>NC_043966.1:30543646-31143646 GCF_902148855.1 Sphaeramia orbicularis
TCATCTGAATTAAACATTGATTTTATCGGAAGTTTAGTCACTTGCGTCCGTGACGACTCGCTGCCTCCTTAAAACCACGTGCGCGTTTCATCGTAGAGGAACGCATAGAGAGTAGAGCTAGAGCAGAGGAGATGGGGGATGAGAGGAGGTTTGGAGAGGACGACGTTAAAATGAGAGAGACGAGACAGACGGGGACAGAGGGAGCTGGAGAGGGAGACAAGGAAAACACAGGGGGATGAGAAGAAAGAACAAGAGATTCAGTGAGCAGCAATTAAGATGGGAAGAAGGGAGAGGAAGAAAGACTCAGTGGTGGATGAGGCAGGGCTCACATAGAATCGAAAGGGGGAAAGAGTTTTTTGAAGTGCGATGTTCAAATCTCTCTTCTGTTCCCGTCATTGTCCAACACCTGCCACAAGTCATTGCTGTAAAACTCCCTCCCTTAACTCTGTTCCCATCCTCCCTCAGTCCCACCACACACCCTCATCAACAAAGACTCATTGCGGCTAATCAGATGAGCTGCACACCAGAGGCCTGCATTCATAAGCTTCTGAAGCAGAAGTTACAGTTTCAACATCTTCGACTGAGCTGTTGCTTGCAGCGGAGGGATCAGAGATAAAATAAAGACAATTGTGCTCTGACATGCAGCAACGCACATAAAAACTCCTCTGTTTCACTTTCATAACCTCTGGTAACAGGCAAAAAGAAAAAGACACATGCGAGCCAAACTAAGATAAACAGAACAGGTTGACCCTTAGTTTGGAATGCACACGATTCCCTGTCATCCCCACTGGCCAAAACTTCTCTCCTTTCTTCCTCCATGTATTGCGACTCTTCCTCCATTGGTGGTTTGTTGTTCGGCACCCTGAGGAGACGAGGAGATGAAAGGGAGCTGGTCTCAGGGGAGCACTGGCGCTGAACGGGGAGGCCTGGCACTCTCGCGGCATTCATCCCTGCAGCGGCACGCCATCTCTGGGATGAGGTATATTCAGAGCGGGAAGGCAGGATTTTGGGTCCTCCGGTTCATGTTCACCCCTGTTCATAAGTGCATTGTACATACAGACCTCAGAGAACGCGGTCCCTGTGAGCATTATGAATAAAACTTTGAGCCAGTCTCCACTGTATTCATGTTCATAGGGTGTGGTAGACTCGAGGGAAAGTAAAACGCAGATAAAACACAGATAACAGTAAAAGTGTGTTAAGGAAGCTGAATAAAACTTAAGGGGTAGTGAATTCATAAATATCTCTCTCCTCTCCCTCTTTCTGTCTCTAATTCTCTCTGAGGTCTTCTGTCAGCTTATGGTGGAGTTTCCTCACACCCATGGCCCCAGGGTGGCACAGCTAAAGCTCCCAGAGTGCACTTCTGCACTAGGAATACCTCCCCATTTGGGTCAATCCCTCTCTCTCTCCATCTCTCTCTCAGTGTCTCTCTCCCCTGCTCTCTCTCTCTTTTTGCTGCAGTAGGTATGAATAATTAAACCTGCGTTTCCTCTCCTCTCATGTCATGTCTCTGTCTGCCACCCCTCCTCTTCGCTGTGTCTCTCACTCAGGCTGAAGTGTTATAACAGAAGTGAGTCATTTAGAAGAGGGAAAAGGCTGCAGATCAAGGAGAGTTGACTTCAGTTTGGAACTTGGCATGTTACATAAGCTGTCACTGTGCGTTATTGACTGAGAAAGGAGAGCGAGGAAAAAGGTGAAACTGTGATAATGGTAAACGAAAGAACGGGTAAGAGAAAGTGGAGAGCCAAAGATCACGAGTTAGTTACTGGCACGCCGCTGTTGCAGTATGGGCGATAAAGTTGCATTTTCTCTTCAGGTTGCTGTAAAATGTGTCTCGATGTAGAAATAGCTTTGAGAACCTAAAAGATGCAACAACACACATGTGACATAAGTGCAGTCAGTCGCAGTTTAACAGTTTCCAGTATTTTCTGCTCTCCATTTTATTTTTGCATTTCAACAGAATTTGATAAAGGTGATATTCGACCATGATACTACTTCTAAAATACCTTAAAGGGTCAATCAGTTAGATTATAGACTGACTATAGTAATAATAACAACTGCTGTGGTTTAGAATAAGTGTCCACCATGTTACACTACCATGTTTCTGGCAGGAAGAGTCCCGTATAAAAGCACAGAACACTACTGACCAGATTTAATATCCAACAGAACTAAAAAGCCCAGACTGGACAAAGTAAACCCTGGTTCTAATGAGGGTCTTTTGCATTTGTAGTGGCCACCATAGGGAAGGATGAGGGCAGGGGTAATCTGACCACTAGATGCCAAAAAAACATCTCATATACTTTTATTCTTTTACTACCTACGTATTAAAGTAGCTCTTGTTATTGTTATAATGTTTATGTCTTGTGTTTGTTCAGTGACAGTAAGGGCAATTTTCTGAATCTGATAAATTATTTAACATTTTTGGAATAAATAAATATGTAAAATAAAGTGATGTATATTCCTCTCAGTCATCACTTCTGAGCCACTATAAGTGTGTTGTGTTGTATTGACCTGCAGAGACCCTGCCCTCTGTCTGCTTGGGATGTTTCTGGGCGTAGACTTTTTGGCAGTGAGTTTGTTTTTTCCAGCCAATAACAGAATTGTGCAGGGTATGTGTCAAAATATGGTGACTTCAGTTATGACGCTGTGTCCTCTCTGCTGCTTTTGTTTTACTAGATGTTTGTCTGCCTGTTAGACAACACCCAGGGATGCATTAACACAGGTAGACACATACGTATGGCCACAGACTGGATGAAGGATGTGTTTGAGCTCTTTTAGTCAAAATCGTCCTTTACAGTTGTGTTAAGATGTGAACATATTAATTTATACTATAGAATGTATACTCCTGTTACACATTCAGAAAATTATGTTTTATTTCTCTGTTTAAGTGCTTTTCTTCTACCAATGCTGCTCCCTCATCTAGTTTATCCTTTGTTTGAATAGTCTGTTGCTGAAGAACCACTTACATATATTTACTTTTAACTCTTGCATGATGGTTAAAGTATGTGTAAAGTCTGTAATTTGTTTCTAAACACATTAAAAGTAGGTGAAAAACTGGAGCCATAAATAGCATAATCCCTCACCTAACACTGTACATAGAAATTGGAGAGAGCTCTAGCAACAGTTGGTCTGTGACTACATAGAGACTAGGTTGTTCAAGTCGTGGCCATTTTATTAGGTACGCCTGTTTAACTGCTTGTTAACACATATATCTAGAAGGCCAATCACACGGCAGCGGCTCTGTGCATTTAGGCATGTAGACATGGTCAAGACAATCCACTGAAGTTCAAATACAGCATCAGAAAAGGCAAGAAAGGTGATTTAATGTGACTTTCAACAAGGCATAGTTGTTGGTGCCAGACAGGCTGGGCTGAGTATTTTAGAAACTGCTGGTCTACTGGGATTTTTACACACAACCATCTCAAGGGGTTACAGAGAATGATCTGACAAAAGGGAAACTATCCAGTTAGGAGCAGCAGTTCTTTGGTGAAAATGCCTTGTTGAAGCCAGAGGTGAGAGGAGAATGGCCAGACCGGTCCAACCTGATAGGAAGGCAACAGTTTATCAAATAACAACTGAATGCAAAAATGAACGAATAAAATGCTGAATGGAACAATACATTGAACTGTGAAGCAGATGGGTTACAGCAGCAGAAGAGAACAACAGGTGCCTATCCTGTCAGCTATGAGGAGGAAACTGAGGCTACAGTTCATACAGGACCACCAAAATAGTGTATAGTAGAAGAGTAGATTCTCGAATATTGATTTCTGCTGTAACATAAAGATGACATGGTCAGAATTTAGCATAAGCAACATGAAAGTATGGATCTGTCTTGCCTTGTGTAACCAGATCAGGCTGGTGGTGTAATGATGGGGATATTTGTTGTTTAAACACCACAGATCTCAATCCGATAGAGCACCTTTGGTATGTATTGGAATGGGAGCTTATGGATATGCAGCTGATAAATCTGGAGCAAATACATGATAACATCATGCCAATATGGACCATAATTTCAGAGGAATGTTTCCAGCACCTTGTGACTTCATGCCACAAATTTATTCGGCAGTTCGGAAGACAAAAGGTAGTCCAACCCACTACGAGCAAAGCATATCTAATGAAGTGGCCAGTGAGCATAGGCCGTTCACCTGCATAAATAGAAATATTAGCTTCTATGCATTTCAGAAAATAATGACCGTATTGGTGGCAGTTGGTGGTACTCTTCCAGTCCGAACTAAGCGGCAGGTTATGGCTAGGGTTGTGAGCTAGAGGAAAAACCTATTTCTGCTACCTACAAAAGCCCACCTGTGTTTTATTTATTAGCTGTTTAACAAAGGATTTCTAATTTCCACAATGGAAGTGAAAAAAAAAACAAGCAACTCCCATTTTGTGTGAGCTAAAGGTTTTTGTCACTTAAATCATGTGTCTTTAAGGACTATGACATATTTTGTTAGAAAGTAGCAAAAATATTCTGAACATCGTTTATACAAAGAACAGTTATTTTTTTGCATGAGGCTTTTTTAAGTGTCTAAAATAAGTGTGTGCTCTGTCCATAGCAGTAGCAGTGCTAGTGAAAGTTGCAGATGTTAAATGCTGGAGGAGTAAGATGATCTCAGAAATTGTCATACACAAGTCATAGTCAGGCATTTTATACTGGATATTCACTATATTAATAAAAAATACAACATACAGTATTTCTGATTAGTAAAGAAGACTGAAGTTTTTGACAGCCATGTTCAAGAGTTGTTTTCATCATCACATGAAACATGACTGGCTGGAGAGTGAGAACAGATGCAATGCTGAATATGTTTGGAAATTAATTAAAATTGGATACTACAGGCTGATTATGACCATGTGTCGCAAAGTGATCAAATTATTGTTCATTAAAGGAAACTTTATTGTCCCCAAGGGGAAATTTGTCTTGGATACAGCTCTACAATATTTTACATTATACAAAATTAGCTGCATACCAATATTTGATAACACAAGTTACAACAGTAGTGTTAAGCACACATTGATTGATTGATTGATTGATTGATTGATTCATTCATTCATTCATAACAGCATAAAAACAGTAATTAAAAACTACATGATACATATATGTAAGTGGTTAAATGCTGGTGAATCACACTGCGTCTGCACAGTTTCTGAGTTCTACAGGTTAACTGAACAGATGTTTGGAGATTGCAATGATTTTTTATGCTTGTTTTATGATGGCTTTTTCATGCAGACTTTGTGTAGACTCAAATTTTCAAACCCAGGACTTTCGTAGTTTCATGTGCATCCTGACTATAACACCATACATAACTTTCTAAGCTTGACGATAAATAGCATATAACGTGATCTGGCTTCTCACTCCATACAACTTCAGTCGTTTGAGGAAAGTGGAGCCTCTCCTGCAGTCGTTTACTTACGCTGTCACCCAAAAAGATGGAATCATTTTATTTTCAGACACATTTCTTTTTCTGTTTCGATTTATACACATCAGTAATCACCTTTGCCCAGGTCCAATGATTAAATACCAAGTCCAAGTTATTCTTTATCTGTCAAGAATAAATTACATTGTCACAATAATTACATGAGAAGAGGTAACATTATTTTATTCAAACTTCATAGGCAACAGTGTAAATCATCAGTGTGTATTTTTTACTTATAACTGTTTCTTCTTCCTTGAGCAGGAACGCCTCCAGAATTTTCCAACTAAAAATAAGACGTACTGTTGATTTTTTTTTCAAGATTTTGAAACCTACTTCTTTTATATATACATATATACTGGCTATTTTTAAATTATTAAAATTTCACTGTGTTGTAATTAACACATTTTGCTGTGGTGTGACAAACTGCTATACATTGCCTTTAAATAGAAAGCTGCAGCTTGTTAGCATAGTATAAAAACAAGAAATAAAGGAAAAAAAGCTTGGCCTGCTCCTCAAACACTTCCTACATCCATATGCATTGAACTGTGGCATGACCAGGAAATGTCATAACATTTTCCAGGTTTTTCATCATGTGAGGTTACCTGGCAACCAAGAAAACCTAACATAACCACTGTTAAAAAAAAACACAAATTTTCATTCATACATTTCTAATTTGCATGAATTAATCATTTAAATGTGTTAATTAGTGAGCCTTTGTGTTGCTGGCAGACACATTGTTGACAGCTGTTTTACATGCCCAGTCTTTCTGCTAAGATATAGTGGCACAGATCACTTCTCTGCTTAAGATGACTTCCGAAATCTAAAAGCCCTCCTTCAAAATGACTTACATAAATTAATACAACCAGTAACAGTGATGATCGGAAAACATCCTAATATCACGTCAAATAAATTTTTTGTCATACACAAATAGATGAATTAGTTTGCTTTGAGGTTTCTTGTCAAGACCTTGAGCGATTTGAAGAATCCTACAAGAAAGGAATCCTAATTGGACCTGAGGAGTGTTCCAGTTTATTACCTACAAATTCACTCCACTTCATTCCGTGTCAGAAAACATACTTTATCAGCCTGAAAAGCGCACCAAAACAATGACAAAACCTTGTCCTTGGATGCTGTTTTCACCTGTACAAGTACCTATTTACGCTTCTTCAGTCTGTACACACATGTACCTCTCCCCCTGCTTCTCTCATCTTTCCTCTGTCTCTCCATTACTCTGGCAACTCTTTCCCTCTTTCTGTTTCTCTTCCCTTAGGTGCCGTATTACCATAATGGCTTCTTGTGACGGTGATGTACTACGCAGCAGTATGGAAATGCAACATGCCACAGCGCACATTATCAGAGCTGAATGCATTAGATGTCATTTGTGTGAGTATAAGGCTGCATGGTCATTATGTGTTAAACTCTTCTGTGGGAAGCAGGAGGAGGGAGGGAGACTGAGGCAAACTATTTTCCATTTACAGTCCAGTTAAGGTATTCTGCAGTTTGCGTGCAAAGAGGAGTGAGAATTAACAGGGGGATGGAATGGAGGATAAAAATGTCCTCATTCTTTTTTTTTTGTTTGCATACCTATTGCATTCATGTCTTCAGAAGTGTTTTAGCAGCTGACATGACTGATGCTGGTCTGCACGTGTTGTCACGACCTTCATGTAAATCTGCTCTTTGTGCTGACAGATGCAGTAACAGTCTGCCCTGTCTGCACTCTAGCTGCATTTTCACTTAATACATCAGCATGAATTGAGTTGTGTTTTCTACCAGTGACAAACGTACAAACTGGATCTGATTTCCATCAACTGATTGTTTTTATTTCCCCTCTTCTCCCGAAAGCATCTAGACGAATTTATGACTCATGACTCTCGAATAAGGACACTTGGTTAATTACTGTAAATTTTTGATAGCAATATTTTTTGTTTTTATTTTTACATAGAACTTGAATCATAGTGGGAATATTTTACATTTTCTGGCTGTCAAGATGGCCTCCCTTGTTGCTCTTTCTAAGAACGCTGACTTCTTGTTCTTTCCAACCCATAATGTCTTTTCTCCTCCTGTGTGTGTTTGCATATGTGTGCAGCAGCAGGTGTGAGTGTGTGGTCTGAGGTTCATCTCTTCACTGCAGCAGGACCCTGAGATGAGTCATTGTGTTGCTGTGGGGACATTTCCTGCCCTCCTCATAAATATAGCAAATCTTA
Source organism: Sphaeramia orbicularis (assembly GCF_902148855.1). Classification (NCBI taxonomy): domain Eukaryota; kingdom Metazoa; phylum Chordata; class Actinopteri; order Kurtiformes; family Apogonidae; genus Sphaeramia; species Sphaeramia orbicularis. The sequence continues at coordinate 30,551,262 of NC_043966.1, forward strand.
AAGTGCAGAAAAATGTTCCTTTTTTGAAAATGGGCACAAAAAAAATGAAGGGAAGGAATATGTATGTATATGAATATTTTAGCATTTACATAAGCTTGGAGAATCTGTGAGCCTGTTGTGGAATTACTGTACCAATTAAAAAGAAGAAAGGTTTATCTCATTCTACAGTGTTGATAGACGTGCATACATGCAGGTGAGAAAAGTTTTTGGAGCCAAAGAGAGAGCTCAGAGTTTGTATGAGTCACAAGGATGGGATGCTTTTTTTTCTTAAATCAAGAAAAGGGGGTTATGGAGTGGGGGGAGCATGTCTGTGGGCATTGCTTCAGGCAATCACACTCTGAGTGCCAGAGAGAGAAAGACAGAGGAGAAGAGGAGCAATCTGTCACCTATCAATCTCTCATCTTCAGGTTTTATTTATTTTACTGTTTTTTTCCATCTCTTGTTTACATAAATAGGCTTTTCCTTTAACGCTCTCTCTTTTCATTTGAAGCCTTGCTCAGTGTGAATGCATGTTTTTGTTGTGGAAACTCATGAGAGGGGACACTGAGGCTCCCAAACTGCAAATGTCTCATTTTTGTCTTTAGGCTGTCAAACTTACCGCTGCCACTTTTCATTTACTGTAAATAACAGTACAGTTTATGCGTGTATCAGTTCAGAGAGACGTGTGTTTACTATGCTCCTCTTTTTCAAATGTTTCTGTGCCTCTTTCACCATTTTTCCAGTGTTTGAAATTATTTGGTGTATCCCGACAGAACAGATGATGGAAATCAGTTTTTGCAGCATAAAGTCTCAGTGATTTACGCTAACTGCAGCCTCAGAAACACTTGCACAATCACATTCCCACCGAACTGGGTGAGAAAGTCAAGAATTCATTTACAGTCTCTACCCACTCAATCCTTTTCACAGCCACCAGGGACCCTCGAAAGATCACCAGTCAGTCACAGGGCCATCACAGATACACAAACGCTGTCTCATATTTGTATTCACTTTCAGATTCGTATCTAATGATGTTTTGTGTGTGTCTGGGAAGAAAATGGAGCAAGGAAAGCCATGAAAACTCTACACAGGCTGGGAACCAAGATCTGCAGATGAGCCGCTGTGACACATAGTATTTGATATAAACCTCTATCACTAAATCACAAAATAAATGCACAGATTACTCATCTAGGTAGATTATTCAATTGTCAGGTGTTGTTTTGCTGGTGTTAGTGAATGTTCAGCATGTTTGTCATCCACTGAGACTTTAATGAAGCTGTTGTTTCATTACAGTTTCATGTCTTCAAACACCTGTTTGACATCACAAAACAATCAAGAACCAGACGCTTTAAAGTTTAATATCATAAACAGAATTATAGCCATGAAATCCAAGCTACTAAAATGTCTTTGCATGATTGTCAGCTTCTCATAAATCAGTCAGTGGAAATAGGGAATTGTGTTTGTGCACATGTGAACTCAGGGTACAGTTTATAAAATAATGTTATTGGCACTGCTGTGTGTTTAAAATGTCAATGCAAGTGCAGGGTAAATCACTCCTTTTACTGTTGTTAGTGAAAAGCGGTCTTCCAGCCTCACCAGTGTGAGGGGGACAGATGGAGGAATACCTCTGATCGCCCATTTCTGCTTCAGCTTTCATCCCTCGAGGGGATTCACATCTCCCTCAGCACTGAGGTGTTTTCAAATTAAATACTATCTAATGAACTGTAAAACCTGCCCCCACCCTGCTTTGTGTGTGTGTATTTGCAGAGAATTGGAAAGTGCCGGGGAGTAGGGTGGGAAAATGAAAGAAAAACTGTGAGAGAGATTAAGAGAGAGAGGTATTTGCATTGCAATCTAGTGATTGCACAGCCTCTGTGTGGCGTCATGAAGCGTGTGTTCGTTAATTGTATATCTCTGCAACTCTAATTGCTTTAATTCCCTGTAATTAATCAGTAATTGCAGTGAGGAGCCATGCTCAGCTTCGCTCTGAACGCAAAAGAACTTTTCAATATGGAGTACATAAATATAGATGAGAGAAAGGAACCAACGGAGATGTGGAAACAGACACAGAGAGCAAGAGAAAGAAAAAGAAAGAAAGAAAGAAAGAAAGAAAGAAAGAAAGAAAGAAAGAAAGAAAGAAAGAAAGAAAGAAAGAAAGAAAGAAAGAAAGAAAGAAGAATCCTCCTAGTGTTCTTTAAAAGGCCTTGCCTTCACTCTAAAGTACTGTATAAGGCAGCATCTCATTTTTCATTAATGTATTCTGATGTGAATGAAAATGAGAGATTATGGGTGAAAGTGGAGCAGCCCCTACAGACTCGCTGCAGTGCTGAAAATAAATCCCCTGACTTGGAGGAAAAAAAATTATCTCTGAGCCACTTGAAGGTTTGTCCATAAAATAGGGGTGTTGTTCAGGTGATATTATGCCACCTATTTGAATGCATTTCATGTTTAAAAGTCACTTATATGTGTGTGTGTGTGTGTGTGTGTGTGTGTGTGTGTGCGTGTGTGCATGCGTGTGTGTGTGTGAATGCAGACAGGAAGGGTGTGGCAGTTGTTTTGAGGGAGGGCCTGTCCATCCGTCCATCCGTCCACCAGAAAACAGGGGAGAAGAGAATCCCTCCCACTCTGTTGTAAGGTAATCCCCTCCCCTCCTTCGGTGTCTCTCCACCTCTTCCCAGCGTTCACGTCCCACCTCACCCTGCCCCCCTCATTAATTCCCAATAAAGACAGCAGCCCGCCCACCCACACTCCTCCTTATTGCACATATTGCACATAAATGCTTTATTTGGTCAGACTTTTAATTTACATAGGTTTGAGCTGAGGCTAGCATACTCACTGAACTGTGTGTGAGTGTGAGTGTGTGTGCGTGCGTGCATGTGCATGTGTGTGTGTGTGTGTGTGTGTGTGTGTGTGTGTTGTATAATGATTGCTTCTCTGTTCCTTTACCCAGGCCTGGATGAAAGCAAACCTTTGTCATTGTCGATCGTTTTTTAAATGAGAGTTGGTTGCTGGTCTTCGGTGACCTGCTGCGCCCCTCCCTCCTCCACTGCCTTCTATCTGCCCCCTTACACTCCTCCCCACCCACATCCACCTCGTAAATGGCCCCGGCTCCCTTATAACAAGCAGGATTCTCATAGATCTCCATCAATTTGTGTCACACCAGGGATTCCCTGAACAAAGACGCCTTTGCCACATTACCCACAACATCTATGCATTATTAAGGCTAAAACATCCTGCAAAGTGTCTGCCTTGGTTACAGTGCTAAAAGATACAAAGCAGAGAGAGAAACTGAAAAAAAAAGACAGAGAAAAAGGTTGAGTAATGATAAAAGGCAAAGATTTTAAATACCAATGTGGCCATGTATGTTACTGATGTGACTGTTAAGCAGAATGTGTGCTCTGCTGCTCCCTATACTGTGTTCGTTCATTAAAGAGATTTCCCAAGATGCATCTCATCCACAAGCAGCTCACATAAGCGCATATGTATGGTGAGGCTTGTGTTGCTCTCTAAATGGTAGCGCAATTCTATTAAAATGCAGCATGTCAAAAGGCCCTATGTTGAATAAAGCACATTTAAACAGATTCATATTCAGCTCCTGAGAGCCCTCGTACAGCGTACAGTGCATTGTTATGAACGCCTCACACTTACAGCATCAGCACACACACGCACGCGCGCACACACACACACACACACACACACACACATTAAGTGAGATTAATTCTCTGTCCAGAAAGAGTTACAAGCTGCAATTATTAATGTGCAGCGTAACCTGAAAATAGCCTTACATCAACTCCTCACCTTTACACAAAATTCATGACGGGGGCATCTTTGACATATTGTAAGTGATTTACAAGCAGGAAAAGCTTTATGTGACACAATAACAAACAGGCCAATCAGGTTTTGTTTTAGGTTTTAATTAAAGAAACTCACGATGAGGAAGCTCCACTGACAAAAAACTGAAGAATGCGTTAACTTAGAGAATGCTTCATCGAGCACGTGGTCCTTAATGAGTTTCATTTAACTGCAGTGCTGAAAGGTCATGAACCGCAACATGGGTCTATTTAACCATAAAATCACTGTATGGACTAATTTTTCTCCACTGTGGAGCTCCTGGAATTAGAACAAACCCACAGAGAGACATAGACACAAATTAGACCATAGGTTAAAAAAAACACTCGTGACTCAGCCAGTAAGTAAAATGTTCATTCAGGGACAGTCAAACTGAAAGATTCCTTGCAGCCGTTACACCACACATCACCACGGCTGTATGTCAAAGCCATTTCTCCTAACTATCTGCCATGATGGCGAAACACATGTGGGTTGTCATGATGATCAGACACCCTGCTGGCTATCAGACCCCTATGATCTGGCCCCTGGTGGCACACACACAAACATACACCTTTTCTGAATTCACAGTGTACCTTTACCTCTTCAACAGTCGCAGTAATAAGATCAAACTTGCTCAGTGAAACCCAACCTTTGTTTTATCCGATGGAGGCATGAAATGAGATTCTATTAATACCCGCAGCCCAATTGGGCTGGCTGGCTGACTCCCAACGGAGGCAGCACTGAAAAGGTTAGGTGCGGCAATTACGCAGGTGGAGTTGCAGAGGAGATGGGGGTGAGAAGGAGATGATTCTGCCTTGATCACTGGGTCTGAACAAGGTGTTATCAGCTGCAGTAGAGAGAGAGGTAGAGAGAGGGGGGTGAGGTGGGATGGCTGCCAGAACGGCGTTAATGACTTGCCTTGTTTTTTGAAGCGAAGAGTTGCCTTTTCAAAGGCAAGGCAATTAGAAGGGGACTTGTTCCGTTGTGCTTGGGCTACTGCAGTGACTTAGTAAAGCTGTCACCTACAGGCCAATCAAAGCTGGACAGCAGCGACTGGTTTAAAACTAAAACACATGGAGATATGACGTCATGCAAAAACAGTGCACTTTTGCATATCAGAGCAACCTTTCACTGTGTAAACACACACTTTAAATACACTCATTCACTCTCACATGTCCTCTTGATGAAGATGAATTCCATGCATTTATGTTTGAGTACGTTCACACTGGATGACATTAATAAGGTATAGTTATTATATGTCTGCTGCTGTGTGTGAAGCACAGGTGACAGATAATTGAAGCCCTTCAAATCTCATTTTGCTGCCTTGCTCAAAAGAAAGAGAAAACAGAGAAATTTGCCCCCTCTCGTTCCTCAAACTCTTTGTCTCCTTGGATTATCCGGTAGCGCAGCAACACACCCACCATTAGTTTGCTGCTGCTGCTGACCCCAGTCATTCATTTAATTGGCTGTTAATTGCTATTCTCTCTACAAGACACAATGTATATGTGGGGCTATATTTAGGCTCGCCCCTCGATGGCTCTTCATGCTAAATTACAACTTTCAGCCAGGCGCTGAAGGGCCCCATTGTGGCCTGTCGTTCTCCCCCTCTGTGACTGACTGACAGGCTGGGGAGGGAGGGAGGGAGGGGCAGGGAGGGGGAGGGGAGGCATCCCTCCCTCCATGTTACTATTAGCTGTACAGTCTGACACCTGGATCAGGCTGCTTGTCACTGCCTCTGTCCTCTTGTGTTTGACACAACAGCAGCAACTTTTCATCTGTTGCAGGGATGTCTGAGGACTTCACCCAGTCTACAGTAGTTTCTCATCAGTCATTTTCTGCTCTGTTGTTTTCTGAAGTAAAAAAAATAATAATAATAATTTGCCAGATTTTACAGCATGGACTGTGAATTGGCACTGTGTGTGAGCCTGCTCATTTCCATTTTGTCTGCCTTTATTTCTCAAGAATATCTTGATGAATGATTTTCTCACAGATCATCAAAGAAGTTTTATTTTTTAAATTATTTCCCACCCTTCAGTGCACGTCCACTTCAGCAGCGCCCAGCACACCAGCTGCATCTGAGTCATGTAGGATTGCAACACACACACACACATACACACACACACACACACACACACACACACACACACACACACACACACACACACACACACACACACACATTCACATTCACACAGGAATGTTTGTGACACAGATGTGAGTTTGATGGATGACATTGGCCGACGGCTGACGTCACCCAGTGGAAATCCCGGATTACTCAGTCCCCTCTTCATCTGTCCCTCTGTTACACTCTTGTCCATGTCTCTTCTTTCTCCATCTCTGTCTGATTGTCTCTTATTGGCAGGAAAGTCAGGTTTTTCCAGGTTAGACAAAAACTGGAGGGGAGAGAAAAGTGAAGGGAGGAGGTATAGAGTGGGTGAAAGAATCATTGAGGGGAGGGTGGTGGTGGTGGGGTCCTGATTTATGGCTCTGACTTTTCATTTGTAATACCCTGATTATCTCTGGGGAGCTGGGTGAGAGGGTGGTGAGGGAAAAGGGGTGGAGGCAGGGTGCTGGTAAGAGGCCTGAGCAGCTTAATAATGTGTACATGCCTACAGCAGCCGGGGGATATACGGCAGCAAAAACGCTGCCCTCTTAAAATGGGATGTGAAAACTCCACAGCAGAGCAAACCTCTTGTTTCAGCAGATTTCATTATGAAAGAGAAAGTCTTTGATTCCACTCACTAACCACTCTTGTTCCTTGTCATGTTTTGTCATCATTAAGCATCTTTTTGATAGACTGAAGGTGATAAAGACTTCAAATGAATACATACCTCTATTTTCTCTTTCTTGGCTTTTGCAGGATGTGAATCCAGTGAGACAGGCAGTGATGAGATAATTAGTGCCAACTCTTTCCTAATGACAACTGCTAACATGACTTATAAATCCCACAGAAACAGGAGTGTAATCGCAGAAACCGAGATTTATACTGCTAGCAAAGTGAGCTAATCTTCACACCAGGTTCTTTAACTAAACAATTCAACTGTTAGGACAAACTGTATTACAGAAGTGATAATGCTACTTTTGTGTGAAATGTGACAGATGATGTCTCTTTCACACATAAAACGATTTCAGCAGTTAAAACCACCTTTTGTTACAACCATTTGCTCGCTTTCTCGCTCTCTCTCACACTGACACACACATACACACACATCTGTTGGAAACACAAAGGTAAGCTCGGCCCTGGAGATAACACCCTCATCATCGCTGCAATCGTCCTAATAATCATCATCACTAGATACACTGTTGTTATCGTAATCAGATCTGCGGCGGTACACAGCTTTAACGAAATGCAGCATGAACCCTGCTCATAATAATTGGTACGGTTGTGCATGCACGGTAGCCGGGAGTGCATCTCCAGTTTTCACACGGTGCTATTTTCTCGGCACATAATACCTTGCTGATTATCCATTCAACGAAGGCGTAGCTATCGTAACTGTTATGATAATAGCATGCACGGCTGTGATAATCCACACAACTGGTGCTCTCTCTCAGATGCTAATGATGATAGTGGGTGGCCATGCACACACACAGCAATAGGTGGTGGAAAAGCTTTTACTGGTTTAGTTGTGAGCCAGCTGAATAGCACATAGGCAATGTGTAAATCCTCTTGACCCCAGAAGAGCCAGGAGCTGGACAGACCGGTGAGAGGGCAACGCTGAGCAGTTGCACAACTTGTCGCTGGCGTCTCAGCCCTGTGGATCATATCACAAGCGCTGATTAGCTCATTTAGCTGAATTGATTGAGTTAAAAGGAGACACCTGTTTACCCTAAGGCTTGCTAATATTTTGCCATGACAACAGCCAAGGACCAAGTGTCTCCAGCTCCGCCTGTCTATCTCCTACTTCCTCTCAGTTTTAACACTAACTCCTGTGCTTGTGAGGCTCTAGTTTGGCTCACAATACACACACACACACACACACACACACACATTCGGACACACACACACACACACACACTTGCACACAGATGTCTCTCTACTGAGTCCCTCCATCTGAAGTTGCTGAGGTAAGAAGATCAGGTTTTCCACTCAGTGGAGCAAGAGCGCTCTCACCTCTTCCCCACGGTCCACCCAGCAGCACCTGTGTGTGTGTAGTTATGTCTGCATGTGTGTATGTTTATGTGTCTGTGTGACATTTTGGATCCAAAGTGGAGGAGGATGAAGCTCACAGGTGCATTTCACATGTCTATAAATCGCCTATGTGTGTAGGGATAAATCAGGGTTTTAATGTCCTTGGTTGGCTGATCTCTGACCAGATTTTTCATCCAAGCAGCTGAAAACAAAAGCAGTACTGAGCAGGTGTAAATGTAGTTAGACGCATCGTTTCAGGTGGGAAATACTCAATTTTGATCTCAGCATGAGGTAAAAGTTTGATTCAAAGCAGCGGCCACACTGGAGGAGGACCGCTCGGCTGTCTGGCTTCTTGTCAAAGTATTCTGAGTTCATCTTCATCCTCCTTTCTTGCCTCCCTCTGCTACTCTTCTTCACCATTTCCCCCCTTTCTCACCCTCCTTCACTTTGTTTCTCTCTTTCACACCTTACATCCCATGGTGGTTGACATGTGTCTTAGTAATGTCTCTGACTCTGTCTCTCCTGCTCTGTCTCACAGCTCCATTTAGGTCAAGTCTCTAACATGAAACAATGTGACGGTCTACCCCCACTCTTTTAGATATCTGCCTTTCCTTCATTTCCTTTGCTGCTCCTGTATTTTCTCCTTTACTTGAGATTTTTTTATATTAGTTGTCAGTCTGTAGTTGCACTTTGAGTAACTGTGTTTTGTTGATCTGTCACATTTCGTCTCCTCTCTGTCTCACTCCCCTCTCCTCAAGTGTTTGTTTCTCCCCTTGACTCTGGCAGACTCATTATCTTTGTAGAACAGCAGTGTGCGTTCGTCAGCAGTGATTAGCAACGTTTCATTCTACCATCGTTAAAGAGAGACAGTTTGATATTTGACGAATGAAGATATGGCATTCTCTAATCTCCTGCTGCAAAACTGTGTCATAGTAGATAGAGGCATTGCTTAAGTTTTCCATAACATTAAAGCTTGCATTGATCATAATCCAATTAATGAAAAAAGAGAGACAAAAAGGACAGAAAAAAAGTAGTGCTTGCCTCATTAAATACAGAGAAATCAACTGTAATCAAATTGCTGAGTTCTCAGAACTGATGAAGTGTACAAATTTAAAGATCTAATAAAAATCCGTGCAGTTAACATAATTAATTTGCAGCCCTTTTGATAAGTGGTAATGACTTGGAGATTATTGGTTTAAATGAATAGTTTTGTTGTACAGCTGCAGAGGAGAGAACTTGCTGAGGAGGGGGGATGCACTATCCTACTTTCAAAGTTCCAGAGGAGATGAAGCAATGTTTTTAAAAACACAATAAGACAATTAGACTCCTCTATAAACTAATTAGTGCTGCTTTAATTCCTTTTCAAATTAAACTACAATTGTAATAAGACAATGTCTCAAAGGAGATGTTTGTAAGCAGCAAGGAAAGGCATATTTGTAATTAAAGGTGTAATAATATTTTTCTCATTAAACAGATATTTGTACAGGATTTAAAGGTGCAGACATGCGTTTGTCTCTCTCACACACATTTGCTCTCTTCCAATGCAACTGAATTAGAAACTGCTGCTTTGCATCGCCGCCAAAAGCCGATGAGCGTCCTGCTAACAGGAGGTGAGGCGTCTTCTCTGAAATAAGACAAGATATTCAGATACAATTTGATGAGTTAGGATGTTTTTCTCTGAGGCTAAAAAGTGGGACACTTTACTGACAAAGGGAAGTTTTGTTTTATTCCTACAATGTTATTATTGTGAGAAAGCGGTTGTAATGCTATTATTGCTCAGATCCACCGCAGGGTTTTTCCCATGCTGTCAGCTAATGTTGATGATGCCCTCCCCTCAGTCGCTGCTTTGCTCACTAACAGCATCGCCTCTGATGGACTCAAAACAACTAGTTTCAGCACGACTGACTCTCTCTTATCATAATTTGATTATTTTAATGATCTTGTTACTAAACCTCAGACGTTGCACTTGCATACACCCGGGGGGATGCCATGGTTGAACGCATTGTATGAATCTCACATGAGGCTCGGGAAATGTCCAAGGGTGACAATATACAGTGGTGTGTTTTTTCTGTCTTGTGTATGTGTATTAATGTGTGCATGCAAATGTGCCTGTGTGCTAGTGTGTCACTTTCCACAGACAAACACAATGGAGCAGCACTGACCGCAGCCTCGCTGTCTGACACAGGCAACAAGAAGGTTATGGAAAACTATTCGCATAAAACAGCTCAGTGCATTATCAGTCAAACACCAGAGCCAGAGGCGGCTTGATTGTGGTGTTTCATCATCGTCTATTGAATTATCTGGATTAATTTAACGCATTTAGGCCTGTGTGTTTTCCCCGGCTCGGAACTCTCCCGTCTCTTCGTTAGCGATAATTACACTAAGTGGGTCATCTTCTTCTGAGCTTCCTTTCTTTTCTTTTTCTACATAACATTAGCAATTTCAACTTCTTAAACAAACTTTGGCAAAATCTAATGATATAAATGCTGTGATTCACTCTGCATTCTGTGGATGTAAGCCTTGAGAGGCAGGCGGTTGACTCAGAAAGTGGAGGAGTGGAGTGAAAGAATAGCAGGGTTGAAATAGAGGTTTTCAAACTCACCTTTAATTTTATTTTACTTTATCACACATTGGAGCTCTGAGTCACTGAAACTTGTGTACACCCTGGCTGATTTAACCTGCGTGGGCACTTGCTGGTCAGTAGAACTACTGAGTTATAATATATCACAAGTCATACTGGACTGAATTTAGCAAAGTTGGTCAGGTTATGTAACAAAATCCAATATTTTATTCCAGTTGTATCACAAAATGGCTATTGTATGTGTCTCAAATTCATAAAGTCATTTCACTGAGCAACAAAACAGTTTGAACCAACAATGACAAAATGAAAGAAATGAAATGGTTGCCAGGGTAACAGCAGCCTCAGGTCTAATCTAGCAAGTGGCAGGGGCTTTAATTGTTATCTTATCAACAGTTCTGCTTCGTATTGTTCACAGCTCAGTTTAATTTGTCTAACAGCAGTAAACACACGCCTGAAATATATGAGTACATCCCAATAAAATAAAAACAAATCTAAGGGTTGCATGTGATGGCACAGTGTTTAGAGGTCAAGAGAAGCACACACACACACACACACACACACACACACACACACACACACACACACACACACTGACAGGAACACTGTACAGTCCACACCCACTCTGTGACTCCCGTTACCCAGTCTTGGCCACAAGGGAGTCAGACTGAGCTATTGCTAAGAATCTCACAGAGGAAATATGGCTGTTAAGTCATTAAGCAGCTCATTAACAATTATTTAATTGGTGTCTAATTGATCATGGATGTTTTATAAAGCTGTGAACCTCAGGGGTGTGAGACGACAGCGGCAGACTCTCAGGGGATGCAGGAGTCAACGAAAGCCTTCACATAGATGCTCAGTGTCGACATTGTGCTGTACAACTGTGTAAACTGCTCCGAGAAACACCTAAGGAACACCGCACAACCTCTATATTTGGTTCCTGCATCAGACTGATTCACAAAGGACCAGTACAGTTAAATCTGATCCAAGGGTTTAGTCACCCTGACAAAGAGATGATATGAGGTGCAGCTGGAAGAATGAGCAGTAGCAGAAGTGTCGTGTATTTTTATGCAGCTGTTTTCTTCTTCCTTTCTCTTTTGCCCCTCTCAGAAACACACAAATCCGGCTCATCAGCTCAGGTGGGTTAATGGAAGACGACGCAAACGACTCTATGCTTTGACCTCTCTTTAGCATCTTCTTTTCAATATTTCCTCTCTTTTTGCCAAATGCTGCTGATGAAAGGAGAACACGCTGCTGCTGAAACCTTACAGCACTTTTCCAACTGGTTTAATTCATTTGAAAGTGACTTTCTCATGTAGCAGATAAAAGACACTCTCAGTGTGTGATCCATATGTTCAAAGTCCCAGCCTGTACATTCTCTAACAGGGTTTTAGCCTCACACATATAATCAATGGTCTCTGCGAAACTCTTATAAGTAAATGGAAGAAAAGTATCATTGTATCACTTTCTTGACGTATGCCTTCTCCTATTTTTGAGCTTGTTTTTTCATTTCTTGCGCTCCGCTATCTCCCCCTGTCATTTTGTGACGAGAACTCACCTGTGAATAATTCATGAGGAGCAGCACATACGATTACACTGGTTAAAAAGTAATGAGGCATTGCCATAATAAAAGGTTGTCTTGCATTGTTTTACCAAGTGTTTTTCACACACCCATGTTGTTGCTGGCCCTGAGTTCACATGAAAGCACATTCTTTTCGCCCCTGACAGCACAACGGTAAGAAGGAGAAAACAAGAAAACAAAACCACGGCCTGTGGAGCAGGTGGTTAGAAAACAGGCACCGCAGAAAGCCTCCCTCCCTACCCCCCCATCTCGAGCACAGTGGCATGATCCAGCCCGGGCTATGAGCTGTCATTGGGGGCTTTTCATGTCTGAGCTCGGGAAAGATCAGTCGACTCCCCGTCTGAGCTCCAAGCCCTTTGATAATCGATGGAGCTTACAGTGGTGCTTTGTAACGACAGCGACCGTTCATGGCCCAATCAAACTGCACCGCTGTCCTCTCTTGTTTGTTCCCAGGATTGTGCAGCCTATTTCCTGTTTGACTTAAAATGAGGCCTTGTGTTTTATGAGCGCGCCAGTGTTGACAGCAAGAACATACGTCGGCATTACAAAGCTCCTCCTTTTTGAGTTCCTCTACAATATGTGTTTTCAGCATCACTCTGCATTGTTTTCTTTGTAGCTGGTACAGATATGAAAGAACAACACTGTTTTTACACAACCTGTACTTACATTCTCTGACACACTTTTACTTTGGTATCACTACATTAACTTTGATAAAAGGGGTCTATCATCAGTTAGATCGCCTAACTTCATATGAAACATGTTAAACACATATTAAGTATTAAGATAATGTGATTAATTCACGTTTAATTACATGTTCTACATATAGAGTTTTACTTGGACTGACTTGTGTGTATAAGTGAAGTTTATTTTGAGGTCGGTTTTGCGCTGAGAGCCAAAACAGGATTATTTGATGACACTGATTAACTTACAATCTCAACTGCCTCATTCATTATAACAGTCCTTACACTGTACTTGAGTTGTACAATGTCTCTCTAAGGCCTGTCAATCCACTTGTGAAGCTATGACGTCGTTTCCTGGTTCCTGGTTTGGTTGTGTTCACTACTCTGTATTCAATCTGATGCACTGCTGTGTCCTTGAGTCTATAAACACGTCCAGTTATTTCCATGTGATGATGAAGAGCAGAGAAAGTGATGAAGGTGATAAGTAAAGTCACAAATCTTAGCTCCCACGCCATCTGACACACCATCATGGGTTGCTCTAGTCTAGAATAAGGTTTTTATGAGGTGTTTCACATCTTCACACTCTGTGTTTCATTTGTTAACCCTTTATCTGTGCTCTCCAGCTCAGATGAAGATAAATAAAGTAGTGATTTATGTCATCATGGCTCTGTTTAGTGGACGGACACAGCTCAGCACTAAGTGAAGCAATGCACTGCTATGAACAGACCAGAAGCTTAACAAAGCAATCAATATAAATGTAATTATATACCATATTCACATTTTACTGTTGTTCTGTCCCAGAGCTATGGCTGCTCTGAACCAAACCAAATAAACAGACACTTCACAATGAAATTGCACTCTGCTGCTATGTAAATAATAATGAAACTCATACTCAGGACATTGCAAAACCCACTTTATACTTAAAAGACTTGACATTATAGTCATTACTGTCACCTGTACACTCTGCACATTTTGCCACTGAACTCACTTTTGTGTGTGTGCCTTTTTTTTTTACTTGACTATTATATATATATATATATATATATATATATATATATATATATATATATATATACATACATATATATATATATATATATACATATATACATATATATGTATGTATATGTGTGTGTATATATATATATATGTGTGTGTATGTATATATATATATATATATACATACATACATATATATATATATATATATATATATATATATATATATATATATATATATATATATATATATATATATTTTTTTTTTTTTTTTTTTTTTTTTTTTTTTTTTTTCCACTGTTTTATCCCTGTAAAGCCTGAATCATTAAATCATTGACAGAAAATTCCAGTTCACTGAAACTGGAGCCTTTATTGGTCCTTCTGAACAACACCCCCCCCCCCCCCCCCCACGCCATTTTTTTTTCAAATATCAATTTCCATATATGAGTTTCAGTTTTGTATCATATTTGATACATCAGGTCTCAATACTCAAATATTATTATTTTTGAACAAACAAAAACATAATATAACACAAACAAATTGGTAATTCCTTTTCAAAATTGGCAAAGTTCTACTTCCTTCCTCATTAATGACAATCTAGTAGTGTCACTGGAAAGGCCTCTGGTGAACGAATTCCTCCCCCCTGGTGGATTATCTCTGTATTGCATGTAGCTAATTCTATACATCAGGTTTTTCAAGAAAAAAAATCACACTGATCATGTAGAGGGCTTCAAAACTCATGTATCAAATATGATACGTTTGGCGTTATAGGGTTATAATTGATGTATGTATTTTACGTGAGCACCTTACAGAACATAAAACCAAATTTCATTGTACTGTATAATGGTATTCTGCAATGACAATAAAGACAATCATTCTATTCTATTCTATTCTATTCTATTCTAGTCTAGTCTGTGTCTACTATTTGGACCCTGAAATGAGTTTGACTATGACATCAGACTTGGCATGTTGATACAGACAGTTGTGTCTAATGCTAGATACCATCAGCTTGGAAATGGAATTATCTAACATCAGCAAACAAATGGTTCCCAGAACAACCCACCCACTCAAACTTCAGATAAGTATGATCTAATGATACATCAGGATACCTGCAGGTTTGAGGAAGCCAAATGTTTGACTTTAAAAAAAAAAAAAAAAAGAAAAAAAGATTTCAAGGAATCTTTGATCAAATCGAAGAACTTACTGTCACAAAAATAAAACTACAAAGGCCTCATAGTTATTGTCTTGAA
The DNA here is from genome assembly GCF_902148855.1 of Sphaeramia orbicularis. NCBI lineage: Eukaryota > Metazoa > Chordata > Actinopteri > Kurtiformes > Apogonidae > Sphaeramia > Sphaeramia orbicularis. The sequence continues at coordinate 30,566,284 of NC_043966.1, forward strand.
CCAGTCCTAACAGTGTTCAATCCACTTCATGTTACATTATGTTTCTCCATCACAAATGTTTCTAATGCTGCTAAACCTTCTACTTGAACCCCTCCACCCATGAATGACTGTTGGTGGATCCATACCTTCCCATCTCTGTTGTGATAAAATAATAAACACTAATTACAAAGTAATTCTTTACAATGATTTCCTAAGCAAATATAGAATTATCATTTATTCTGTATAAGGATTAATGATCAATTAGGATAATGAAGGCCCCAATTCATTACAATCAAATTCAAAACTTTTTGAGGATTCATGGACACCATATCTATTAACCCGTTAAGCTCACTGAATAAATAATCAAGGGTAAAATGTAACGTTTATCTTTTGCATATCACTGAACTGAGTTGAAAGGCGGTTGTAATCCCTTAGACGAGGATTAGCGGCTGCACTTAGATTTCTCTCTCTCAAATTTCACTCACTATGTACAGAATATTAAAAGTTACCACATAAATATTTATATATGATATATAGTGCAGGAGTGGTGCTTTTAACATGTTCCAATAAGTACACCTAGTTTCATGGAAATATATGACAAATGTATAAGCACATTTTTGCATTTTCAAAGATTCTGAGCATAACTTGTACATAGTGGTTTAATCAATTAATAATAATAATTATCATTATTATTGTTTTTTATTATACAGCAGGAGCACTTTGAACATTTGCTAATACAAGTCATTTCTTAAAAAAGAAAACCTTTAGAAACAGCTGAATGTGTCTGAAGGTTAAAGCTGTACACTACAAAAGTCAAAATCTTACCAAGTGTATTTTTCTCATTTCTAGTCAAAATATCTCATCCCACTTAAAATAAGACATAATCACCTAAAGAGTAACTTTTCAGTGAGATATAAGAACTCATTTTTAGATAATAGGTCTTGAAAATCTTGATTCAAGATATTTTACCAAGATAATTTTCACTTGTTCCATTGGCAGATTTTTTGCTTGAATTAAGCAAAAAAAAATCTTGAATTAAGCAACAAAATCTGCCAATGGAACAAGTGAAAATTATTGGCTCCTTAGTTTAGTTTTAAGTGGGGAGATATTTATTTTGCATCATATCATATCATGTCTTTCCAACATTAAGGTTGATTTACACATCATCACGTCATAGATACGTCAATAACACAAAGAAAAGACAACTCCTCGGTATATGAAGTGTATAAAGTTGCACATATGACACAGATGTAGCAAAAAGAGATGTGATACAACAAAAGAATGACAGACTTGATCGTGGAGAGAAGGTGATGATGTTATAAAACCTCATATCAATATGGATGATGTTAAGTTCAGTTAGCTTTCCTCTGAAACAGCCAGAAATAGTTTTTACTTTTTACTTTCCGTCAGTACATTTCAGAGAGTTATTTAAGTAAAGAAGTTAAATCCACCACTATTACTTTAGTGGTTTTTGTTATTTTTACACAAATGTCTACTTGATTAAGGAATGTGTGTACACCGAAAAAAAAGGCTCATAATTTTCACCTTAAAAGAATCTTAGAGACTAATTTCACTCAAAAATGTTAAGTATTCTTGACATAGAAACACCAAGTAAACATACACGTTTGCATCAAGTAACATTTTCAACAAATATGTGAATTTTTAAAGTAAATAAAATTTCATGTAACGTTTAATGACAATATTAGGTAAATATTACTCAAACTGGGTATAATTTAAAGGATTTTTAAAAACCTGAATAATACATTTATTTATTTTTGCAAGCAACTAACTGGTATCTATTGTGAAAATTTAAGTAAATCTTACTCAAACAAGCTGATATTCAAAAAAATTTCATTTTTACCTAAAAACTAAAATTTACCATTATTAAATAATTCTTACTCTGTCTTGTAAGTTGTAAATTTTATACCAGATGTGTGCATTTACATTAAAAAACCAAGCACACACACTGTAGAGCTATCATTGTTTATTATATTTAACAGTACCAGACTGATCTCCGTCTACAGATCAGTGTGTGAATAAATTAACTGAATGACACATTTTTTTAGCAGATGTGGCGAAAGTATAATTTTGCCGTATCTGCTAAAAATTGTCACCTTGTGACACCCATAAATGACTGCACCCTGAAGCTTTAAATGGACCAAAGCTGCTGGATAATCTAAATTTTACATCCCTGTTTCAAGGAAATGGTTGTTTGATGATTGATTTTAGTTTCACAAAGATGAACCCCAAGTTAATAAGATTAACTATCTGGCATGTTACCAGATTATCTGGAAAACATATGGAATAGAAAAACATGATCATTTATAAACATGTAAAAAAAAAATGTGTGAAAGATGGCCCTGTCACATAATGTTTGGTATTCCCCCACCTCCAATCTACAGTATTTTTATCCCTGAAATACATTATTCAGTGGCTGTGCATCTAATTAAGTATTGAACATGCACAGATGGTGCTCCTGACCTCCTGTGAATGCGGTGCGTTATATGTATATGCATCGGCAACTGACACACGTGTCTCTGTTTGCATGTGAACACGGAGCTCTTGGGTGTGTCGACATTGTACTGTACAGACATGAAGAATGGCACTCTGTCTTCATACCAAGGACATACTATTATATTTCTGTTATATTTCTATAAGTGCATGTGTGTGTAGAGTATTTGTCACTGTACATTACTGTGTGTTTTAATGACATGTCATCAGAATATGATTCATAAGATGACAAATGAAGAGAACCTGCTCATACGCTGCCCTCCTGCTCAGATAGACCTGTTTTATAAGCCACTGAGATGGCGACATTGTGACATTTCCACTATCTGCTCTGAGTGCATCATGCTCGTGTGTGTGTGTCTGCATGTTTGTGTGTGTGTGTGTTTTCTCCTCTGCTTTACGAAACCCACTGAACAGGACAAATAGTACAATGACACAAATAACGTGGAGAATGAGGAGAATGAGGGAGCCCAAACTAATGGATGGATGAGTAGAGAGCAGATTGATTCAATAGGAGAAGTATAAAGAGCCCATGTAGTGGGGGCACACAGTGTTCTCGGTCAGCTCAAACCTCCTACAGTTGTGTTGATATTTACAGGCCACTTTCATCCATTCAGTGGTGTCAGTATAGTAGAGCTATATGATCGTAAGCACATATTTATTGTGTGTGTGTGTGTGTGTGTCACTGATCAGTGTTCTTTACAGTCTCTAGCTCTGTCTTAACTCTCATTCTTCTCTTCACAGCTTAGTCAGGAGACATTACCAGCTATGATTAATCTGGGTGAGACGGGAAATAGGAACCAACTGGGAAAAGTCATAACACAGAGCTCTGTGTTGTTTAGAGCTGCCCTTTTCAACTCTCAGAGTCACAACATCCAATGAGTCGCATGTTATTGGTTCACAATATGGTAGAGTAGAACGCAAAACTGTAATGTGTGAATACATATTCTTATTAGTGCTGTCAAACAATTAAAATTTTTGATCAGATTAATCACAGGGTTGCTGTGGATTAATTTTGATTAATCACGATTAAATATTCACTTTGAATCTATATTAATCACGTGTCATTTTGCATGAGCAAACAGACCCATGAAAGAAGGGAATATATTTGCACTTAACGTGTTTATCGCAAGCTGGGCTACGCATTGGCCAAAGTGCTAGCAGAATCCCTGACTAATGTACTGTACGTTTCACGTTACTGTGGTATTTTAAGATGGAATTACTTTGGTGAAAAGAAAACTCCTTCCTGCAGGGTGTGCATTATACTTTATGTCGGTCGACTGTTCGGTCTTGGGTTTTTTTTGTCCTCATATTTCCATCCAGAGGGCCAACATGCTGTTTATCATCTTCCATCTTTATGGGTTGGTTGTGCAGCCTGTCACTACCGGATCAGCTGCCCATTTGTTCATGCGCGATGCTAACTCTACTTGGACAAACTGTCTGAATGTGTTGGCTGAGACGTTTAGAGTCATTCTGGCTGCAGATGGGTTTATTGCATTAAAAAATTGTATCTTATCAAATTAATCATGATGATGGATTAATCTGCATTAACATGTTAAATTTAACAGCGCTAATTTTTATCGAAAGTGCAGGAAGCCCCCTTCCCCCTCTCTCTCTTCATGTAAATCTGGACCTAAAAATATGGCTGTGAAGGCCAAAGAATTTTTGAGTAAATCATTCATATGTCAGTTTTTTCCTTCTTTCAGACAGCTGTTTACATCATGAGTACTTCCACACTGGTCGTGAATATTTCACAGCAAAAAAGTTTTATTGTCTTGCAACAAGGCTGATTTTTTCAAGCTTTTTCAGTGTACATAAAGGCATCAATCAGTCACTTGTGTTAACCCAACGTCACATGACAACAAAGATGGAGACAGACCTGTTGATTTAGTATGAAAGAGAAAAAAATATAAAGATAATTAAGTGAAGAACAACATGTGGAGGAGCATCAACAGACCACTAAACTATGAGGATAGTGAGTATTTTCTGTAACGTGAACTTCATATGAATCAAATACAGTTTGTAATGTGTGTTTCTTTGTAGTGTGTGCAGGTGAGGCTCCAGGTGATGTTGAACTGTCTGGTGTGACTATAAAGTATATAACTGTGAGCGTAACTTGTGTGATTCACTCAATGTCAGTCTCACTGATGATGTTAAAGGGAAAAGACAGGAAAGAGTTCAGAAATATTTGGCCTCATCAAAGCAGAGAAGAGGACTAAATGTGTTTAAAGTAGAGAAGTACTCTAATAAACTGAAAGAAATATTGTCTCAATAAAAAAAATTGGACAGACATCTCCAAGCAATGCATTCTCATTACTGAACAGTAAAAAGATTTCCTGTGTGGAAAAGCACGCGTTAGCATTTGATTCTTTTGGTAAATAGTGTGTCGCTGGCTAGCTAATATTACTTGACAGAGGTTGAGGTTATTGATTTCTCCAACATTTCTGTTCCCGTTGTGGATAAAACAGAAAAGTGCATTCATTCAACATTGTTTTGACCATTGGAGACACAGTAAAAATGTACCTTTTATAATGTATTTTATTAAGTTTAGGTCCCAGGGAGATGCCTGGGGAAGTTCTGCTTTACAGTGTTAAGAAATATTTACATAATTTAGAAAGACAGCAAATCTGTAATCTTTAATTTGAACTCTCCAAGTAACATTCACTTCTCTAAATGTTGAACCGTGTTCACATTATACGTACTTGAGGGCAAAATGTTCTGCCTGCCTACAGCTCTTCCCCCCATCCATCACTCTTTCGATCTCCCTCCCCGTCGGCTTCAGCCTCTTCTCATTTAATGTCTGCTGTGGGCTGGCCAGATCGATAGTCTAAAACAAACATAAGCACATGCACACTATTATACACTCAGAAAAAAAGACAAAAAAACACATGAAAGGAAAAGTATCTGGCCCTTTGCACAACAATCACAGAGGTTCTTACTGTAGGGATAAAATTGTTTCTCACAGATACAATGGTTAAAGGCAGAAAAAAATAGATACACATGAAGTAGGACACATAAGTTGAAGATAAAAAGGGGAAAAAAGGTAGACAGACAGATAGATATATAAAGCATACAGTCAGTCCGACAGTCAACCAGACGAGCTCCATTCACATACATCAGCCACAGAGAACAGGGCACAATTATCATCTTGTGAATGTGCATGAGTGGACTGGAGCTGAGGTGAAATGACTTGTGTCATGTCTGCGGACTACTAGTGGCTGACGGGCTCAGCACATAGCCCCGAGCAGCCCGCATGCAGCCATGCTCACCGCTTGTGTAAAAAAAAATTTGATTATGACTTTTTAGCTTTTCAGATTTTCACTGGCCCTCGCTCTGCAGCGGATGCGGCCAGTCACAGTTACTCAATCCCAGCCTCTGGACGATTAGGCACCATCTCACTCCAAGCATGGCCGATTCTTCTGCTCCTCTCACACATACTCACTGCTCTCCGGCTAGGTCAGGGGACAGACGAGCCGGGGACTTCATTCCTTACGCTTCTGTCGTTTAAATCAGGTCAGATGAGTGTCATCCTCCCCTCCTCTTTAAGAGCATGGTAATCTGATTCTTTCTACTCGTGGCTCTATCCACTCTGCCTCAAACTCTCTTGGTTTATCCCCCAATTCTGTCTCTCTGTCTTCGTCATGGATGTGTTATGATTGAATTATGCCCTGTAGAGTGGCTCTATAGGCCTCTGTGTGGCACCGTCAGACCTACATCTCCTCTACATGCTGCCCAGGCCACTCTGCCCTTACAATACAGTATATGCTCCCTCTGCCTGTCCACTGCCCTGTCACCTTGGATCACAAGGGAAGACCAGAGAGAGGGATAAAGGGGATGAAAACAAATACAGACCTTGTGGCAACTTCTGTGCCTGCTATGAATACATGCATGTGAAGAAGATGTGAAGGAGAAGTGGTGTCTGGTGTTTATGCACAAAAGAAAACTGTAAAGACCGACTAATATTCAAAGTAAAGCTTTTCATCGTTCCTGAACACTGATATTTCTACTTGTGCCTCCCTTTCCTTTCTGCCTTTTCATATGCAAAATGTTTCCGCAGTCTACCTGCCTGACACTGACCCATCATGTTATACAGGGAACAAGTTCTCAAAACCAACTCAAATAATAATTACCTGTAATTGTTTTTCTCAACTACATGAGAGGATATCAAGCAGAAATGATAATCTGTCATGTGATCTACTCACAAGGATCATAGGTCATCATGACAATACATAATAGAGGTTCAAACTTTCCTTCTTAGCTAACCCTCAACTTGAAAGTGCATCAGTATAACAGAGCCCTAACCTATGACAAAGACTCTTATGGGTTTGTAGCATCACTATCATTAACACAAGTCACCAGGTTAGTGAATTTATTTCAGTCTGTTTACAGTGATACTAAAGTGTCTGTCTGCACTCAAGCGTTTTAGTTCGCATTAACTTGCAGAGTTTGTGTAACATGTTTTGCAGCTGTTAAAGGCTTAATATAAAGAATGACTGTATCTGTCATCTGCAGATCTGGCTTCTGAACTTTGATGTGCAATGAGTCTGATTTGCACAGATGCATAAGAGTTAGTGAGTGTGAAAATGTTATTGCTTCATTACAAATCTGAGTAGACCACAATCTAATTAATTATGGAAATATGGTACAGTGTATGTGCTGGAAAATGTGGTTGTCTTACTTACATCCTCTAGATATTGTCAAAGTTTTGTTAAACCTTCATCCCAAAATCATGCAAAAATGCTGAGTTTTTAATCAGAATTAACTATAAAAAGCCTCCAGAAACCAGGAAAACTTAGTTTGGTTGTAAACTGGCCTGTGTTGTAGAGGGTGAAAAGTTATGCTTCAAATTATGGATTATGATTTTACCACAAAAGATTCTCATGTCTTTTGGCCAGATCACCCAGCCCTAACACAGGTATAGTATGAAGAATTGCATCTCCATCACTGAGGCTGACATAGTACACATTCTGATGAATGGCCAAAAGGATGAAATGTTAAAGATAAATGTGGAGCTACCACCTATTGTGATGCAATTTAATTCAGTATGATTTGATTTGATACAATGTGATTTAATGCCATATTTTATTCCTCAGTTCTCTGCAAATCTGCAAATCATAAATCAATTTAAACAATTTCTTTCCATGACTTTTCAAAAATCAAAAAACTTAATCTGACTACAGATAAAATAAAAACCAAGCCTTAAACCAGATCTTCTGTCTCCAGTAAGACTTTGGCAACAAACATCAGCTTCTACACCAGCCTGATGCTTTGCTTATGTTCATGCAAGATGTGGCCAGAATTTATCAGTAGTGGAGATATGGGATATGTTTGAAAATACAGTTTAGAGTGGAGAAATACAGTCATGGAAAAAATTATTTGACCACCCTTGTTTTCTTCAGTTTCTTGTTCATTTTAATGCCTGGTACAACTAAAGACACATTTGTTTGGACAAATATAATGATAACAAAAATAGCTTGAGTTTCATTTCAGAGCTGATATCTATCCATTTTCCATGTTTTCTTGATAATAACCAAAATCACTTCAGTTCTTACATTGATATCTATGGCGTTCTACTGCCAAAAACAGTGCTTTTAGGCATTCCATGTTTTCTATTCTGTCTGTTTTAGTCACATGATACACACAGGAGTTAGTACTTGATTGCATAACCATTTTTTTTTATGACTTTTGATGGTCTAATAATTTTTTCAGCGATTGTAAATCCACTGGTAAAGATAAAAAAAGTGATTGGTCACATGCTCTATAATTGGCATGTCTTGACTGATGTAAAGGCATCACAAATGACACACCTTATTATATAAAAAAATCTAGCACATTCTTTTTGTGGTAGGTGTATGTTACCACCCCAGTTTACAGGCTGTTACTGTGGATGTGGACAACTTAGAAAGTCACATAAGGTGCAATTATGATCCATTCATGCACTGGAAATATGCATGTAAAGCAATTAATAGATGTAAATTTCTTCCCATATGTTACATGTTATGCATTTAAAGTGATATAGTCTGTGTTACACTGTAAATGCTTCGATTTCTACTTCACAATAAATCAAAAACACACACATACGCAGACTCACATGCACATATGCAGAAGTACTGTATGTTCAGCCTGAGATAGCATGAGGGAGGTGGGGGTGGGGATGCAGAGGCTATCCAAACAGGCTGGTAAGAAGCATGTTGTCTTAATTAGGCCTGACAGCCTCCTCAAAGAACATGAATAGAAAGCATGGAGCCCCAGACCTGGACTCATGTATAATAGTTTAGTGCAAAGAGAGCTAGGCAAAGAAGTGTGGCTCACACTTCAGACACATGTAATTATTGTACAGATTAAAGCGCTGATGGTGAAGGGGACTATCTATCTAAGTGTGTTTGTGTGTGCTGCTGCATGTAAAAATGTGTAAAAATGTGAGCTAATCAGACAGTGACACATCGTTTGCTATATCCTGCATTGTATGTACTGTTAAAAAAAGAAAAAAAGGATCCATTCAAATCATTTTCTCTATTGATTCCGAGACTTTGTAAGTTGTTATAAGATGTTCTGAAAGCAGCACAATATTAGCCTCTGCCTTTGTGTTGCAGACTGTGCAGAGCCGTGGCCTTTGATTTTCATCACACTGTATCAGGTTGACCAGCGAGTCCTTGTGTGACTTACCTTTACTATTTTCGCTTCCTCTCTGCCTTCTCGGAATAGTCATATGCTCGTTTCCAAGGCAACCAACCAGGACCTGTGTCCAAAGAGAGCTGACAGACGTTGAATGAAAGAGCATAAAACAGTGGCTGCACTAACAAAATGTCCATACCTCTTATTATCGGAATCTTGCAACATTGCCTATAATCCAGTTAATAAACAGTGACGCTAAAATGCAGTCCAACTTGCTTTATAAATTCATCAACTTTATAGACTGACAAAAATCACCTCATATTTTCTCTCACCAAATACATGAAGTGAACTCTTTTTTTTTTTTTTTTTGGGACTAACTACAGTGCTCCCAGAGGAAAAGAGACTTCATTTGTGTTTCCCCCTGGGTCAATACACAGAGTAAGTCAAATTAATGTAAAGACAGAGATTAGAGGCTTACAAGGAGTGAAAAAGAAAAAGAAAACTCAGTGGGCCAGCACTAAGAGAGAACGCTGATATCAGTTGTCTAATTAATCTGGCTCAGTGATGTCCAGGGAACCACGGAAGGGACAAAGAGCTGCAGCAACAACAAGAGACAAGAACAATAGAAATGTTAGTCTCATGCTTCTTCTCTGGGATGCACAATCTTATTATTTAAGGCACAGTTAATGCAGACTTCAGAGTAAAGTGGTTAATGGGTTGCACATGATTTAACTCTGTTATTTCATTCCAACTAAACAAGACAGAACACCAGAATACAATGACAAATACTACTGAAGGCCATCAGATATGATCCTGGGTTAGAGATCACTTTTGGCTGTCCCTTGATAAGATGCTGTCACTCACCAATAGGGGGTGCTGTTCCATGCCTTCTCATGGGGTGAACCATTTGACTGGAGGGTTCCAGCACAGCTCTGGGTCTGGTGCTCTGAATCCTGTTTCCCAGCCAACACCAGTCCTTAAAGGAGTGATATTTTACTTTTCTAAATGGAATCATGCATTTTAAAACATTTCCCTGTGGTCTACATAAACTGTAAATGTTATGTTTGGGTCTGAATTCTTCATTGATTCAACTCCACAGGTCCATCTTCAACCCTATTTCTGAGTAATGACTGGAGAAAGGTCATTTTGAGCGCTGGCCCTTTAAATGCACATGAGCCACTAAACGCCCCGCCCCCTCCAAGTTGTTGACTGTGCTGCTCTTTCCCGTTCAACCAATGACTGAACATTTTAGGTAATCGGCTCAAACTTTGGACATGTTTTCAGTATGGGTTACAACCGCTGCTGCTGACAAACAATTATGGTGTAAATTTTGGAAGTCTTGACCTTATATGTGCAAATGTCGTGACGTAACTCATTATAGACGCAACAAATTAAGCAGGAATGAAAGCAGGTTGTAGAAATCCACTCAGTTTTTTGCCAAGATGAATATAAAGTTAGCTTTGCAGCACCTGGAGAGTTCAAATTCAAACTTTATGAACTATTAGGGTCCAAATACACAAATAAATGTACCAAAGACTAATAAAAGTGGGTTTAGCAAAATATGACCCCTTTAAAAGACAATCTAAAGCGTCTCCAAATTCCTATTATTTTCTTCTTTTCATCACCTTAAATTGGACTTTACATAAGGGGAACATTGGTGTGAATGAGCTGCTGCAGTGTCAGTGCAGGTGCAGAGTTTGGTATTCATCTAATGAGCATACCTCTTTTTGATTTTAGCTACAGAGTAAATGAGTAAGTTCAGTAGGTTTACCGCCACTTTGCTTCACACTATGTTCAAATGAAACACGATATAGACATTTATTTCAAACCCTGTCTGTCAGTGAAAGTATTCTGATGGAGCACAGAGTGGCTGCACCACCAAACACACAGATTCAGAGAACGTAATGCTATAGCCATTTGGCCTTGAGTTATCAGTAATTAGAAGCTAAAGCTTAATTATATTGTGCTTTCAAAGACAGTTATAAAGCTAAGATCATGCTGAGGACAACCAGGGAACCCATAAAACCTGCATTTAGTGAGGTCAAACCTGTTGAGCTTACTCTGTGATTAATGACAGAAGGCGGGGGGATCCTGCTGGCGGCTCATTAGCTCTGCTGTTGCTGAATGGCGGCTGATAGTTGATATCCAATCAGATTCAATTTGCTGGGGATGTTTTCATTATGCCTGCAACATCAGTCAATATGTCTGGCCTGGCTCCGGCACAGAGAGATGAGACGTTTGGTGCAGACTTAGGTTCAGCTTTCACTCCTCCAGAATTTTTTTTAACCTGCAGAGAATACAACAAATGTATGTTTTTTTGTCACATTTTTGGGTTGCAATTTATTTTTCTCGAAAGAAGTAATTAGTGAAGCAATTTGTGCGTAGGCTATAAAACAGTCAATCAGTCTCAAACGTATTGCCAACAGTGATGAAAATGATGTTTACTTAAACATAAATACAGATATTTTATTGTGGAATAAGACAGACAAAATATATATATATATATTTTTTAATTTCTTCTATTTTATAATCTAATGTAGTTTGCACTTGCTGTAAAATGTTCTTAATGCAAAGATCAAGGACAGATCAAGACTTTCTTTAGACAATACGGTCCCTCGTTTTCTTCTTTTCAATCTAAATTAAAAACCAAAAAGTACTGATTGAGTGAATCAAAATTGTAATGGAAAAACAGAAGCTGCTGTAAAAGGCGGGTGTGTTCTCAAATTCAGGTCTTGTACGGTAGATTAGGAAGTCAGAGTCCTTCAGTGTCTTGGAGTAACCCTGCATTTCCCTGTGATGAAGTGTTAAAGATCTGAAGAGCATCAAGAGACATATCTAAGAGAAGTGCCTTCAGTTTTTATTCATGTTCCTTCCTCTTTCTTTTTCAAGTGATCTGCAGCTTCAGAGAGAGGAGGGAGAGGGAGAGAGACAGAGAGAGAAGGAGGGAGAGGGAGAAAAAGAAGTGTTTTCCAATAGAAATGAATGAGCAAAAGTAGGGCTGAGGCTGTCACTGCTCAGTTCAAAACATTATGCCATGCAAAACAGCCATAAGCCCCCAAAACCTGTTATACAGTATGACTTCACTTTGAACATCAGTGAAACTCACTCTCAAGCAGGTCAGGCTCCTTCAAACTTTTAGAAATTTTTAATCTGTTTAAAAAAAACTTGTGAAGGGCAGTTAGATTTCAAGATTTGCTTTTATTTAAGGGTTTATAGTTTGGTTTGCCATTTGATATTCCTTTGTCAATGAAGATCGTTGTCTTGCATATTGGCGTGCAACAAGGAGTGAATTTGTCATAACCGCAAGCATGCGCTGCAAATACACACACACCAGCACACGCACACATGGTTCCCATATTCTGGAGGACAGCTGCAGGGGTGTGGAAGCCTTGGGAAAATGGATCATGGAATCAGGCCAATCAACTTCCTCTGTAACCACCACCTGTTTGTATTTATCTGATACTGACAATATTTCAATATGATCCGTTTTTTTTTCTTTCTTTTTTTTTTTTCAATATACAGGGATTACGCACATAAGCAAACCTTACAGATTGTTGTCACAAACATGCTTACTTTAGGTCTCTTTGTTAAATGCATGCATTGTATTAAGTGTATGTGTAATTTTATGGTTGTATGTTTGTTGCTGAGGTTTATTCAACAGAGATTATGTAAATTTGAGTCTATTACAAATCCTGCCCTAATTCACTAAACCCTGTTATAATTGGGACTCACATTTACCGTGAAAACCACACACCAACACACACACACATACGCAAATGTCTCAATACTAAAGTGTTACCTTGAAATATTCCCTTGACCAAAAAGAGAGATGAAGAGATCCTGAGATGATGACAGTTAATACGGCTTGATGTTTTTGTCACTCAGACAACGAGATGGCTGTGTGTAAGTGTGTGTGTTGGCGTGTAGGACATTTATGAAAGTAGCTCTGCACGTGTGTGCATGTGTGTATGAGCTGAAAGGGGGGGGTTAGATGATTTTCTCTGAAGCAGCCCAGGCAGGCATCAGCACTCAATCATCCCAGATCTGCCAGACGACACCAGCAGAGAAAACACATTACCCGTGCCGTGTCGCCTCGTCTTCTTCTGTTGTCTTCTCTTTATTATATTTAGGGCTGCCTTGCCTCAGGGTCAGGTGACAATCTGCATTCTCTTTCTACAAGTTTTCTCAAAACTGTCTGGAGTTTTTTTTTTTTTTTTTGTATTTTATTTTTCAATGTTTTTTTTCTTACTCTCTGTTAAGGGGAGTTGTTGATGGTTTTTAATCCCTACATGAGTCCCTTTGCAGATGACTCTGCTGGCATGGTGTCAGAAAGAAACTAACAGAGAGCAGCGCTACGCATTAGACAAAAGATGAATACGCTCAGAAGGGAGGGAGGGAATAGAGGGAAGAGGCAAAGAGCCCATTTGAAGTGCCTGTCTAAGTTTTAGTAAAAATGAGTCCTTTATAACAGCATATAAATATATAAATGAAACACTTAAAGACATTATCAGGCACTTTCATTCTCCCTGCCTTTTGTGTGCTGGCTGAGGTGGGAAACAGAAGGGAAGTAAACACATCTGCATATCTGAGTCATTGGTTCCAAGGGAGCTGTTATGGGCTGTCTCTGCAAATCTCTTCTCTGTGTTGCTTACAGCCCACAAGCAACGAAGTCACCCCCCCACACCGCTGATGCCGGGTCAGATATTTCAGCAGTCTTTTAAGTGATGGGGTTAGATTTGTGGGGTGGCGAATCTGATTTTAGATCTTCTGACTTTAAAAGGCTTTGCACCCTTTAGCTTATATTTTCTCAGGTTGGAACACATGGACTACAGCTGAGGATGGTGGCGTACATGTCACCGCCGTTTAGTGTCCAGTTGATGGTAAGTTGGCACAGTCGGTGTAAGAGAGTGGGCCAAGACCGGTCAGGCCCTCTGTCTCCATGCTAGCCATCACCTGGACAACCAAGCGTGCCAACCCTGTGGCCACATCTGAGAGATAAAAGTAGCGGCGTCAACTGGCAACAAGTTAAATGCTGTTGATGATTTTTTTTTTCTATGTGTGGACGTACATAGACATCAAGCACATTGGAAAGGTGGTGAATAATCTTTGTAAAAAAATAAATAAAATAAAAACAAAATAAAATAAGCTCTAGGTATTGATTCAGTTACTTTACCTGAGAAAACTGAAAATGTACAGGCTCTGAAATGCATTCAAAGTATAAAAGCAAAAAAGGAGCCCTTTGAAGAATTTTTCTACCAACTGTTTCTGTGTAGAACTAATTGAACTTCATATCACATTAACATATGCCTCCACATTCAAACTTAAAGTAAAATAAGAAATATAACAAACTGACATGAAAAGACAAATCTGTTTTCAATGATAGTGAAAGAATTAAAGTTATTGTCTTGTGAGCTTGTGAGTGATACGCACCGACAGATTAGATAATGAGTTTTTTTCTGTGTTATTGGCCATTTCATTTAGGATAAAATCTGTCTTTTTGGGATGTCAGGAGGGAAGATAATTGATAATTCATCTGGAACGCATGTTACTCAAGTAATAAGATATGGTGTTAATGTGCAAGTAGTTTAAAGTACAGATATTTATGTTAAGATATAAAGATGATGTGGATGAAGAGACAATTCTAATGTATTTACACAAAAAACAAGCCATACAATGATTTCAACTACAGTTCTGGTTCAGTTAAGTACCTTTTTTTTTTCTTGATATGTGTCTGTGCCTTGATTTTTTTCTCACCTTGAGATTTTCTATCTGTTGCTGTTCACTTTCTTTGTGTGTGTTTTTCCTTTAGGTCAGTGAGAGGACTCTTTCACTACAGCTGTCACCCCTAGGACTAGGCTCATACAACAGGAATAATGAGCAACTATTCTGTACTGTCGCAGCAAGGCTTACAAAGAGGAAAGGACTCCAGGGGTCAAGGCTGAGCTCCGACTCGCTCTTTCTGTCTTCCATAGCTCACATACACACACACTTCTTTATGACTTCCACTTTCTTACGTATGTCCCCAGTGTGTAAGGGGTCACCATGGTAACCCTGTCTTCTGCTGCAAGTAGCTGGGATGTTGTGATGGGGTCTTGACCAAAGTTTATTGATCCGCAAGATTTGGTGCCTGTTTCAAAGAAAAATCTTGTTTTATGTTGTTCAGACTTGCAATCGATGCAATGAAATCCCTGGAAAGAAAGTTGATGAATTTATACTCTTGAGATATTCACCATTTATGGGCTCCTCTTATATGTTATTTCTAAGCTGTTGTTTGTTCCACCGTATCACTCTGAGTGTATTCAGTTATGCTTTTATATACCGGGTGTGTATGTTTTCCATGGGTACTTCCTGTGGTTATGTCTTTGCAGCAAAGATGATTCATGACTTTTCGTGTTATTTCAAAGAGAGAAAATTCACACCATATATTTGTCTCTTTCCAACACACTATGTCACACTCCTGTAAGAATGCATACACACAAATACACACACTGTTATTGCTGTGGTACGGTGTTCCATCTCCCACACAAACAGACAAAAACGAGAACATCTTCGTTTAGGCGATTCATGTAACACACACTGATGTACTGAAAATACCTAAACATGCACTCATTTCCTCTGATTCTTAGCTCATGATTGTGGTTAAAAATACCATAATCACATAAGAAAAGGCAACATTTACTCAGTGGCTTGTTAGAAATTCATTCATATAAATTACAATTTGCGTAACAGATTGCTTTCAGAAAACTGTCTCTATGCTCTGCTACGGTTTATCAGGAAATGTTTTTCTGTCTATGGTACAAAGGATAAAGTCCTTTTTGTGGTCCTGTAAAGGCTGTGTGTTCTGCTGCACTGTGTGTGCTTTGCAGAGGTCACTGCAAACAATAGCCCACGGGAAGTGAGAGCAGCTACAAAGGAATGAGAGCTAGAGTATATGAAAGCGATGAAAAGAATCTTTATGTGTGTATGCTTGTTGATCGATTCAGGAGTTCACATTTTGTATAAAGAGTCGATGTAATACCATGTTTAGTAAAATAGTAGCAGTAATGTTAGCAGCGGTAGCATTTTGCTCACCTTATCACCCTCGCCTATCACATTATCTTTAAAGGGGAAAGTCCACACGTAGGAAACTTTACAGTTCACTTACAGTATCCACTTACAGTTCAGTCAACAATTTTCCTTTTTCAAACGAAGCCACAACTTCCTCATTGCTGATTTTCCACGCCTCTCTGTTGCTGTCTTTCTCTTTTTTTCCGAATGTTTCGTCACTGGGCTGTGGTTTTTCTCACTACTCACAGTGCACAGGAAGTGTGTTGTGGCAAAACAGGTCCCTGTCACTGTTTCCACGCCTAAATGAGGACCACAGAGCTAAATTTAACACCAATAACAAGATCACAGGTGCCTAAAATATCCACTTTCAGATACACAGAGGTTTATTTTAACTACTCTGAGCTATTTATATTTTACCATGTTAATATACTTATGTCTGGGCTGAGGTTAAGTTTACTGTGTGACGCAGTACACCACACAGGAAGCAGTCCAAGCCAATTAGCAGGCTTTGGGTAAGAGAACTCATCAAGTCAGGACAGTTGGCTGCTGAGGCTTAGCTACCCTTGATGATCACATAAATGATGTCTGTTTAGAAAATAGACTGACTGGCATCGGCATCTGTGTCAGTCTAACACCTGACCATGGAACCAGGGCATGGTTTTGAAGCAAACGTAGTCGTCTTTGTTCACAAAATTGGATTAACACTCCATTTCGGCTGCAACTGTGTTCATGGCAGATGAAAACAAGTGACACCTGACATTAAATTGTGACTTCTGATTAACATTTTTGGCCACTTCTCACGAAATTCAGTTTAAGGAAGTGAAATATCCACCACCTTAAAACCTGTAACATCTGGTATCATGCGAGCGTAAAAATAGCATGTGGATGGTTATTTTAATAACATTGGTGGTTTGTAAGGTTCATAAAGAGAGGAAGGGGGACTTTTTCTGTTACTAAGCTGAACTGAAAGAACAGGCAGTGAATGGAAAATGCAAAACTGAAAGTCAGAACAGAAGAAGAATTTACGGAATAATAAAAACAACCAACATGGTACAATGTGACAGAGACCTTGTGATTGATCATACAATGAAAGTGAAGCTGTGCTGCATTGTTGGACGCCTTCAGATCATTTCCGGGAATATATCCGTAAAGGACCGGCAGTATCAATATCATCGCCTTTATCTGGAGCTGCTCCTCTCTTCACTCTGTCTTTGTGTCGCGGGTATTGTGAGGCCTCAGCTGAACCCTCCTCGCCGCGCTGCCAGTATATTCTCAGTATCAATGCAGCTGAGATGAGGGGAGCTGAGGAAGAAGCCGATAGACTTGGACTGAAGCCAAAGCCAGAGTGGGTTTTACTCCGGCTAAAGTTACGCACCGCTCACTATGACTGGCTCCTCTACCTCAATGTGGCTGGAAGCAGAAACCAAGAGTGGGACAATCACCTCGGGCACTGCAGAGTCACGATGGCCAAAGTTTGGCCTGTTTCTGCCTCGGCTCAGCCACACACACACTTACTCTCACTTGCACATATAGTGACTGGGGTGATTCTAACATTTTAACCTCTTTCTTTCCCATCCGTTTATTACTTACAAGGAGGTCTTTGATCACTTCTGCCTGTCTGTCAACAGGATTACATGAAAACTACTGCACTGATTATTGTAGAAACAACTGACAAGAACAAAGAAAACATCAGATATAATTTGTGGTTTGTGATCTTATAATATTGTGGTGTGAGAAGAAGAGTGGACTATTGGTTGTGGTGTAGTTTGGAGCTCTCTGGGGGCACTTTGATTTAGTATTATATTTTCAGAAAATACATATTTTTTCCCTGATTTTAGTGGAGTATTTAACCAAACATGATCTTTCTTTTAGGGGCCTAAAGTCAGCCAGATATGGTCATAATCTGTACAAACTTTGTGATCTTCACTAAAGTTTAAAACGAAGTTGTGCAAGTTTAATAATGATAACATGAGTTGGAGTTAACATGTCCCTTGGCTGTTCTTCACATGGTTAAAGAAAACAAATGTAAGGAGAGGCAAAATAGAATCAGTCTCAGTTTTTTTTTATTGTTCTTTCTTTATTCCCTTACATCCTTCCTCCTACTCATTACTTCTTATTAATTCCCTGCTCTGTCTCCATCCCTAACTTATTCTGTCTCTCACGCCATCCCTGTCCCTGTGTTGGTCTATAGATAGGCTAATGGATGGTAGATGAGAGTTGGGCTTTGGAGAAAGCAGATTAGTGCTTATTGTCACTAGTAGAAAATGAGCCAAAGGGCCTGCTATAAATAGGCAGACTTACTCCACCCCACTACTCGGAGCTCGGCAGGAGATCAGGCCCGGGAGTACAACTTTAAGGCCAGGGTCAGTGTGTTACTATGGTGACATGGTTATGGCAGTATGTGTGTGTATGTGTCGGGGGGTGACGGTGTACTTATGTGTGTGTGTGTGTGCCCCCACCTCCCTGTTCTCCAGGTCATGCGTCTACCCAGCAGCAGCAGCAGCAGCAGTCTCCCAGCCCCTACAGAGAGAGAGCATGTTGGGTAACAGCAGTCTGGAGTTCCCCTGGCCTTGCTCCAGACCTTCTCTCCCTTTCCACCCTCCTCTCTCCCACAGTCCCCCCTGCTTTTCCCCTCTTACCCACCCACTTCCCCTTCTCCACTCTGGCTTTTTCACTTAGGAGTGATATGGGTTTGTGTGTATGTGTGTGTGTGTGTGTGTGTGTGTGTGTGTGTGTGTGTGTGTGTGTGTGTGTGGACATGGTTGACTATTTCCAACAACCCATACGCTATAACTGCTGGCTTATTTGCCCTGTTCACAGCCCACCCCACCCTCCCCGTTTGACGTTTTGAGTATTTTCAACACCACCCTTATTCTAAACACATGTCGCTGACCATCTTTCCATTAACCCCTCTGAGCTTTTAAATAATTACTAGAACTGATCTAGAGTCAGTGTCTGCTGGTTCAGCAAATTGGCACATCTGCTCTGAGTCATTTTCTCTCATTCCCCCTTCTCAAAGTGAGAAATGTAGACTGCTTTCAAAACAATTTTAGCCTATTTGTGGCTCTAGCCAAGCCCAGTCAGAATATCATCATCAGCGCTAGCGTCATCATCATAGCAACAAACATTGAGTAATATGTGATAAAACAGTTGGTGATTTCAGTTCAGTTTTATCTCAAGGGTACTGTCACAAACCTCTTCAAAAAGACCTACAGTAACTTAAACGTCTTCTCATCCTGAAAGGGTCTACTGCATTTTTTTGTTCATGCTATGGAAGTTCAACCCAGAGGCTTTGCTAAACACATCTGCAGTCATTATTATGCTTGATTATTCTTTTTGTGGTTTTTCCTTCTGACATTTTGAGTAGAAACTAAAAGACTCTCACTAACAGACCCCAAATATAGATATAAGTCAGAGAGGGAATGACAACAGATATTGAGAAAAGTAGGCGGATGAATGCGAAAGCTTGTCAACAAGCTGACACAATTACTGAAAGGGCCTGTTTTAGCATGTTTACCTGCACCCACTTCATTCAGTGTTTAGCCTCCGTGACAGAGGAACAAGCTGCTGCATGCTTTTACCACAAAAGCTCACAACAGTGACTTATCCTGCCTTGCACCCTGCGCTGACAAAGCACAGCGTCATAGTTTCCGAAACCTCTCTTTTACGTTTTGCATCATCTTGTATACGCAAAAAAAAAAAAAGTAATTGTATCACTGAACTGTGAACTTCCAGGTCATATATAAGGCTTCATACTGTAGGCCCCTGTGTCTATTTTACATTACTGAGAACAGAACATATGGGAAAAAATAGAAACACTTCCTTTTTGACATTTTCTCTGCTTTTTATGAAGAGAAGACTAAAAGAAGTGTTACATATTTCACATTTATGTCCAAATTCCATAAGTATCAGAATTAACAAAGAAAAGACAATATTATAAATGGAATAGAATAATAGATGTGTACTATAAGAATAAGTGGCAAATATCATCTAAGCAAATGCCACTGACTCCAGCAACTGGCGATGTGAGCACTGTCTAGCCCAAAAATATTTATATGCCTGTAATTAAAATAACTCAAAAAAAAAAAAAAAATACTGAGTCAAAGCAGTCATCTGACACTCAAGACAGAGAGACAGAGATGAGAACTATGTGTTTGTAGCCACTCTGATTAAGTAGATGAGTGACTTAAATTGGATCAGTTTATTTGTCTGGCTGTCCTTAAACAAGACCACAGAGTCTGGGATGTCTGAGCCACAGCCACTGAATGAGAACGAAACACAGACAGCTTCCTCTTTCCACCCATGAACCGCGCTCGCCTCTGTCTATCTTTTCTTCTTTTCACTCTATCGTTTTCTCTGACTTGGCCCAGTGATATCACGGAGCACAGGATGTGATGTCACTTCCTGTTTGGTTTTCAGTCAGGCTGCCAGAAACGACAGAAGTAGCAGCTTGATGACAGCTGCGAGTGGAGCTGGAAACATGCAAATAAACAGGGTCAAAGGTTACAGCTCGCTGATTGTAAGTGTTTGTAAGTCTTTGCAGCTGCTTTTTAAAGTTACATTAGAGTCAGTGAACATTTTTTCTTTGTTGTTTGGTATGTAGCTCAAGTTGATGGGTTGATGGTTTGTTAGTGCAGAGCTCCTATGCAGCTGTCTCCAAATCAACTTTTTCTCACAATACAGGTGCATAACTAAGTGCATATTGTACAGTGATATTTTTACATAACACAACAAGTATGGCCACAGAGTAGGAGGACAATACTCTGTACTTATTTACTGTATATATCTATATCTATATCCCGTATTATCTCTCCTACCAAAAAGAGCAGCAGTAAGAAAACTCCAACTCCTTTTCCTCATCATCTGTCGGTAGTTGAGAGTCTCCTGGTGACAGACAGGCAGGCGCTGTGACACCCAGCCCTGGTAATAGAAGGCAATTATAAGCCCTGGCGAGAGCTGTGGCAATGGGGAAAACTTTTATACAGCCCCCCTCCTGGGGCGCTGACATGCAGACACACTGAAATTAATTGCTACAAAACATCAGACGAGCTTGACGCACACATGCGCATAGTCAAACTCCTGGAAAGGAAAAGAATGAAACAATACACATCATGCGACATTGCATTGATGCTCGTGAGGAGGAAAAAGAAGAAGAAAGAAAAGGCAGCAAAGAGAAGCAGCAAAAAACAAGTAGATCCCTTCCAACAAATCATGTTTTCATCTAAATAAAGAAGCCAAAGACAATAGACTCGGGTACCTTGGAGACCAGGAGGACTATTTCTCCATGGCAACCAGTGTGGTGTGTGACAATGCCGCAGTGCGAGGGTTTGAACTGCTAAAGCTGTCTGGGAATGCAGAGATAGATGGGGGAGAGAGACTCAGAGAGTAAGACCCATAGAGGGCTGTGTGCTCATAATGAGAACACACACTGTCACAATCCCAATGTGAGAAAAATGGAAGTTCATGACTTTCCAACTCACGTTATTCTTTTCTTTGACTCTTTAAGTCAATACAGAGAGAAATCCAGTTCCTAACTAAATTATGACACTCAACCTGTTTATGTTTCCAACAGTGCAAATCCAAATATTCTCATACGTAAACATTTCTCTGGTGTTGCTATGGAGTTGTTCCCCTGTTTGGCTGTTAGAAAAAGCAGCACCATGTGGCCTTCATAGGAGATTTATTTTAATTGTGTGGTGTATTGTGGCCAAGAGAGTGTCAGGCTATATGCTGGGTGTGTGCTGTCAGCACACTTGTGGATACATGTACTGTACTCCCATCAGCCTTTGGACATCTCCATGTGTGTAAGTGGGTGTTCAATACACCACGTGCATAGTGTGTTTGGATAGCAAGACAAACACAAATAAGGGAACACGTCGGTGTGTGGCAACATGGCAGCATGTTTGTGTGGCTCTGCTGAAAAGGAGATAATAAAGGTGTTATGAATTTTATTATTTTATTGTATTTACTCTTATTAGTGGGTAAAAAGAAGGAGACATGTTGCCTTTTAATTTTGAGTTCACACCGGGTTGACTATTTTTCACAAACTGTACACTTCTGCAAGTCTCATCTTCCTTGTCAGCATCACCCAACACCTATCAACATGCAACCTCCTCTGTGTGTCTTTATTTTTATTTGCAGTGCGCTTTATAGAAATTCATTACACTGTCTGCCGCCAGCGTAGGCAGAAAAATATCCCCTCGGCTCAGCTGAACTCTCACCCTCCTTTAATGTAAACACTGCTCACCAGTCACGTTTCCCCCATTAAGGTAAATGCCTGCATTATGTATGAATCCAGTCTCCTTAATCCAGTTCCACCATTAACCTGCACACCCAGCTATTTCCATGCCTCCACATGAAAAAAGAGACAGCTCTGTCTTAATTTGTCACACATCATCTAAATTTAAATTGTTAAAGCAAATTAAATTACTTTTAATCACTTCTCACTTTAAATACACCATCTTGTAGCTGCAGCAGAGTGTATGAAATCTGCCGGTCAAATTTTAGTGGAAAGGTTCAAGTCAGAGACGCCAAATGACCCAGAGTGACATTAGGCCCTGGAGCCTCCACTCCTGAAAAAACCATTGTCCCATAAGCCAAATGCTTCTGACAGTTATTCATTTCTTTGTTCCTCCTTCCTTCCTTTGCTTGTTTTTTTTTTCTTCTCTTTATTCTTGGAAGCACAACACAACGGGTGTTGCAGGTAGTGTTGTTTGTCGTCTTGTCTGTCTGTCTGCCTCGTCAGCCATCATGCCTGGTGACATACGGCACTCAGAGTTAAATGATTATTGTATGATTGTAAAGGTTTCCAGGGCTTTCTGATGGAGAGCTGTCTCCTCAGCCCTGTAGGCTATCCCACATCGGCAGTCTCCAGCTGAGGTTGTTGGGGAGGGTTTGGAGGATTGTGGAGGTGATGAGGGGAGGGAGAGGGGCTTTACCTGAATCAACCTGTCGTACCTGCCCTCAGGCCCACCTGTCAACAACCCTGCAAGAGTTGCTTTCTCTTTCTATCTCTGTGTCTGTCTCAGTCACTTTCTGAATCTAGCTTTCCATCACTTCCTCTGCATCTGTATCTCTCGTATCCATTTATCTCTGCTCCTTCACTTTACTTCAGCTCAGACACTACAAAACAAATAACTCTCACCTGAGTAGATGTGCCTCTCTGACTGTCATTTTCACTTCACAGCAAGTTATTGGGAACAGCTTTGGCCACTGGACCCAAGGAGGCTATTTGTCTTGGCAACTTCAGATCTGACTCAAAGCTCAAATAAACCCTGGAGAACAACTTAAAGGTTTGTGTGTGTGTGTGTGTGTGTGTGCGTGTGTGTGTGTGCGCGCGCGTATGTGTGGTGGGCGGGCATATGCGTTAGCTGTTTGTGTAACACCAGTTTTAGACAGGTCATCCTTTGAGAGACAGGGCGATTTCAGGGTAAGTTTACCAAATTTTCAGTAGCTCGAGCTTTGTGTTTATAGTTCTTGGTTCTAAGAGGAAAAGATAAAAACCAAACTATCTCCACTTTCTTGCCTTTCTCTCAATAAACGTCAAGGGCCAAGGAATGAGCAAGGGTGATGGCGTGACTGTCTGATGCAATAATAAACCCACGCTGCATTAAGCTGCTCTTCCACATAAACAGATGTGGACTGGCAGAACTCCACATGTCTGTGGACTAAAGCAAACTTTAAACTCCTTGCAAAAATCAGAAGACTGCAGTAGAATAAAAACAGGTCTCTGACTCTGGATGTTTTCTGTCTGCTCAGAGTACGTATGTACATGAGTCACACCCAAACGTATTTGCTAAAGACAACAAACCAGTTGCTGCTCAGTCTGGACGCTGAAGCCGCATCTTTCTGCCTCCCTGGCTCCTCATCTCTTCCTGTCTCGCTCTCTGCCCAAATTAAGATGTCAGCAGTGTGAAGCACAGTGGGTTATAGTCAGCTCAACCAGCCAATGAGGAGCACTGTGTTGGTGCAATAAGGTGTCATTTTAATGGTTAATTCAAGCTTCCAGTGAATCTTGTCAAGTCTGTGCCTTAGCCCACGAAGTGGCTGGAACCTGATGTGGTTGGTTCAATATTAAATGTGAGTCTGAATTTATTGACACAGAGAAAGAAGGAGTGAGCACAACCGGAGATGGCTTTGCTGGAGACATTTTACTCAGAATAGATTTTATCTTAAGCACAGTTTGTACCAGGAATAAGATGAGGCAAATTTCACAGTCAGTAACAGTATGACGATACCTTAACTTAAAATCATTAACAGCATTTGTAAGTAGAATATTTTTGAAGCAATGAAGTATAATACAGTATCCTTTACTGATTTACTAAGCTTATGTATGAG
Organism: Sphaeramia orbicularis; assembly: GCF_902148855.1. Classification (NCBI taxonomy): domain Eukaryota; kingdom Metazoa; phylum Chordata; class Actinopteri; order Kurtiformes; family Apogonidae; genus Sphaeramia; species Sphaeramia orbicularis. The sequence continues at coordinate 30,590,770 of NC_043966.1, forward strand.
CTACCAAAGACAGAAGAATTGTAACCTTTAAGAGGCTATATGTAGCTCTATTAGGTATCATGCTCTTGTGCTGCCCACAGATTGTGGCATACACAGCTCAGACAAAACAAAAAGTGGTTTGTGACAACATTTAAATGTTACCCGTTGCTATATTGTCACTGTAACAAAGCTACACGGCGCGGGGAAACCCCATCTTTCAACACGGCATCGGTGACTCATCGGGAGCTGAAAGGTCAGGGGTCAGCTCTTTTGTCAAAGGCATCAAACAAACAGGCCAGGGGCTCTGTGAGTCACCCATCCTTGGGGACATGCAGGGGTCGGTTTTGGGGGTGGGCTTTTTGCCATGTTTGGTAATTGTCTCCCTGTCACCTACTACCTTGAGAAGGCAGATAAGCAGATTTACAGCTATTTGACGCCAGGGACTTGTTTCTGTGTGACACTCTAACACCAATCCAGCTCTACAGCCTGGGGGGGGGGGGCGTTCAACAGGGAGGAACGCCTGCGAGAGGCTGTGAAGTGTGAGCGGATTGTTTTTCAAATACTCACCTAAAGCTTTAGTAGGTCAGCTCCCACAGTTTAAAGAACACTGGTGATCGTACCTACAGCACAATCATACTGTATGTCACTAAAAACAAGACCAGAATTCCTTAGCGGCATTCCTCCTCTGAACCGAGCACAAAAATGTCTGTCTGCTTCAGAGCAGCAACAGGTGGTGTACTGTAATCTTCTCCATTGTATAGTTATGAGCTGTATAAGATTTCAATAAGCAAGCCAAGGTTTATGATGACTGCAGTGTTGTGTCAAGGTGTCAAGTATTGAAGCAGACATATGTGCTCGATGTCTTCCTCTACAGTGGTTTTTACAATCCCATTAGATCCATTTGGCTATTCGTGCATGCCAATTAGTCCTGATATTTTCTGCAGGCTCTTTACACTGCACAGTTTCATCAGCATTTCCAACAGATTTCATCTCTCTAACGCCAGTTTGTCTTTTCCCAGTCGCATCTCACTGTGTGTAAAAGGTCATGCTGCACACTCCTGCTGCCATCACTTTAAAAGCTGAGAGAAAAATGACATTTATCAAATACCCTCCTATCATGTTCTCTGCTCCTCTCCCCATCACTCTGTGACTGTGGGCTAATATTCAACCTGTCACTCTGCCCAAGACGATCAGGCCTCCACTCTTTTCCCATTTAATTATCAGCTCTACCCCATCACATTCAGGCCACATTTCATTTTTTTTTTTGTAAATCTGAAAACCCACCACTCTCACCCCATCCCACTCAAGATAAAACTGCTGTAATTCTGTGCTCCAAAATAGCCCGGTCCACTCTATTTCTCTGGCTCCATCATTACACGATCCTTCCCTCCCTCTCCTCCGCTGCGTTATGTAACAACCAAGCACTGGTAGCAGCCTCCGTCCACCCATCATGGGGCACACCAATCTGAACACACCTGTATGCTAATGTGGAGGGATTGCACGATGGGTTGGAGTGGGTGGACCTGGGGGTGAGGTGATGGAGGATGGGCGTGACAGAGGAACCAGGAGTGTCTTTCTTTCTTTCCTGTTTGGCATTGGCTCCTGACAAATACCAGTGCAAAGCTTGGTATTTGCTCCCACGTACAGTATGTGGGTGTACGGATTCTCTCTCACTATTTTCTATTTTTCTATCACTTTCACCCTTCCTTCCTACCTTCTCTCTCTTTCTTAACCAGCCTCCATCTCATCAGGTCTTTATATTTCTTCACTCTCTCTCCCCTCCATTATTTTTTGCATTCTAGCTCCTTCTTCTCCTCCTCCTCCATACTATTTTTCTTCGCTCTCTACTTCCTCGTTGTTTCTCTGTGGCAGATTGGGGCATGATTAATTATTAACCAGTGCTCGTGCAGGGTGTGTGTATGTGTGTGAACAGGGGTGTGGTGGCTGCGTAGGTAATGGGAGAGCCTTTTCTTTTCGCTAGCTGGCAGCGCGTTGGAGTTTCATCAGGCGAGGACTCCTCTGGCTGGTTTGTGTGGGCAGCACTGAGGATCACACTGAGCAACGTGAACAGGCTGACCCAAACACACACACACACACGCACAAGCATGTAACAGTTACACATCGTGAGTATGTACACTTACACACCAGATACACAATCACAGCCTAATTCTGCTTCCCTGCTCGTATAGGATCTGGCTTCCACCCCCTCCATGCATCTGAGTAAAGGGAGGCCCAAACAGCCACTGTGAACTGTTTATCATCTTTATTACTTTATTACTTTTCAGAGAGTTTTCCCTAACCTGATTTTATTACATTGTCATCAGATGATGAGTTCTCTCATCTGCACTCTCTGCTCTTCCTTCTGTTCCTTCCCACAAAATATATCGACCTGGGTAACTGATGCATGACATCAGTGGTGGATACAAACTGGATTTGGATTTGGTATTGTTATTTTACCACACAAAGTCTGTTCGTGTAACTCACCAAGATCATCTTCTGCTGAATGTTCTCTTTTTTCCCAAAACAAACATGCACGAAAGAGGTGCCATCCCTTTTGGTGCAACTTTGTGTGGGAGTGTGTATCTCTGTGTTTGTGTGGAGGAGGTTATTTTACCCTCCTAAAATACAATACTGCTGTGTAGTGCCACATACCTTCAAAAGTTATTAGATTTGATCATTTATGTATATCTGACTGTATGAATAAACAACATTACACATTCTCCAGCTGCGCCCTCTACTTCAGGCTTATTTGGATTTTGTGAAGGAGCCTCTGCTCCAGATCATCCATAATATATGACAGAATTTTGCTATCAGTCTAATCGGGGTAAACAGAGAGATTTGCCAGAGGCTGAATGGGAAATGCCTGGGAGAGAATTCAATCCAGTAAAGACCAATAAGCCACACTGTGCACCTGAATTAGTTTTACTTTATTTCCTTTTTGCCACATTCTATCTATCTATCTATCTATCTATCTATCTATCTATCTATCTATCTATCTATCTATCTATCTATCTATCTATCTATCTATCTGTCTGTCTGTCTGTCTGTCTGTCTGTCTGTCTGTCTGTCTGTCTGCAGTTTTCTGATCAATCACTATGTTAATCACCGTCATAGTCACTGTGTCCCCATGAATAAAGAATAGTGTCAACATGTAGCCCATGTGGAATGATCATAGACCATAGATCTGACTCAAATGAGGCTATTTAAAGTCGGAGAATCTCACCTGCACTGCCCTCTCCAATGCATCAATATTTCTCTTTCTTTGTTTGTATTTCTTTTCTTTTTCAGGCCACCTCCAAGTGTCCTGCCCACAATGTTTCCCAATGAGGTTGCTTGCATATAGATCCAGTCAGCAGCTAGGGAAACACATTGATTTCCCGTCAGCATCTACCGAGGAGTGCTGGCGCGCCAGCCGAAGCTGAAGCAGCCGGGGGGAACATCGGTATCCCGCAGGCGTCCTGGCAGCTGTGCGCAGCGTTGTTAATGCGGCCCATTAGGCCGCTGAGTGGCAGAGAGATTCCCCGAATATTGAGCCGGGGACACCCCTCAATTAGACGGATCGCCCCGCACCTCGTCAGCATCCGCGGCTATCTGTTCTCATTAATCAATGCCACTGTGGGGAGAAATGGAAAGTTAATTTAGAGGAACTTTGCAGCCAGCAGAGTTTGAACACTTTCTTTTTAAAGCCCTTGCATTAAAACATCTACCGTTAAATCTCAATCCAAATACAGTTTATAGTTTAACATGTCAACTAACTGTAGGCAAGTGGATCAATAAACACAGGGCTTTTTCCTGCACTGCAATAATACTGTAGCTGCCAACACTGTATGAAAATCACGTATCAGCAAAAAAAGGCTATTTTAAAGGGTTTCAAAAGTAAAAAAAAAAAAAAAAAAAAAAAAAAAAAAAAGTATTATACTCCTGCTTATATTCGTACTTATTTGCAATATGTGTGATAAATTGAGAGAACTGTTGCGTTTGTAGATACGGTATTGTTTCGCCTTTTTTGTTTTTCTGATGCATACTCTTTCTCTCACAGTGTGCATTTTAGCTGAAGCTGGTGTTTTAAGCACAGAAGCCCAGGATTCTGTTGCTGACATTAGTTATTGTGAACGCTGGACATGATTTGCACTCCTGCCTCTCATTCACTGCCAAGCTGCGATCGGCGCTGCTTCAGGAAGTTCCAAATAAGGACAGGGAAATGGAAACCCACCGGAATAGGTCCTTATGTAGTCACGACCTTATAAGGCACGGCGGAGCTGAGCTTTCCGGCTTCAGCGCTGCCTGCTGCACAGATGGGAAATCCAAATCAAATCTAAGAGGCGAAGGGGAGAGAGCAAGAATTATGCTGCTGTCTCGCTGAGCTGTTCTGCGATGAAGATACATTGATTCGGGACAGAAGAAGAGCGGCGTTGTCTTCGCAATTTACTGCGAGTGCTTAATATAAAGTCTCTGCTCTGCTTTTCCCCCAGGCCAGCGTCATGTGTCCTCCACTGCAGTGCCTAAATATGGGCTTCCTCCACTCCAAATATGGACATCTACGTCACGGCAAGAGGGTATAAAAGAAGCGGGGAAACCTCTCAGCTCAGAGAGCCCTGAGAGCCCACAAGAGCAACTGTTAGAGCAGAGCTAGATAGACAAACACATAGAACTCCCTAACTCAGACATATCACAACAAAAGTAAAAAGTAAATTCAAAACAACATCCATCCAAGAAGTCATTTAATACACAGAAAAAAAATCAAGATTAATCTGTTGATTAATTTTGATGAATCTTAGGGAATGAGTATAAAGGACACTTTTGATTTCTTCTGAAAAGACAAGTGGATCTTTATTCATCTCTGAGAAAAAGGAAAACAACAGGACAGCTGGAAAACGAGAGCGGAGCAAAGCAGCAAACAGATCTTCCTCGGCATCAGCAGAAGTGTGCAGCGCTCCCTGAGCTGGGCTAAGTGTTTTCCTCCACCTGCGAGGCACCACTCTACCAGCGTGCAACCAGCCTCTGTGCATTCCTCATCAGTCACCAGCGCAGCCTCAGCCCTGCAGCTCAAGCACCAGCAGAGGATGGCTGCAGCCAAGACCGAGATGATCCTCCCAGCCCTGCAGATCTCAGAACCTTTGAGCTTCCCTCACTCCCCCATGGATAACTACCCCAAGCTGGAGGAGGTGATGATGATCAGCTCTGGGACCCCCTTCCTTACCGCCTCCGCACCTGAGGGTGCAGGTTTTGGCTCCGGAGAGCCAGGGGAGCAGTACGACCACCTTGCTGGAGGTAAGAGCTTGAGATTTGCCTCTTTTTATGTACGCTTCATGTAAAATTTTATTAAAGCATAGATCACATCTGCAAAACCACAGTAAATCAATAAGAAAGCTCTTTTTAGAAATAAATACAATCAAAATTTTATTATATGATTGAAGTGTTATAGTTGTAATGAGATATTTTCAAAATAGAGCATAACAGTAACTATAGTAAATTGTTTGTTATGACTTAAGACAAGCTACAAGTACATTTTAATTTTAAAAGATTATACATGTGAAATATACTCATAAATGCTACAAACATAAAACATAAAAGAGGGAAATTATTACTGACCAAAAAAAAAAATATTGACAGCTCTATGTCCCTGTCGAATCACGGAAGAGTCAAACACTGCTCAGTCACCACATGCTTCTAGACACTCCTACAGCTCAATTCAAATTGCATTCCTAAAACCAGCTGAACTGCAGTTTCAGTAATCAATTGCCTCAGGCTCTGTGATGGGCTTCAAGAATGTGAGTGTTTGTGTGTGCGCGTGTGTGGAAGAACGGAAGACGAAAGAAAGATCGACAGTGAGAGCAGGCGAAATGCAAGTGTGAGAAGGCTTAGCTTGCACATGAGCTCCTGCTGATTTTTGTTAGAAGCAATTTTAGAGTTGGGGGTAAAAAGTTTATTTGGAGGTGCTTCTCTGAGCTCTCCACCACTCTAGCAGGATTCCCCTTTGCATACAAACTGACAGCTTGATTAATCTTTCCCTTTTTTCTCTGCTCCCCACAGATACGTTACCTGATATCCCCTTTAACTGTGAGAAACCAGTGTCAGAGCAGACCTACCCCACCCAGAGGCTGCCCCCCATCTCATACACAGGCCGCTTCACCCTGGAGCCCGCCACCTCCTGCAGCAACAGTCTCTGGGCAGAGCCTATCCTGGGTCTGTTCACCGGTCTGATGAGCAACGTCCCCCCAAGCTCCAGCTCCTCCTCTGTTGCTTCACAGACCACCTCATCCTCCTCTTCAACAGCCCCGTCCTCCTCCTCTTCCTCTGCTTCTACCTCTTCCTCATCTCAGAGCTCCAGCCTCAGTTCCTCCATCCACCATAGCGAGCCAAATCCCATCTACTCAGCCGCCCCAACCTACTCAAGCCCCAACTCTGACATCTTTCCTGATCAGGGCCAGGCTTTTCAAACTTCTACTGGAGCAGTGCAGTATCCTCCTCCTGCCTATCCCAATGGCAAGACCTGCAGCACAAGCTTTCCCGTTCCCATGATTCCTGACTACCTCTTTCCCCAGCAGCAGGGAGAGATCAGCCTGGTGCCCCCTGACCAAAAGCCCTTCCAGAGTCAGTCAAGTCAGCCTTCCTTGACTCCTCTGTCCACCATCAAGGCCTTCGCCACCCAGACTGGTTCCCAGGACCTTAAGAGTGTCTACCAGTCCCAGCTGATTAAGCCTAGCCGCATGCGCAAGTATCCCACCCGGCCAAGCAAGACACCTCCGCACGAGAGGCCCTACGCTTGTCCCGTAGAAACCTGCGATCGGCGTTTCTCACGCTCAGATGAGCTGACACGTCACATCCGCATCCACACAGGCCAGAAACCCTTCCAGTGCCGCATCTGCATGCGCAACTTCAGCCGCAGTGACCACCTGACAACACATATCCGCACTCACACTGGCGAGAAGCCTTTTGCCTGTGAGATCTGCGGACGCAAATTTGCTCGCAGTGATGAGAGGAAGAGGCACACAAAGATTCACCTACGGCAGAAGGACAAGAAGGCAGAGAAGGCAGGAGCAGTGGTAGTAACTGCAGCACCAGTATCGGCAGCTTCACCCGCCTCCAGCTATCCATCTCCCATCACCTCCTACCCCTCTCCAGTGTCCTCCTACCCTTCACCCGTCACCTCCTGCTACTCCTCTCCCGTCCACACCTCTTACCCATCTCCTTCAGTTGCCACTACCTACCCATCAGTGTCCATGTCCAACACCTTTCAGTCCCAGGTGGCCTCGTCCTTCCCCTCATCGGTCGCTTCCAACATCTACAGCTCCCCCATCCCCACTCCACTATCAGACATGCAGACCACTCTCTCCCCAAGGACAATCGAGATCTGCTAAGAAAGAGCAAAGAGAAAAACTTTTTAAAGTCTCTCTGCACCCCTCCTTCCTTAAGGTTCTTTGACGGGAAAGAAATCAGCATCAAAAGACTTTGTTTTCCCCTCCAAAAAGCACTTTTCTGTGTGCTCCCTGTGCAGTGTTAGGTGAATCTTGAGATTTACCTGAAAGAGTGAAAAAGACATGTGTCAAGGACTGGGCAAAGACTATAGAAGATAAAAAGGGATTTTTTTCTGTCTTTGTAAAACAAATGCAGCACTTCAAATGCATAAGGGACTCAAGAAATGGGGAGTAGAAGCCAGCACTGACGGGTCTCTGTGATTAGGTACAAAAAACCAAGAGACAAACCAGTACGGAGAAGATTTCCAGCAGTTGAAGTGCAAAGGCACATTTGCCCTTGTAGGCACTCAAATATTACAAAAGACACTGAATGATATACATAAGCTACCATATATGTATATTGTACATGTGCCATGTTTTGTTTTTATCATTCTTTGGTACCATTGATGTGAAAAATTATTTGCATATTTGCATTGTATTATTTGAAGTGAGCAGGGCCATATTTTCTACATATTTTCTCTATTATGTAGTGATGATGCTGTGATACGTTTTGACATTGTTTGAAAAAAAGCACTTAAGTATTCAAGCATGAGTAAGAGTGATGTTAGTTTCTGTTGTAAATATCATCCACTGGTACTATCTCTTTCTCTCTTTCTCACATGTAACATATCGCTTGGATATATGGAAAAATAGAGAAAAGAAAAAAACATTTTTAAAAAACTAAACAAGACAAACGCTCCCGTTATTTGGTGCCTTTTGTGAAGCCTTGCTGATGTTGTGACACGGCTGTGCACGAGAGAGGATGCACTGCATCTCGCCTTAAGGGTTGAGGGAATATTTTTGTTACAGAATGTAAGTCGTACTCAGAGGGAGGAAAAGGGACGAGGTATGAGGGCACCGCTTCATTTCGTTAGAATGTAAGCAAAAAGGAGAAAAATAATAAAGTATATTTTTGTAAAACTTAAGTGTAAATATCCACATCTTCAAGAGCTGGAATGTTGAAGTTACCTACTGAGTAGGCATGGGATTCTTTTGTATGTTATATACATGCAGTTCATTATTTTGTGGTTATCTTTATTTTGTATTTGTGTTTGTTAAAACAAGTGACTGTTTCTGGCTTCTAAACACATTGAATGCGCTTAACTGCCAATGGGATATTTGGTGTACAAGATATCCTCCCAGAAATGAAATATAAATAAAAATATGAATATATATGTATATTTGTTTTCATACTTTATTGTTTGACTACTGTGTTGCAGATATTTCCATTGGTTCTTGTAACCATCTCATCGGGAAACATCCTCATTAAATTACATCCCACTTTTCATTTTATCACCACTTACTCTGATCGTTCACACGAGACATTCATATTATATATTCTATCATCTTATATGTTAATTGTATGCAATCTATTAGGACCACAACTTCATATCACAGACAGCCACTGTTTAATTTAAGAAGCGTTTGTGAAGCATAGTCTTAAAGAAACTGTTTCAGTTGCTGTTCTCCAGTTGAACCCTGCATTAATGATAACGCGAATGCATGACTCCCATGCCTATAAACACTGCAGATGAGGAATTCTTATCTAGATCCAACAAGCTCTTGAAGATATTAAGCTTATCTGTTATTTTATTTCATTTAAGATTTTCTGATATGCACTGGATGTTTTATACATAGACTTCTAGCAATTTGATCTTAAGGCAGAATAATAGAAATGAATTTTCTTCCTCTGTTTTGTGTTGGAGAATTCATTTTTTTCTTTTTTTCCCCCCTTTTTCTGGAAAGGACATTTTTAGCCGACTGTGCTTAGACATGCACAGGGTTATTTTCACAGGGTGCAGGTGAAATCCATCACATCATAATTACCTTCTTCTCCACAAATGTGGTTGGCGAGATGCTGTCACCTCCTAGTGAATGAGCAGTTACACACAATTGGGCAATATCCATGTAGGTTAGGCTGAATTGTTGCACGAGTGCAGCTGAACAGACTTGGCCCTGAAGGTTTAACCGTTGTTTCTTTTGGTTTTCAAGCAGAATATAATAACAGCTTTGTCGCACCATCATTATTCATCTGCCACTGTTCCTTAGGCAAGAAATTCTTGCTACATGTTTGAGTATGAAAATAAAACAGCTTGGTTTTTAGCCTATGTAGACAAGAACACTCCTAAGTTTTTCTCCCAAAGCTTCGGAGTCATTTTGCGTTGTGAAATACACAAACCAAAATACTCACAAATGCAAACACAGCTAAAATAGAAAGGAGAAAAACAAGTGGAAGACAGTAATGGAGGGAAAGGGAAAATAATTAAGATAATTGGTCTCCTGATCCCAAATTGACTTTCTAAATCGGGTCTGATGTGTTGTGTGTGTTTGTGTGCACGTGTGCAGGCATTTGTGTGCGATATAAACACTGCGCCTGTCTATAGACTCTGCCCGGTCATTTCCTGCTGTGCGTCTGTATGTTGCTGAAGTGATGTGCAAGTGTGTAATTGTGTGAAATGCAGTGTTAGCAGACACCGCTCCACTTTGTTTCTCCTTAGTGTCCCCGTGAAACACATCTATCTGGACACTCCGGTTGTGTGTTGTGGCTGAATGCCTATAAACACTCCCAGATGATGTAGTAAATGGCAGCAAAAAAAAAAAAAAAATAGCAACAGCAGGTAACAATTGTGTATTTTCTCAGAAAATACAACACAGAAAAAAATCAATAAATAACTGAAATACACACACATAAGATGAGACACAACATTGAATCACACAAACATAAATCAGCGCTGTAGTTGATCTCTCTGCTGACTTAAATCATTTTGATGTTTAAATAATGATGTTCTTCACTGAGACACAAATCCAGCTTTTATGGGCAAATCTCAAGCTTCCTTATGTGGCTGGAAATTTCAAATCTGTCATTTCCTGTCATTGTTTATGGCATTATTTTGGTCCCTGGCTGCAAATCAATTCAGCAGTTTTTTGGATGAAAACTTTCTCATTCTTTTAGTAAATTCTTTTCATTGGTGTGAAAACTACTGTACTGCTCTCAGCTTGTTCTCATGTTGAGCAAATATTGCTGCCAGTATTGGTTACACAGAGGAGGTTAGGGGCCTGCGTGAGTCACAACCCATAACTGAAAGGCTAAAGACAGATAGCCAATATCCCTCAAAGTATGAAGGAATCATGTCACCTCTATCCTCTGGCTCTGATTCTAGGCTCTTCCTCGCACATCAAAGCTCACACACTGGGCCTGTTATATTTAGGGAGGTGGGAGTGGAGTTGTGGCTTCACTCTGTTGTAACCCACTATGGAGCCACCTCACACCCCCAATGGGCTTCCACTTCAAGAGGCCCGCTTTTGTTCAAAAATGTATTTGTTCTCTTATTCTTTTTGGGAGCTGTGTAAAACAAAAAAGGACGAATGGCGAAAAAGAACCATTCTCTCTCCCTCAGCCCTACAACCCCATCCCACTACCATCTCTCTGCTGCTATCGCTCTCACTCTCACTCTCTGTGGTAGTGCATATTTTGCCGGAGATGCTAATGATCTCCCCCCTCAGTATTCTGATGCAAGGTCTGTCTACACTTTTCCCTTTCATCCACATACAAATGTGCTCTTATTGCCTCTTCGCCCTCGGGCCTTTTAAGATGCCTTTTTGAAATATGCCGTTTGATAAGCACATCATTGGCCAAGTCCCCGCAGTGATTAGAACTTTCTTTAATGTGAGCAAGTTAGAGAGTGAACGAGGGGCTCCGGAGCCAGCAGCCATCCATTCTCCTCTGCCCTCACTCTTTGACATCTCCCAGTGTCAGGGGAGAGCCTAGTGTCAGATGGGACGACCTAGAACCCAGCTTAGCATGTGGAGAGTGCTGGCCATCATCCATTCTCCTCCACTGGAGATTAGGCACAGGAGGCAAAGACACAGGAGAATCGCCTTCATAGAGACATGGTACTGTATGCTGGAAGGCTTGATTCCTGTACTTTATCATAGGAATGTGACAGGAGGCCTGCTCTCTAATGTCTTTTAAATATGCTCCATTGATCTCATGTTCAGAGCCTCGCTCTGCCTCGCTGGGATGGCTTTTTTATCTTGCCAATAGAGAACACTGGGACCGTCGTCAGGTGCTCTCTCCTGTGCTGTTCTGCCTCTTGCACTTGACACCTGTTGAGTCTTTTGGGATAAGTAGGATATATTTAAACTGCTTGATTTCCAGCCTCCTCACAGTTACATTTCAGGCAGATTGCAACATTTATACAGAAATTGTGTTCAGGAAATGTGCTCGACATCTCACACGCTGAAACAACTTCAGGCACAAAGTACAACAAACCTGGACAAAGTGTGGTAGTCTGTCAGTTTTCAAGAAAAACAATAGACGTTCTGCTTTGCACATCAATACTTGCACAAACACAAGCACATAATAGATAATCAAGATGTCACAAAGATGTGTGAATCTTCTGTCTGTGCGTTAGCTGCATATCTGTTCAAAACACATGAGATGCAAGAACAGCACAACTCACAAGCATCTTTGAAATTATTTGTGGCACAAAAGAGATTTTTGACGCATCACTTCTACAATAATCTACAGGTGTCCTGGCAACTTTAGCTCTACTTAATAAGCTATGCTTGTTTGAAGTAGATGGCTTTGAACAGACAACAAAACAGTGCATGCTTAAGTACCTCCAAATATGACACCTCTTCAACTCGGCATCAAGTACACTAAAGCTTTACAAAAGGCACCTGGGTGGCTCTGAAATGCAAACAGGTCCTCATAAGTCTTTATGTGTCAAGGCTAGTAAGTGGGCTCGAGTTGTTTTCCTTTTTGTCTGCGAGTCTGACTATCATATGCAATCCCTAAGTAGGGTCTCTGAAGCAGAGTAAATAAATGCGGTCATGCCTCTCTGAGACTTGTCTGTTTTTATCAGAGTGATAAATGTTCTGCAGCAAATGGATCAGTTTACATTAGAGGCTGTTTAAATCACAGTAAGTCAAACATAAAATGCAAAATAAATCTTTTGATGAGCATGATCACTACATACAAGGTTGGTAGTAGAGTAATAGTAGATTTTTAGTGCTGCCCTGCCCTGATTTTGCCCCATTTGTTTCTCACCAACATGACTATTTCCTTATCAGTATTGAGCGTCAGGGGGCATTTCAGAGTCACTTGTTTTGCTTAGTTCAGAATTTCACAGCAACCACCCAGTTGCCACAGTTCAGATTAGAGGCAACAACTACAATGCTGATAGCGTGTGTGTATGTGCGTAGGCTTTTTGGCAGAATATACATTTAATCAGTTTGCCCAGATATAATGTGGCTTTCGTTTGGTGATCTTGTTGTACATTTTCATGAGTACTGCAGTAAAATGGGTGCAAAATCAGTAAACTCTGATAACGTCAGGGCCATCCCGTGTCTTACAACGATACTTCAAAAGCTTAGAGAGAGCAAGGCCGAATATGAAATCTGCACCTCCCCCCCTTTAGCCACCCAGATGTGCCCTGCAGTGACTCCACCACCTGTCATTCAAACGGCAGAGGCCAGGTGTATGACCTGACCAACTCAGCCACCTGTTCTGAGAAGAAACATTGCTTTTACACAGTACATCAGCCCTGACCATAACTTAATCTTATTCAGTTTATTCTGCCATGCTCTGACAAAAGTAATCCCTGAGCCATGTAAAGTATTAGGTAATACCCAAGGAGTGAGTAGAAAATAAATAATATACTCTGCCACAAAATGAAACTTTAGTGGGATGACTGGACAAAGAAAAAAAAGGGAGGAAAAAAACATTATCACTGGTTCTGGGCCAAAGATAATAGAATCAGGACTAAGCGCTGGAAAGAGACATCCTTTGTCTTGGTGCCTTTAGTTTTGACTTAAACTGACAATGGTATTGTGTGCTGTAGCTGCTGCGCTTTCATAATGCAGCATCAGGTATTACAAAAGCGGGACTTGTCATGCAAGTGCAGCTAAGCCTTATTTTAAGACAGACATAATCACATGAAAATTTGAAAATTCTTGTGTGGACAGAATGTAGAATTAGGTAAACAGGTGTGCGTGTGTGTGTTATTAGCCTTTTATATAGAATGTGTGTGTGCGCTATGCCACATGTGCCTATATGCTGCAGCCGTAAGGTGTTATCATTCTCAAGGGTGACAGTGTGATCGCAAGGGAGTGGGAGAAGTGAGAATTGGGGAGGTGGAGGGATACGGTGAATGTGTATCATCATCTGGCCAGGTTTCCTTTCCCGCCCCCTCACTACAGCTGTCCTCCATGTCTGATGAAAGCCTTGTGCAGCTATATTTGTCCCACAGTGATGAGGTGGAACTAATGGCCACTTTCACACTAACTGATGTCATCAGTGTGCTGCGCCTGGGGAGCAGGAGGGTGGGAGAGGCCGGGATACCTGCTGAGAGCTTCTGTTATCCACCAACACACCCACACACGCACACACATAAATGGGCTTCATCAAATTGTGAAGTTGGTCATTTTATACATTCTGTTCTCAGGGGAGACTCTCCTGTTATCACCCTTCAAGCATCTGTTCGTCTGAAAACAGTGTTTATTATAATCTGATTTCCTGCTGATATACTGTATATAGGTAAATCTATGCAATCTGTCCTCTTTTTCAGTTTCTCTCTGTCTGTCTCTCCTTGTCTGCCTCCCTAACAGCCAGTTAACTGTAAGCAGTGTGTGCTGTGGCGAGCAGAGCACAGCCACATCTCTGTCACATCTACGCCGTTAGGTCCTCATTTAGGGCCTGTGACTGCATGCAGTGGCATGTCAGCATCTGTCAGCTCTGTCAAGTGTATATGTAGGCTTTTACGCTTCCTAATATGAAACAGTTGACAGGTTATTACCGCCAAAGTGAAGTCATGAGCCTTGACCACAGCTAACCCAACTTTAACCCAGGAAAATTTTGGCTCAGCTCTGACAAGGTGAGGAAAAACAAAGTTTTCTATAGAGTAGACTCCAACATCCAGCTGAAGGGAAGCTGTGCATTACAGTATCCTATCCAGTTTCCATTAGAATACATCTGTGATCGGATCATGAACTCGTGAACTGAAGTATGCTTTCAACGGTTCAATCGCTTGGTTATAAATACCACAGATGCCCTCTCAGTGAAATTACCCCTTCAGCAGCCCTACAGTATCTCCACCTGCCCTCCATCATATTCATCCTCTAATGTATGAGAAGCTACCTGTAATGGTGCTAGATTACAAAGAGTGCACAAAGCTTATGTGTACGTGTGTGTATTTTTTACAGAACAGAAATATCCCCGCAGTTAAGCATAATTCAAGTTTGTAGGGCCACACATTTGACCTGTATACATGCACACACACACTTTATTGTACACTCTGTACACCTCGGGGTGTGAGTGTGTGCTCTTGCATGTGTGAGTGTGTGTACATTTAGCTCAGTACGCTACTGCTTAATAGAGTCCTCCATTGTGAGTAATGACCCTAGCTCTTTTCTGTTATTCTATCCAGACCAGCGGGCTAAAAGCTACTGTAAGGGTTGGAAATGAGGCTCTCTTTCTCACTCTGAATCAGTAAAATGAGGACAGACTACAGTTAAGCACCAACAAATACACCTCACCCATCTTCCTCTCCTGTTGTTAGTGCTTTTACATTCATTAATTTCCTTCCCTTAATTCAAGCTTCAATGTATGGGATATAGTGAAGAATTTTACATGTATTAATTGCTTTTTTTTAATTTCCAAAGAGCGAACTGGTTATTAGCTCAATAATAAAAACTTGACTGCTGCTTTCTGTAAAGAAGATTCAGAACACCTTTTCCACAAATCCTCCTGCTCACTCCGGAGTTCATCAACGTTTCCTCTTTGCTCCTCTACAACTGCAACAGTGAACAACACTAGATATGATTAGCTTTAGAAAAGGAATCTATTAACGTCAAACAACTGGCTCCCAATTCATCACAGAGTTCAACAAAAACTCCATGCAAGGATATGAGTATGCAACGATTCTCAGCAAATGGGTGGGAGGACAAAATACGGGTGTCAGAGCACCATCTACTGGCCTGTCAAGGCAGCAGTGTTAATAATTTTTCCTCTTGCAGGCAATTGATAACAGTATTTTTTAATCTAAATTTTCTCAAGAATTCATATAAATATTGTTAATTTCACCAATCATTGTTTAGAGTAGTACTATCAAACAATTAGAATTTTTAATCAGATTAAACTCAGGATTGCTGTGGATTAATTTTGATTAATCACGATTAAATATCATTCATTTTTAATCTATATTAATTGCGTTTCATTTTGTATGAGCAAACAGACTCAAGAAAGAAGGGAACATATATGCACTTGCCGTGTTTATTAAACACCTTCAACAGTTTCAACAAAACAACCTGAAACAACTGTTTCATGTTGGTTTTTTTGTCCTCATATTTCCATCCAGAGAGTCAACATGCTGTTTAGCATCTTCCATCTTTATCGGTTGGTTCTGCTGTCTGTCACTACCGGATCAACTGCCCATTTGTGCATGTGTGACAGTAACTCTACTTTAGGGGTAGGACACTCCGGTCCTCGAGGGCCGGTATCCTGCATGTTTTAGATATTTCCCTCTTCCAGCACACCTGGTTCAATTAATGATCAGCTCAACATCAAGCTCTGCAGAAGTCTTATAACGATGTAATGGCTTTCAGGTGTGATGGAAGAGAGAAATATCTAAAACATGCAGGATAGCGGCCCTCAAGGACCGGAGTTGCCTACCCCTGCTCTACTTGGACAAACTGTTCAAAATGCATTGCCAGAGTCTTTCAGAGTCATTCTGCACAGCAGTTAATTGAGTTAAATTTTTTAATCAGATTAATCATGATGATGGATTAATCTGTGTTAACGTGGAAATTTTCACAGTCCTGGTTTAGAGACAAACATTTTTCATCATTGTTTGCTAGCAAATGCTCCCATAGATACAATGACAAATACTCAGTTGGGAAAAGACATATGGGAGTAAAGGTTCCAAAGCATGTAGTGGGAAAATATGACCCTGAATATATTATATTTGCAGAAATTTTATAGAGATGAGCAGAGTATTTATTTAGCACAGTATGTCTCACAGCTGACAGTAGCCTAACATATTTAAAGAGCAGTTAATTTTTTCTACCACTTTGCCATGTTTTTTTTTTTTGCCTCATTTGTTTGGGATGGTGGGATTTTTTTAATAAGCAGAAGCTTCTGAAGTTACAAAAGCTTGAGAACTCCTGTATCACAGTCTTTATTTCTCTTCCTTTTGTCTTACATTTTCACTCTCTGAGAGCTTCCGCATATTTTTTAAAATCAAACCCTTCTATTCTCACACATAACATTTTTGTTTCCCATTATCTTTGTGTACATGTGATATAATACTATATATTGTACCTCTGCAGACCCACACACACCCACACCATGACAGTGATGCTATGCTGTACTGTTGCATCACTGCTGTGCATAGTGCTGTAATCACAATGCACAAGTCTGTCTGTGTGTGTGTGTGTGTTTATTTGAGGTTGTTTGTGTCTTTTACCCCATTGCCTGTCTGCTGTTCATCCTCTCTTTCTTAAAACCTCCTTCCTCAGTCTCCTGTTTTTCCTTAGTGGATGTGTGTGTAATGTGTGTGTGGGCAGGTTAAGTGATTTAACGTGTCACTTACAGATTTATTTCTGATCGGAGCGTTCACAGTTTACCCTGAAACATCTGTCTGTCTGTCTTGTCTGGGTCTGATTGCCTGTCACTGTGGCAGTGGTTAAAGTTTATTGTCGACATAAATGCACAGATGGACAATCAATAAGCACTGAACTATGAGCTCACAACAATGTTTTAGCCACTGACAGAAAAGTGTCTGGGTTTTAGTTTTTGGCACCTATTTTCACAGCTTCAAAAAAGGCAACGTGTAGAGAAGAGGTCACCATGCAGAATAACAGGGAAGAGCTAAAACACAACGCGCTGATGTGTTTCTGGACTTTGTTGCAAATTAAATGGAAACAAGATGCACTTTGAATGTCAGAGCTCAAAGTATGAAATAGAGGCAAGCACTTAAAAGGAAAAAAAAAATCTATTACCATCATGTTTTTTTGCGTCAGACACAAAGAAAATTAGACTGCATTTACCATCAACTAATGACTCAGAAAAAATTGAGTATTAGAGCTGTTGTCAAAAAAGCTATGAGACGTGTAGCTCATGATAATTTAAAGGGGGAAAAAAAATCTAACTAAGCTAACAAATTATTACTGATATGTAAGAATCAAACATATCTGTATGCTTACCTGGATTTTATATGTTTGAGTCTATGTTGTGCTACATGCTGTTTGTTGACTGTAGCTGACTCATTTCTAAGTGAAGTAGCTAGGGTTATACACTGTTGCTGCTGCATAGAAGAGAAAAATAAAAAGGGCATTGAGGGGGTTATATGTAAAATTGGCCCTCCAGGCTCTCAACAGTAGGAGGAATTTACGTACCAGAATGCACCTAGAGCTACAAAAGCTACCAACAAATCAATGCTATGTGCTGTATTCACACTCTGTATCACATTTTGACTAAAGTATAAAAATATTTTTTTAATGCTACATACATCTGTACTATGGTATTATCAAGTTTTTTCACTTTAGATAAATAAAATTAGTGTCTTATAATCTTCACATTGGCCAGCTTATAGTTTACATTATAGCTCTGTTAGCTTAAGTCTGTTTTTAGACAGAACACAGCCACAGTAAAAGCACAAATCATCTCTTCTGAATGGATTGTCTCCATAGCTGCACTAAAGATCTGAATGGAATCATCCAAACAAAGTTAGAAAATCAGTCACAGCTTAGTCTGAACTGTGGATCCGCAAACGGACAACTTAGTAAAGACAATGTCACATAATAAGTTCATACCTTCATAAGATTCGTAATTACACTTGCTGTCATTTCATTTTCAAACTCCATTCTTTTCATTTAGAGCTATGTTCAGTGGTGAAAACAACAAGTGCTTCTTGCTTTTGTTGGCTCTAAATGTTGTTTCCTTATGGTTCTCATCCCATCTTCTGACAATTTTGATCACCATGGCATTTGTTTTCCTCATCAGTGGAGACCAGCAGAGTGAGTCACTACTCCTCTGATGGTCTGATAAATCTGTTGGTATGAATATATTGAATGCTGAATGTAATAAATGTAATGAATGTTGAAAAAGCACATATAGCTCCTTTATAGAAGCAAGCACATAGAATACATAGAAAACATTGTACAGGCTGGTATGGTGAATGTAAAGCACAGACAGTATATAATTAAGGAACAGAAGAACCATGATGTCATGCATTGGTTTCTGAATTGCTCTGGCCGTCTCTATGTTCGCTTTTTGAAGCCAGAAGTGACCATGTTTGGAAAAAAGAGGCAGAACTGTGGGAGCCCAAAAGGGTCAGAGGTGAGCTAAAGGTAACTTACAAGAGCTTCCTGACTCAGGTAAACATCATTTAAAAGTCATGTTTGGGAAACCTATAAACTGCAACACTGTCAATCTTTGTGTCAGGAAAAAATGTGTTATTAAATAAACTAAAACTCTGAAAGTCCTACTTAGCAGGTTAGTGAGTGAGACCATCCTCTCAGTCAGAACCTCACATTGCAGGTATCACAACCTCAAAACCTCTATCTGCACTGAGATCTTATTAGTAGAGGAAAATTTTAAGATTGACCACCAGATCACTTATTACAGATTCCAAATAAAACATATGTGATCAGAATTGGGGCTTCCAGTGAAAGCGTATATGGGTATGGGGGGATTTTTCAGGCCAACTCTATAGCAGCTTTATGATTCCTCTTATTTTGGAGCTGAGGTCTTCTCACCTTTGGGGTCAGCAATGAACACCATCTCTAGGTAGGAAATGGCAACAGCTAATGTCAATAAATAACCAACAACAAAAAGAAAACAATAAGTAATAAACAAACCCCAAAAACATAGATTTTTAGCCTTAAAATCAATGTGTACAGAAATGTAAAATGTGTGTGGATAAGACTGAATCTGTCTAATATCCATTCTTAAAACATAAAGACCCCTAGTGTAAATACTGTACGAATAGAGCAACACGTGCCATACACTGTACATACTGCACAGTGGTAGATTCCATTTGTCATTTGTGCAGAGAATAAATCCTGGCCACTAGCTGCAGGCTGAGCTGAGAGAAAAGCAAAGACAGTGGGAGGGAGGAGACGCTGGAGCTGAAACCAGAGAGCGGGCCCGGCCCAGCCCAATTGGCGGCCCACCACCCCTGCAGTCTCCCTCAAGCCTTCATGTGATCCCTTCTCCAGAAGCCAACCAGTAGAGGAAATGTCAGTCTTCCAGCCAGCCAGGAAACCTCCATGCCCAAAGAAGGAGCTTCCTGCCCTGACACAGCTCTTCCTGTGGGCTATGTAAGGACTTTCCTGCCCTCTCTTCCCCCTTGTTCACTCTCTCTCCCTCTGTCTGTGTGTCTGTCTCTCTTGCTCTCTCCCACTCTTTTGGCAGGCTGCCCTTCGGCAAGCTGCCTTAGTGCAATTCTTTTTTTCCTTGCTCTCATGCTTGGTGTGTTTGTGTATGGTTGTGTGCGTGAGTGCATGTGTGTGTTATTTCATTCTGGTACATCCACTTGCAAAAAAGGCAGCATGTAGCGACACAGTCAAAATGTGAAATCTATTTACATTATGTGAATTGCATAAGTTTCCACCTCTCTTTGTTTTGTATGGATATTTCAGAAGAGCTGGCGTGCTGATGGAGTAGTTAACCTCATTCTGCACTTTTCTGTTAAGTGTCTGTTTTAGAGCCTAGTAAATATATTATCAAACAAAGTGGAAGATGGAAACTGTATATAACATTACCACAAATTTAGGAGACACTTGTTTTGGCTGAACTGCTCTCCAGCTTTCTATCAGGGTTTGGACTGAAAGATCCTTACCTTAAAGGTTCAATACTTTGTTGATTCTTTCATGCTTGTGTACACACCAAGGAGACTCAACCATAGCTTAAAAGTAAATGCTCAAGAATCTAAAAGTGTGATACTAGTTGCTGCAGTCAGAGAAAAAACAACAGCAAAAAAAAGTTTGGCTACCTTTGACTTATATTTAACCTCTTTCAAGAATTACTAAAAGTTGTTTTCTGGAGCCATTTTGATCTCACTGGCTTTATACAGATTCTCTAATAAGTGTAATGCTGATTAAAGGGCTAATGTCATCCCAGCAGTGTTGCCAAATCTATTATGAATACAGCATGAGTACAACTGTGATTTGTAATGTAAAATGTGGAATAATTTGGATCACATTCTGACACTTGGTGGCAATGATCTGATGCCTTTCCAGCCAGTCATGTGTGTTGATGATGATGATGATGATAATGATGAACTCATCTCAAAAGCAAGGCTGTCCTTACAGCTACAGCGCTTGAGGTTTTTTTTTTTTTACTGTCAAAGGATAAAAAAGTTCATTGTATTGTAACTAAAATGGTCTGAAAGTATGTGATACTTATAAATCTACACCTTGTCTGTGTTTTTAGGCTGTAGAAAATCTACCCTCTGACACATTCATTTTGTCTTATCCCAAGCCTTTTTAGACAGTAAGGAGTTGAATATCTCATTGATAGCTGCCAATTTACCAGTTTATAGTCAGAATCCATCAGATGAAACTTGGACAAAATTCAGTAAATGCACTTCATGTCTCAACACAGAAAGTTGACTTCACTTTTCTATTGTGGCATGAAACAACAACAGGTCATCAATATTTATGTTTAATATATGGCGATATATGGTGATATATAGCGTACACTTCAGTGCATTCTTTTGTGCATTTTGCTACCACAGTACTGTGGCAATGGATGGAAGAAACAACAAATTAGTGATAGTATATAGTATAGAATAGGAATTTTTGCTCTACACATTGTTGTTTAATGGTGTTCCTTGCTCTGTGCAGTCAGTGAGATTGAGGCTGGAGAAGGTGGGTGGAGTTACATGTTAGATGCAGCAGTGTGTCGTGTTCAGTGTCACTCTGAACGTTGTCCCAATGGCTGATTAATATCAATGTCAGATTTACCCCCCCCCCCCGTCTGAAAATCTGCAGAAAAAATTGCTACTTTGACCAGGAATCAAACCCCAATCTTCCATCTTGCAGCTTAAAGAGTTACCTACTGAGCTAAATCTCCACTGTCTGCAGGTGTGACCTATTTGCTGTCTGATTGCCTTGGTACTTTTCGGGCTGTGACATTTACATCTAAGCTTCAGGGTTAATTAATGTATATTGGGTTGTGAAATATGACCATAATGCACAGTATGTTCCATAAACAAAGCAAGCAGTCATAGGAATATGACAATTCAGAGAAGGATATCACATATTGTCATCCCTCGCTTATCCATATAGTTGTGATAGTGTTTATCATATAGTTCCATAGATGGTAGAGGTTTCTATTATTTGTACTAACTGCTGTAGTAGTAGTACATCCACTGTAAATACTTGTTATGTAGTAGTAGTATTAACAGTCATGGACCTTTGTTCTGGTTCTTATTAATTATACTAACGCCAGCTGATCTACTTTTGACAGTTCTAGTTCAGTTATCTGTGCATCAATTGCATCCATGTGTCTCCCCCTACTCTCCCCCTTCTCCCCCAGTCTCTCTCTATCTCTCTCTCTTTTTCTCCTCCATTACCATCTCTCTTTAACCCCAACTGGTCAAGGCAGACCGCCATCCTCCAGGAGTCAGGGTCTGCTCCAGGTTTCTGCCTGTTAAAAGGAAGTTTTTCCTCCCCACTGTCACCAGTCACAAATGTTTGCTCCTGGAGGATTTTGTTGGGTTTCTACAAATTGGCTTGAGAGTCTGGTTTCGACCGGCTCAATATGTAAAGTGTCATGAGATAACTTTTGTGATGATTTGGTGCTATGAAATTTGATTGATTGATTGATTGACATTTGTATGTATACGTAGCACTGGCTGACAGCAGGGTGACAGGTTACCAGTCTCTACACATGATATAACAAGGGCGCTGATTGGCTCTGTGGCAATACACACCAATATTTCGTGCCACTTCGATTTGGGATTGAAAAGCTAACATACATGCCAATAATAACTTTACACAGCGTACATCTTTTGTTTGGGTGCCACATGTTCTCCTTGTGTCTGTGTGGGTTGTATCTGGGTACTCTTCCTCATACAGTGAAGACTTTTTTCAAGGGCAATCCTTATGATCACATTAGAGTACCCCCTCTTCTATTTCTCTACAGCAGCAAAAGTGCCTGCTAACTGCCACTCACTTAGAACTTAACCAGTTCACAGCACAACACAGACACTAACACAGACTTCATGTAACCATGTGAACATGAACAACGCTTACATATTGAACCTTTTAGTGACTTACAATAAAAAAAACACACATACAATATATAGTATTGATTGGTTAGACTCAGCAGACCCTTTGGGAAATCAGCCAGAGGAAGCATAAAATGTGTCTGACTGTAGATAAGGCGAGTCTGGGAACACTAGCATACACTACTGTACATAAATTGTTTTATTGTTAAAATAAAAAAGTCAGTAAAGTATAGTTGCATGCTGTTACAGCAGGAACGACAGCATACTCAGTTCAATCAGTTACATTCTGTATTCTAAGAGTATGTAAAAGAGTTCACACTTGTCTGTACATTTGAAAGTGTGCACACTTGTGGTCTATCATAAAGACCCAAATCCCTGTTTGCCACCGCAGCAGTATGTGGTATAGTATTTATCTTACAGCTGTAGTTAGCCCCGAGTGGTACATTTCATCTGTACCACTTTCAATTGTATTCAGACGTGGGTGCACAGGGTTGCCTAGCTTTATCTATATCTCTCACAAAGCAGAGCGGCATGCTACTGTAATATTATCTGATTTATGGCTAAGGAGGGTGAGTGAGAGGCTTTGCCGCTCAGAGAAGGATGGCAGTGTATATCAGAGGGTCTTTTTTATAGAACAGTGGGCTTTTTTTCTACCAAGATATGAGCCTATTGAGCCAATGGATGGATGGATGGATGGATGGATGGATATTGTACTTATTGTTTTCTTCTCCTTTCAGCCACCACCACTTGAAGATGATTTAAAAGCTGAACAGCTGGATATGTAGAGGCTTAATATTATTTTTTCAAGTGAGAGTGAGTGCAAAAAAACAATGTCTGTGATGACAGAGGAAGGCATTTTACTTGGCCCTGATTTGATTGTGAAGGAGAGATCACAATAAATCCACCTCTCTTCTCAGTCACAAAGCTTCAAGTCCAATGACAAGTATAGCATCATCGTACCAATCTCTGCCAGTTTTCTGTTAAGCACTTATATGATATACTTAAAGGTCTGCTTTTAGAGTTGAGGACTTGATCACAGCTATTAGTCGACATCTTGCTGCACTTTCTACCTTTCCAAGTGTTGTCTTGTAAAAGCATTTTAACATTGCTGAAAGTAGACTTTATCTCAGCTCAGTCATCTAAGGAAAAATGCCTGACTTGGTGAAAGGAAACAATGGTAAAATCAGGATGTTTCAGTCTACAAAGGCAACAAATGTAACCCATAAAAAAGGGACTTTACGTAGCCTTTGAAGAGGCACAACAAGACTCTCACCACAAAGACTGACTGAGCTCTACTGACCTCGAAACATTTATAAGCCAGAACGGAGGATGTAAACAGGCCATGGGTCTCCTCTTAAAACCACATCGATGGCACTTTTGAGAATAAACACATTAATTGAATTCCAAAGGGGAAGAATTTCTTTTGATCTGTGCAAATTGATTTTAACAAAGTGGTAAGTAGTCATTTTACAAATGCAGCTGTCTGCAGCATCAAAGCTGTTAAATAGTCTTCGTAAGGTGTTGCAGTTTGACAGGACATTACTTGACATGCTGTTAAAACACCTTGGAAGGCATCACCATCCTTAGACTGTTTCTTCTCTCTCGCACACACATTGTCGACATGCACTCACACACTCTGATGCGCACATACAGTAACATGAGTTCTCTCATATGGCTGCCTGTCTTGCAGCAATTACATGATGTGCGGTAATTGCCAGTCTCTGAAGCAGGCTCTTCAGACACACTTCAAAGGGAGCGGAGCGCGTCCACGGACGCAATTAACAAGATCAACGGAGCCCAGATGAGCTGGCGGGCCCTGCGCTCCTCTCTGCCCATTGTTCTCATTTTCACTCTCATTAGCGAGTATGTGGTGGGTTGGGGGTGGTACGGGTTGGACACCTGCGGAAATGTAGGGAGCATGGTGTACAGCTCAGGGAGAGAGTGACACGGAGGAGCTAACACCAGCACAGCAGAGGGACACTGGTGTTAATGATGGTTGTCTAAGCTACTGGAAGGAAGGGCACAAACAGCCAGCTGTGGGTGTTCAGGCATGTGAGGAAGTGGAACCGACTCCTGAGAGACATCGGTGTGTGTGTGTGTGTGTGTGTGTGTGTGTGTATGTGTGTGTGTATGTTTGTGTGTGTGTGTGTGTGTGTTTGTGTGTGAATGTGACTGATGCACCTGGGAGAGGATATCACCACGGCAACTGGACCGAGGCTGCCAGTGAACAGGAGAAGCTGCAGCTTCACTTTTCACACATGTGGATGTGGACGCACCCTCTTAACCCACACTCCACATAAGTCAGGCTTGTCTAGTCCACGAACATCTCTAGTGACACCTAGAGGATGCCAAGTGGAAACAGACAGACAGACAGACAGACAGACAGACAGACAGAGACAGACAGACATGCGCATAAGGAGAGACAGCTCTGACACTGTTGATTTACTGTCTAACACTAATGTCATTTCTGAAACTGAAACCACTGAGAAATTTCATATTTTCCACATTTCCCCAGTGAAATTTATCAATGCCCCTGTTTGAGATAACTAGAGCTGATGCTGAGTGTTGGAGACAGTTGAAGTTTGTGACAAATAAATCACCGTTCATCAAAAGCTCCACCAAATTTCCATCCTTCTCTCATCTGTCTTTATGGCCGACCAGCCACTCACCTCCAGCCCCTTAAGATCTGAATATTGCATCTCTGTGGCACCAATTCAATTTCTGCAAGCAATAAAACAAATGAGTATATATACTGTATATGGTACACTACAATGCATTTACCAACACCAAAGGGTAAAGCATTTAACTTCAGCAGTTGTCTTCTTTCAAACTTAGATTTCCTGCTGTCTAGACCACTTAAGTCTTGGTTTTTATTCAAATGCAGCCTGGTAGGCTTGTAAAAGCCTATTGGTTAGAGCTTTTAAGAGAGGCTTTCATTTGTTTCTCCTGAATGTTTAATGCTACGAGGTCTGATGGTGCACATGAAGACTTGGAAATGTGGGGGATGAATACATGTAACAGCAGCTGGTCAACTTTTATCATGTAGAGTTGCATTAAAATACATTACTGCTGTTCTGCTTGGGAGTACCTCTGAGATAAATGGACTGGAGAGATGAGGGGAAAGTAATCACTCTAACCTGACACTGTTCATCCTTTTTCATCCTTTACCACTGTAGCGTCAAATGTCTAGAATTATTTTTGTCACAATAATGAAACAGGAATTGTATTCACATTGTACAGGATGGACAAACAGCATTATAACATTCAAACCAGTCTTACCCCTGCCCTGACCGCACTCTTCCCTTGCCAAACCACACAAGAGGACAAAGAGGGTGGGGGAACAGAGACCATCAGCCTACTGCAAAAACACCAGCTTTAAGACAACTTTACACTAAAAAAAAAAAAAAAAAAGAAAAAAGAAACACTGGTTTTCATGAACATGCAATTGTTATTGTCATTTGGCTTTTATAAGATGCAGTGAAAAACTGCTTGAGTGAAAACAAGGTATTAAAACTGTTGGATGTGTTTCTTCTCTTGGCAGTTGGCCTGTTGATGGTAATAGACTGAGCTAGTTGGCTTCCTGGCTGTGATTTGTACAGCAAGGCAAGCGCTTTGGAACAAATTGTACCATGCGGCGGCAGAGAGTATATAAAACTGCAGCGTTATTCAAAACGCTTAAAGCAGCTCTGCTCAATGTGTAAGAAAGAAAATCTTGGCGGATCTACATACACGTTTCTGTCTTTGTGCACTTACACACATTTAAGTACACACAGGTGCACATTACCACTCACACAAACACACACACTCACTATTAAACCACTCTTGGCTGGTACAGATATGCGACATACAGCACAGTTTGGTAAATGTCTGTCTCTGCAGCTTAGCGAGAAAGAGAACACTGTGTGAATGTGTGTTTACATCTCAACTCCAATGCTGTGAACTTCGTTTCACAGCGGCCAGATGGAGGTTTAGCATGTGAACATGCGCACCACAGAGATGAAAATACACATAACGAAAAGAACTAAAAACAGAGAGTCTTGCCACTCTAATCAGGTCTGAGTGAATGTGGCTTTTGAATTGAGTCAAGTCATTGAGCCACTGCTGCTGACAAAAGAATTTCTGGATTTCTCCCATGATTTGGTTATAAGCTGAAGACAAGAAACAATAATGTTTACAAAAACTAATAAGTGTATGGCATATTCCAATCAGGAATGACCAGCTGGGGTCCTTTTTTAGCCTGAAAAATGTGTTTGTTATAAAGCCTAAATTATGTAATAGCCTGTCAGCAGCCAAAATGTTTTAAAACTCTAGACAGACAAGAAAACTTTTGACCCACATCCCATATGAAAGTGTTTCTGTGTAAAATGTGTGTGTATGCGGGTGTATACATGTTGATGGGAGTGGCAATGACTGGCAAGGGGACCAGCAGACAGACAGACAGAGAGCGCCTCGGCTTTAACAGGGCCTGTGTAATTATGGTCAACCACACTCCCCACTGCCACCTTTATTTATAGGGTTGCAAACACACTGGGGCTTCAGAGTGCTTTTCCCTATGCATTCCAGCGCACTGGGACTTTTTGGTGGGGGGTGTAAACAAATGATATTTTAAGTAGTGTGTAAGGAGGGTGGGATTGTGTACATTTTTGTGAGTGTTCTCATGAGAGACCTAGAAACATGAAATCTAAATCTTTTTGTGGGATTTGTTGGATTCCACAGTTTGTCAAGGAAAGACATCTTTTGGCTTTCACCAGATGTTAGTAGAAACCCATTCAGTGATCCTCTCAAAAGTGCATTTCCCTCTCTGCTGTCCTTCGGGATAACTTTGATCAAGATTGTGAATCTCACACTAACTAATCCAGACAGAACTCATAAAAGAAACATACCGGTGAGGTTTGGTCAGAATCAGTGGGGTGGTGCAGCCTCTGGCCACAGTCCTCTAAGGGCAGCAGAGCCATACGCTTACGACCTTTAGGCATGAGCTGCAGTAGTCCAAACCAGCCGTCACCTTGGGGATGCAGCAGAGCGGAAGTCAACGGACATGTGAGTTAACATGA
This sequence comes from Sphaeramia orbicularis, assembly GCF_902148855.1. Classification (NCBI taxonomy): domain Eukaryota; kingdom Metazoa; phylum Chordata; class Actinopteri; order Kurtiformes; family Apogonidae; genus Sphaeramia; species Sphaeramia orbicularis. The sequence continues at coordinate 30,618,499 of NC_043966.1, forward strand.
AGAGAAAAGAGGAAACACATGGATGTGAACTGGTAGCCGTGTGATTTTTTTATTGGTTAACTGTGAGCATTTCCAGCTCTACCTCTCTTTCTCTTTCACTTTGTGCCAGTTGAGCACATCTGCTGCACAACTGAAGGAAATGTAAAATGTACAGGATATCCTGTTGTAATGAAATTCCAGGTTGAATGAAAGCGTCGTAGGGAAGGTGTAGGAGGGGGAGCTCATGTGTAATGCCTTTTGGTTGACACATCACAAAGAATGATGATAAAGCCAACGGTCACTTATGCCACAGGAATGAGTCCATGTGTGTATATGAGCCGCCATGTGTTATCGGTGTTAACACAGGCTGTCACTCTGTTCCCACAAATACATTACACTTGCCTAAATAAGTCATCATATTTTGTTAAGAATTGTCTTGGAGTTGCCACTTGATATTTATTTTAGATTTAGGCATGTTGAAGTCATGGCTAAGGTTGTCATTGAATGCTAAACAAATGTGTGTGTGTGTGTGTGTGTGTGTGTGTGTGTGTGTGTGTGTGTGTGTGTGTGTATGGGTGTGTGTGCGTGTGTGTGTGTGTGTGTAATGTGGTGGGGAGGGCAGGGGGCTCATATTGAGTGCAGGTGCGCTCTGGGAGACTAAAAAGGCAGGGCAGTAAGATATGAAAAGAAAAAAAATTAGGGGCTTTGAAGAAAACCAAGGACATCTGTGATTAGGGTGCATGTGGCATGTGTGTATACCTCCATATGCTTCACTTCACTTTATCTATCTATCTATCTATCTATCTATCTATCTATCTATCTATCTATCTGTCTGTCTGTCTGTCTGTCTGTCTGTCTTTCTGTCTTTCTGTCTGTAATGTGGGGGAGTTGTGTCCCATAATCAAAGCAGCAGTTCTTCATGCTGACTACAGCTTCTGTTCAGAATGGAGTGAACGACATGGAGATGGGGTGTCATGAATAAATCACTTAGTATCACTTCGCTCTCCTCAGCGGGGCTAACACCACGATGCTTAAGCTGGTGGCTTCTCACCTCGGCCAATGGGCTGGATAATTGATGGAACTTGAAATGATTTCATGTAATATCAAACTCCTACGCTCACACGCACAGTCACCCCTTCCCAACCCTCTGAGCACCAGCGCTTTCATTCTTGCAACAGTATAATTTTCTCTGTAATACACTGACAGAGCAGCTGACCCAGCTGTAACTAACACTCCTCTCGATTTAGGCCTTGTCTCCTGGTCTCCTGGATGTAATGCTGCTCCATAGCGCTTACTCAGTTTTGTACTGCAAATGCATACACACCTTTTCTAGATAGATGACAAATAGGGAATCATAGGAGCCACAGATAAACAAAAGAAAGACAGAGAGGGAAGGTTCTCTCAATAACAAGCAGTATGTCATGAGCCTTTTCTCAGCACTTGTGTTTACCCTTGCTCAGTCCTCCAGGGGTAATTTGGGAGGAGGAAGAGAGACAGAAAGTTAGACAGAGCACAGAGAGACCAAAACTAGCAAATAACTGTCAGGAGGCAGCCTGTCTCCTTCAATGTTAGGTGTTTGTGCTGACAAACACACAAAGGCAAGTACACAGTGGCACACTGATAAATCAGTTCACGCACATACGCTACTTTTTTACTTTCTCTCAATCTCTTTCCACTCACACTCTCAGAAGTGACACGGAGCTTTAATACAGTACATGAGGATGAGGATTTGTTTGTTGTAGTTGTGTGGTAAAGAGCGGTTAACGATGCACCTTCAAACTTAAGCATCAGTGACAATATCTCACTCCCATCCATCATTCACTGCTGGCTCACAGAACTGGGAACAGATTCACACCCTCCTTTACCCTGTTCTTAACCAGCAGGAGGATGAGAAAATACCCAGACCAGGGTCAGTGGTTAGGTCATCCCTCTGCTGCCAACTTGGTCCTATCTGTGTGTGAGCAAGTCAAGGTGACAGGGGGGGGGGGTCGGGGTTTACTCCTTGTTTCCACACAGAGACATGGAGCCCAGGGTCAATATTGACAGTCAACCATCCGTGAGCTTGGCTGGACACCGCTTGACTTTTCAGACTTCAGTTCATTCTAGTTTAACAGGGGGAGTCAGAGTCAGGAGAGGGGACTCCAGCATGGAATCACACCAGGTGGAGCCACTCATACACCTGCATTAAAGCAAAAATGGCCAGAAAACACTCACCCTCTTCTCCATACACCATATCAGACTTCAGGGAAATGTTTACCTTCAGGGATTTCTAATTAACCACTTTTGTTGCATAGACATACCCAAACAGTAGAAATGTGTCCAAAAAAAGACACATTTCAGGTACATTTTTGGAAAAAAAAAAAAAATTCAATTACACACATTTCCATAAAAAAAAACCCAAAACAAAAAAAAAACTACTTGACTGTATAATATACTATATTACACATGGCTCCTATAAACAATTCAGAAGGTGAGCATTCTGCAGCTATTTGTGATCTAAAATGACTGTTCTTTTCAGCAAAAGGTAACACTACCTCTAGCAAACAAAACACTTTTTTACAAACTCCATCCAAATTTTGCCTTTGCATGCAAAACTGTGCATTAAATACATTTATGGAAATACACAAATACACTGAAATTCATAACAACAAAATGACAATAACAAGTTTATTCCTCTAAAAGAAACTTCTCCACCTTCTTGGCTCTTTTTAGTACCTCGCTTTCCTAATGATTTTCTATGAAACACAATAAAAACATCACTTTTTGGTGATAGTGTCATTACGTTTGGTGCGCATTTGGTGCAGGAAGAGACAGTAAAAACGGGGTTCTATAGGAATTTCTTGCGAGCATGGAAGAAAACATATAACCACATTTCTATTGGTGGAAAAGAGCATCACATGGACCAATCAGATACTGTGCCGTCTGCTGCGTATAATCTGGTTGCTGTGTGGCCACGAAAATTGTGGAAGTAACAGCAGTGGAAAAGAGACAGCAATAGGATTAGCAAACTTCAAGATTTCAGACATTTGTGCATATTTAGCGTTTAGCATTTAACGTTGCTTATATCATTACTTGTCGCATTACTAACTCGTGGTCACACGTTAATATTTTTTTCCTCACGTCACCAAAGGAGTTCTGTACGTTTGCAAAAATTACCCAAAGAAAAAAACAAACAAAAAAACAAATTATGTTATAAAAATGTAAAATCAGATAACAATTAGTGCTGGGCAGTAATTAAAATTTTCAATCGCGATTAATTGCGTGGATTTCTGTGATTAATCGCGATTAATTGCATAGTTGGGAACCAACAGCGTGCATTTCCTTTCAGTGGTATTTCAGACTTGAAGTAGTCCGGTGATAAAAAATAATTCCACATTGCAGTGCTTCCAAACAACTTTGTCCTTCTCAACCCCACCATCTGAAGGCATTTAAAATGAAAATGTCCATGGAAAAGACCGGTACTTTTCTCCATGTTAATGTCCCCACCAGTTTATTTCCGCTTGTGAGTGAATGACAGGAGTCTTAAGCCCACTAACAAGTACTAATACTAATAAGCCCAATAATATGTGATGTTCAGTTGTTAAAAGCAAGCAAAGGGGGCCCTCTAGTGGTCGGAATAAGTTGCACTAACGCATGTTTTGTCCTTGCGTGTTTCCGTAGTCAGCTCGGACATAAGAAGGAACTAACAGACACGTTTCTTTCAATGTTTGTATGGCCCGAAAAACATTTGCCTGAGAGTATTTTATGTTCAGTTGTTGTAAAAATGAATAGTATTAAATAACTCTGATGTGAACCTTTGTTGCTGGATAAAAAGATGTTATAAATCTTAAATTAATCTGTAAATGCTAATTGTTAGCGTGTCTATGGATTTTCCCATTCAAGTTAGCATCGAGCTAGCAATCTTTTTCCCATTCATTTAAATGCATACTGCCATGTAAATGTACTAAGGCAATGAATAGAACTGAGACATATTTTGTTTGTATGTTGCAGTTTTACAGTGAGTCTCAAGTAAAAGATTTGGACAGAAGTTTTGGGCGTCCGGCTTTTCTTGGGAAACCTGTTGTCTATCTGCTGAGCTAATCGCTACACACACACAAGCAGGAGCAGAAGAATAGGAGTTAGAATTGTACTGTCCTCGCTAAGACATCTGTACTTAGTCTGAGCTAGACAGCGAGCTAAACTCTGAATTGACGATGCAAGATATGCCCTCTTTGAAGTTGGCAGCTTTAATGTACATACTTGACATCATGCAGATTGACAGAGTGAAAGTATAAAATAAAGACAAAATAATTCAGTTAGTTATGTCTATTAATGATATGCATATTCACGGAGTATGCATAGATGTAATTATTATAAACTTAAATTAACTGCTAATACAACATTCACATCGTAAATAAGTAAAGGTTAGTTCAAAGGCTGGCATATTATACCTAAACACAACCAATGAATTTACATAAACTTAACATGAGCCCGCATAAAGAATGAGCAACCCATCTCTGACTGCTAGCATAAACGAATTAGCTTAAACATGTTAATAACACACTGTAATAAACACATCCAAAATAACGTCATAAACATGTTTCTAACGGCACGTTTGCATGTGAAATTATTTAGCAAACAACAGAATGACTGGTACTTACAGGCGTTGCTTCTGTAGGAGTTACACAAAGTTTTTTTCAGCATTACTCGGAAAGTTCACTCACTTTTCTCCTCTCAGCTACACCGGCACCGGCGCTTGGCGCGTGTGGAGCGCCAAAATAAAAGCATGAGTTTCAAAATAAGAGTCCATATGTAAAAATGAACTAAGACTTGGTTGAAAGGCAGAACGGCATTAACGGGAGATTTTTTAAAAAATTGTTGGCGTTATTTAATGAATGCATTAGCGCGGTAATAACGTGTTAACTTGCCCAGCCCTAATAACAATGTTTTCATTCAGTGAACAAATGACACACTAGATCCCATCAGGGGAGGGTGAGGCAAAGGGTAATCACTTGATTGCATTCTACAATGTCACCTCTAGATGCCACTAAATAATGCACCCTGAACCTGTAAAGTATGCACATATACACTCGACTCACCCTGCCATCTGGAGGAGACAGGTATGAGGAGGCTTTATGGTGAACTGAGTGGGAGTTGCAGCGGTTTGGGCAGAGTGACAGAAAAAGTGACAGAAAAGGAGAGAAAGTGAGAAAGAAAAGGAGAGGGGTGGGGGTGCACTGAGATGTAAAATGGGATTATAAATCTCTGAGACCGCTTATATTTGTTTTAACTGAGCATGGTCAGACCATCTCAGCTGTCTGTTTGTCTTGGGGAGCGTCGTTCAAGCCTGACCTGGCCTAGCCCACTCTTGCCCCCACCCACCCCTGTCCTTTACCCACCTTGACTACACACACACACACACACACACACACACACACATGCACGCACACACACACACACACACACATGCACGCACACACACACACACACACACACACACACATAATACTGTGATCCCAATTCCTCGGAGGCTGAATACTTGCACCACAGTGTTGTAGTCATAGCTGACACCTCTGAGATATGGTCCATAATACTCTCCTCTCACTGGCAGAGAGACAGGAGCAGAGCTGAGCCAACAACAATACTACATGAAAACACTTCAGACACCGCCACAAACCAACGCCACTCAAGGAGAACTATGCTATGGCTATAGTGGGTTATAACAGTCTAGATTAGGGCTTTACTTTAAACACGAACATTGTCTGAGGCAACCCAAGAAATCAAAATAAAGACGGTCATACTGACTGGACATTCCCTGCTCTGATCTGTGGACTTTACAGAAAGTTGTTGAAGCTCGAATTAAACAAACCGTCTGTCTCCATCCTCATACAAGAAGCTCCTCACACTATATGACAGGCCAAATCTGAAGCACATAAAGATGGAAACAATACCACCCAATTTTGTCATCCAAAACATTTTTAGAGTGCCAGAATGTATACACGCCTGTTCCACTTTGTGCTAAACTGGAGTCGGGTTTGTGTACATGAATGATATGCATTAAAACACTCCTGTCCATTTGAAAAAGTTATGTGTGAGGAAAAGAGGAAGAAAAGAAGGGATAGTAAGTGGAGCATGGAGAAAGAGGAGTTGTGATCATCTTGGAGAGACTGCTCCTTTGTTCTGTTGCATTAATCTGCTTTTTTCCCGTTCCCCTTCTCGTTCTTTTGATCCGCTGTTGGATCATCCCCTTGATGATTCACTAACAGCAAAAGAAATTAAATACATCGGATTGACGACCCATTCCCCCCACCCCCCACCCCCACCCATCCTCTTTCCTCTCTTCACCACCACCGCTACCTCCCTCCTCATCCTCCTCCTCCCCTCTTCTCCCTGAGGCCTCCATTTTTTCAATAGATAAGCAGCGGATTCGTTCTTTATCGCTTCATTCTCCATCTCCATCCTTTTCCCCTTCTTTTCCTCTTCTCTCTTTTCTGTTTTTTCCTCTGCGCTGTGTTTAATCCCAGCCTTGCGGTGGATGCATGTCAGAGATGTAATTCCATTGTTTAACATGCTCTTCTGAGTCCCCACCCCACCCCAAACTCAGTCACTCCTGGGGCCACATGCATATTCATCAGCTATCAAAAACAAAAGGCAGATCACACTGTTTGTCATGTACTGCAACTAGAGCTATTCAATTCACTCCCGTCTTTGCTGCTTCTGGCGGATTAGTGCATGTTAAACATATCTCAGACACACAAATCCTAAGTACTAACATATAGACATTCAATCAGACAACGAGAGTCTGTAGTTTTCTTAACATGCAGGCAGAAGCTCTTTATACTTCTTCTTATGAGATGCTGGTAAGTCTGGGGAGAGTGCGGTTTGCTGTGATTGTCTGAGGCAAAAACGGCAGTGAGTTTAACATTTTAACCCATAAAGACCCAAACAGCCACAGGCGACCAAAAGCGTCTACTGATCTAAAATGTTTAATACCTGTTGAACCACTAATCCTGTCAATACATGTGAACAGTTGGTGTAAAATGCAGATTGCTGTCTGTTCATGGTCATCAGATATGGCCCATTTGGATGTTCAGAGGCTCCGTAGTGAACATGGAAACACTGTCATCTTCTACAATATTGATTCACCAGTAAAACCCATAAAGTTGGATCAATGACAGTGGATAGAGACTGTTGTTTTTGTGTTTAGTTATTGATATCTTTGCTGAAAAAGTCACTTTTTCAACTTTAATCTGAGCTTTTATAAATATCTACATGATCAGTGAATTAAATACAGGAAAATACCTGATTTTCACCAAAAAAAAAAAACCCAACCCCCCCCCCCCCACAAACAGACAGAGGATACTATTATAATAAATGGAGATAAATCACTTAAGAAAAGTTAAATCTAGAGAAAAATTCATTTGAGAACTGACACAAAAGTAGCACTGGGTCTTTATGAGTTAAAAGAAATGCAAGAAAGGGGGTTAGTTATGTAAAGGGACATATATGGGAGTATTGTAGGCCATTCATCAGGCAGACCTGAAAAGTCTGAACCTTAGTGAGAGTTGGTTCTCGGGTCCTGCTGAAGTCTTCTGGGTGATGTCCAGGATGCACCGGCGCACAGCTCAGACAGATGTAAACACGGCCTGACCGCACACAGAGGCACATTGCCAGCCTGCCCTCACCTCATACATAAACAGCCAAGGAGGCCACTCTGCAGGCCAGGGGACAGACAGCAGTGAACCTGGCTGGAGGCAAGGAGTGAAGGGAATGAAGGAGGAGGAAGAAGAGGAGGAGGAGGGGGGGGGCAGGCACAGAAACAGAGCAAGAGAGGCAATGATTTTATGCTTGTTAGCGCAGCTCACATTTCTGAAAAAAACGTGGGTTTACTTATCTTAACACTGTATATATTCTATTGTTCTTACTATTTGCTGTTCCTAATTGCAGTTCATGCCACCAGCGGTGTGTGCAGTCGGGTGGATCTGCTTAGATATTTTCTACAACGCCCTGTCTTGACAGATGTGCTGGGCTCCTCAGCGTCTGTTTGATTTATGCGTCAGGACAAATATGGGTCAAAATGAAACATCCAACACGGTGGCTTCTTCTTGCTTGTTCTTTCTTCTTTTTCATTCCCTTTGCACTTTCTTCTTTTCAAAGCTCGACTCAGCGGGACTGTGTGTCTCTGCTGCACCACAGCCAGGTTGTGTGCATGTGTGTGTGTGTGTGTGTGTGTGTGTGTGTGTATGTCTAAGTATGTGTGCGTGTTGGTGTGTACGTTTGTGTGATGAGACGTGACAAGCTCCTTCATCCTCCCCTCAGACGCCGCATTCCAGAACGCTCTGCCACTCGCTCCGTGTGGCACTCTTTTCATCTTTCCTCTACCCGTTCCTTCCTTCTTCTTCTTCCTCTTCTTCTTCTGCTTCTTCTTCTTCTTCTTCTTCTCCTCTTCTTCTTCCCTCTCCTCGCTCTCACAGGTGAACGAAAAGCGCACGGAGGAATGAAAGGGACAAGATTCTAATTAGAGGAGGAGGCTGAGACAAAAGCAGGGGGATAACGAAGGGAAGCAACGATAACACATGTAAAACACAAAGCCTTAATCTTAGAGAGCGTTTGGAGGGATCTCTCATTTCTCTTCCTCTACTGTGAAGCAAGGCAGGGAGGGGGTTGTGTGTATGGGAACACGAGGGGATAGGATGTGATTATGAGCACCGAGCTGACAGACAGAGAGAATGGCATGTGTATGTGTGTGTGTCTGAGGATATATATGTGTGTATCCCCACAGGGCCTTCAGTTCCCTCTGTTCATAGGGACCAACTTAAAAAAAAAACAACCTGTAAAAACATGCAAGCTGTTGTACTTTTTGTATTGTTTACTTATTTGGAAAAAAGTGCAACAAAGTACCAATTTATTTCAGTAGCTACAACTTAATTCCACATCTGTTTACTTATGTGTAAAGAAGTCTCATGCATAACTTCTGTTGGAGCCTTTTATCTACACGGAAGCAGCTGAGAAAGTGTTGCAAAGAGAAAATAATCCTTAATATATTATATTATATTGCTGCTTCTGCTTGGCCAAAAGAAACAGCTGGTTCCCTCTCAAGCTGTCTCCGTTCTTCCCTCCAGTTTAGTTGCTTTACATGTGGATTCTGTCTGTTTGCTTATTTGTGCCGCCTCTGAGCCCCTCTGACATGCCGCAGCATCTCCAGGGTCTTCGGGCGATATGATAGGGTTTGGGGACTTTGGTTTCCTTGCCACTGCTGTGAAACTCCATTCAGATGATGAAACTGCGGTGCAGCTGTGTCTGCGGCTCACGGTGGGATGCTGGTGTCTTTGTGGCTTTCTGCTAGGCTGAGGCGAGCTCTTACTGATGAAAGAGTGTGTAAATGTGCCTCTTTAGCCCCGGCCCATACATCTTCTCACTGTGAAGCCATTGTCATTGTCATTTGCCTGTGTGTGTTTGGATGTGTGTGTTTAGCTTAACACAGAATGATATGCTCACACTCATACTTCTATAATCATCTCTTATCCACTAATGTCAGAGTCTTAGGTTGTATTTATGTGTGTAGGCATCATTATGAAGAAATACGTTAGACAATTTCTTAAATTATATCTTAGCGTATATGTGGCACAAATGACAGACAGGTGTCGAGAATATTTTTTTGCACCAGTATTACCGTGGAGTTTGGATCCTGTGAGTCGCTGGGAGACTGAAAATAACGACGAAAGATAACCTGGCAAAGCACATTTCCACAGAGTCTTCCCTGAGGTGATGCAAGACTTTAGACAAATGTCTTGTTTGTTCACCACTGAATGGCCATCTTTCAAGGGGTGGCATGCCAGCACAAACACACACATACACACAAATATGCACACGGGAGCAGATCATTTGTCTCCCTCATGAAGTAGGTAGTGAGAATATTACAAACCAAAATCATAACACATTGCCGTAGGCCAGAGGTTGGACGAGGAGAGAAGAGGCAGCTGTGTAATTGAATTACAGTCTGACAGACAGGGGAGTAGACATACAGTATAGAAAGACAGATGTACGAGCGAGTGCTGAAAGATGAAGGTGTGTTTTAAAGTTGCAGTAAAGGTTAGGTTTAGTTATATTATGATTATGGTCAAGGTTAAAAGGTAGGAAATTAATGTAAGTCAGTACAATGTGTCATAAAGGGATGTGCGTGTGTGCGTAAGAGCAGGAGTGTGACAGCAAACAGCCTTATCCTCCATTAATAACAGCCACTAATCCCCTGATGTGATTACCTCTCCTTCCCTCCCTCCTCCTCTACTTTACCCCTCTACTTCTATCCCTCCTCACTCTTTCTCCCATTCAACTGTGCCAGCCACTTCCATGGCAGAGCTCAGCTGGTCCAATCCCCTGAACAGATCCAAGACTTCCACTGTGTTCAGCTGCCAGGACGATGGAGGTCTTCAAATTTGACGCATCTCCTTACTAGAACTCGCCTCTGGGCAGGTGTATAAAAAAGCAAGTCAGTGGTGTTAGCAGAGAGGGAAGGAATCAAATTTAACCAGATTAAAACCCATGCCTCTGTTCAAAGCTCTGACACTTAATGCTGCCTGAATGAGAGGTGACGTGTGATATGAATCGTACAAGATATGGTTTTGGATGTTCAAACGTTTATGGAAATATCTGCAAGCATTAAGGATTATGGGTGTGCAAAGGGAGGCAACAAGCATGTCAGTATAGCTATTTCTGTCCTCAATGACTGGCTGCCAAATGCATTTTTTTTTCCAGCATTTGATAAACTCGCTACATCAATATATAGTCCTGTGTGTTTCTATGGAAACTTGGACCTCAGAGAATGTTGAAATTTGACACTTAGCACAAGATCTGCTCAATAATAACATGAGAAATTTTCACAATGTGTTCAGTTTACCTCCTGGATGTGTATCATAGAGATAAATGCACCCTAAATGCATCCACAAAACAATCCCTAATTACAAAGGAGCAAAGTAATAGTTACCAAAAAAAAAAAGTTAAATCTGTCTTGGTCACTTTGTTTCTTCAGATAGGTATTTTTGTTTTCATCTGGATTTTACAAAACAGTAACTTATGAATGATTTATGAATACATTTTTAGGTTATGGTATTAAAAACAGTAAAAAAAAAAAAAAAAAAAAATCAGATAACAATCCTCAGTGTTTTCCAGTACATGTGCACATAATTTTCTGATTGTTAATCTACAACACAACACAAATTCAATGTAGGTACACAAAAATATACATGCTCAGATACAGGGTCCCTTGGGAAAGTGACAGTAAAACAGTATACATGGTTTACTTGGTCTACTTGATGATGTCTCCATGGTAACTGTTATGTCTGACCTTCAAATATGCACGCTGCCTTCCATCTGGCTCAGGTTGGCTAATCAGATCACATCAACACACACACAAATGCACTGTCAGATCTCATCATGAATGAAGAAGAAGCAGAATTTGGGGTATTTTTAAATTGCTTCGCCATCATTCCTAACCAGTTTGTTGTCAGTCACTGTCTTCTCTGACGATTCTGTCCAGCTCACTTTTTTTTTTTTTTTTCAGATTTTTGCTACTTGAAGTTGATATGTTCCCTCAGCGCTATCTCAGGATGTAGCACATTTTGGACTCTTTAACGCTTAAACACCAACCAGGCCGACTTCAGAGATCTGCATTGTTTCCACGTCCCTTCTCCTCTCTCCCTCATTTTTGTTTCAACTCTACCCCCCGGCTTTTTCATTTCTGCTCTGTTCAATACTCTCATCTGCTCTGCCGTTCATAAGTTCATACAGAAGGGCCAACATCTGGCAGCTTCTTAGGCCCAGGGCTGTGCATCCGCTCCGGAGCAACAAGGCCTGGAGACCAGCCCCTCCTGCAGAGCTCAGCCTTTGGTGTGTGTGGTACCGTTCAACGTCTCCACTTCCTGAGCCCTGGTGCCTTGATGTGGCCAGAACCATTGCACATGATTTATTACAGTACTAACTCTGTCCCCACTACTAATACTGCCATTATTATTATGACCGTACACCCCCTCCTCCTTCCTCGATCTCCCACCTGCAGTCTCACACTGAAGCCTTTACAAGATGCAGCTGACACAGCTCTGCATGGCTTATGTAAGGGGCATTGTGTTGTTAACTTATTAGATGTTTGGTCTCGGTAGAGGATGTTTAAAAAGGCCAGAGAGCCATGCTGTGAATGAGGTGACAATATTGTTGGGGTGATGACATGTATTGTAAATGGACTGCTGCTCAGAAAGATCAGTTGTTTCCATTTCTGGCCCACTTCCTTGTCCTTGTTGTATTGCCTACTGGTCTGTTGCCTTTTGTGGATAACTGGTGGCAGAGGGGTCCGAAGGAAGCCAATGAAGCTGGGGGTGGTGGTGGCTGGGAGGTAAATTGGTTTTAGGCTGTTTGGCCAATCAAAGCAACCTCATCAAAGTCACCCAACCACTGCTTCCCACAACCTTCCTTGCCTCTTTTCTTGTGTTTATGTAAGTGCCATGCAGTGTAATCAGCAGGGCCCAAATACAGAGAAACATGGATGAAAGGAGAGGTATGGAGATGGAGGAGAGCACCAGAACAGAAAGACTCTGGTGTTTTTGTGTAAGCAGAGTGAGGACGCAGAGGAGAGATGGACAAGGACAGCGGGGGTGAAGGCCCAGAGATGAGAGGAAGCACTTGTCCAGAGAGGAGGGATGTGGTGGAGCTGTGTTTACAGGCTCTGGTCACACAGCTCACTGTGGCTTTGTACATCAGCAGCAAAGAGTTTGTGAAGAGTTACTGCTGAAAACCAATAATCACACAATATTTACACCACTGTAGACAATTAGTCAGTTTCTCAGGAAGTGCAACACTTCAGTTTGTGGATGCATATCTAACATAAACCACCGTTCCTCCCCTAGTGGCTTTGCGGTAGGCCTTTTTTACGAAAGAGATATAAATAGTTATTTTCCTGCCTCCATTGAAGAATGAAGCAAAAACGGAAGTGGAAGACTGTTTTTGATCACAACATCTATAAATGTATACATTCATCGGTACACATACAGAAACACTGATCCCTATGGTGCCATGCGGTCCCTGATGAAACAGGGTATCCCCCATGTGATCCCCCATTAGCAGGAGACTCCCTCGCAGGCAGCTGTCTCAGAGCCCCACAGAGGTATCAGATCTCCCCCTCTTCCTCATCTTCCTAATTAGGACAATTAAGACATTTACAGGACAGATGGATGAAAATCCAGCTGGCTGCAGTGCCTGCCCCTGAGGACAGCTCCGCCAAAGATGAGGAGGGGGTGTGAATGAGTGGGACTCTGGCTCTCTCTTGTGGCTGTTGTGAGTAAGTGCTACTCCTCAGTATTTATGAGAAATTGTTGACAATGTGGAAAAATGTTTTAGATTTTTTTTTTTTTTTTTTTTTTTGCAGAAATATGTAAACATTTATTAAATTGTTTTAGTTACACAATATTAGGCTGACAATGAGTAGATGTAGACATTAAGTGGTTGTTACTGTGATACAGAATTGGACATTAAAGTGGGGAAAGTGGACAGGGAGTGAGTTTGTTTTTTAACCATTTCAGAACCTTCTGATGTTATAATTTCATCCAGTGTCTGGCTCTACTTCAAGGTGAATAGAAGGTGAATTTATCTTTTTCACTTATGATCACCAACAACCTTTCATTTACATATGACAAACTATTCTCCTTCTCTATAAGAAAAAAATACACGTAAATGAGTAAATTTTGTGGATGTTTATTATACAACAGAAAAAAGGAGAAAATCACTGTATTCCAGATTGTGCCATATAAACATCATAATGTATGGTTCATTATAAAAGTGATGGAACAATTAAAGTTAGATCTGAGCAATGTTTACAGAAGAAAAGCTTTTTAACACATGGGACACAGTAGAAGTAACTGTAAAGAATTATAATCATCAGAGTTGTATTTGTTTACATGTTTACAAAGTACAGATTATTTTGTCCATACACGGTTCAACCTCCAAGTTTGCCTTAATTGTCTTCTCTCTAACGTACCATAAACTGAACAATATAAACTTTACTTTTGGAAAACTTAATGAAATTGAAAACCACCATGACTTCTTCTCCTGAGGTTGAAGTTTTAGATTAACACTGATTTTTACAGACTTTCAGCCTCAGCACCTCTGTAACGTATCGCCCCATTGTTCAGCCACCTGAAGACAACAGAAAACAGTAACGACAAATACATTTAAGAGCATCTTCCATTACCTTCTACAGTTTCTACTCTCATGTTTCTACTGTACTGTTGTTTCACAGAGGTCAAAATTATTAGAATACCTGATAGATCTTAAAATACTAACTATTTTTATTTTTGCCTCCAAAACATTATTTAAATCCATGATGTTTGCTCTGAGTACAACAAATATCAGATGAAGTGAGTCCTACTGCTTTGTTTTGTTTTTTTATCCACTTTTATCTTTGATATTTACTTAATAAGCACAATAGACTTTGACATTCAACAGAATCAGAGCTGTGTCCTTAGACTCTTGCATAACCATCAGTTTAACCACGATCACACGTGATAATGACACACATGTTATTTGGTTTCTTCTTCTAGTTTGTTTGTTTGTTTGTTTTTTTACAAGAAAAATGACCCAAATCTTTATATGATGTTCTATGATTTATAGAGCATAATGATGACTTCATGATTTAATTTTTTTGATCAGTATTTTAATGGTCAATTAAAAAATAAATAAATAAATGAAAGCTCATAATTATGTCAAGTTTCTAATAATTTTTGCCACCACTGTAGTTCTGGTAAACAGTTTGTAAATTCTGTATTTGATTTATTTTATTTAACCTTTATTTAACCAGGCAAGACAGATTTAAAAAACATTCTTTGTTTACAACTGTGGCCTGGCAAAAGGCAGAGCCTTTTAATGGAGAGGGAAATCGGAGGTAAAATAACAACCAGCAAAAATAGATTGGATAAAGTTCTTTCACACATGTAGAAAATATCACAACACTTACATGTTCAAGGTCCCTTTTTTCAGTTTTATTCCTTCGGACAAAGAGAGGATCAGATTTAGAGGAGACATTTTGATGGCTTCAGACATTACCGAAGTAAACAGGTAGGTATACTCACGTCGAAGTTGCCATGTGGTTACTATGGCAACAATCAACACCGCCAGCACCACCGGCACCACAATGGCAGCAAGGTGACCACTACGGCCCTCCTCAAAGCTCGACTGTCAGAGTGGATTCAAAGAAAATATTAAACTGAAGGACAAAGAGCATCCGGACAGGTAAACAGATGTATAGTCCATTTATTAGGAGTGATTTCATCAGTACAAGGAGTTGTCTATGCTTGAACATTGTCATTTCAAACAGCCTCATCCGGCCTAGACTAGTTCCTGGTTTCATACTTACAGATGCTTTAGTGTCCGTAGATGGAGTAGTAGGGAGAATATCCCTTTGATGACCTGTCAGATGCAACCACAGAGGAAAGCAGCCAAGAGGAAGTTTACAAAGTCTTACTTCACAGAAAAAAAAAACAAAAAACTGCAAGATAGCAAAAACAACACTTCTAACAAAAGAGCTGTACTGGGTTGCTATCAGGCCAAGTACAGCATGTTTCCTGTTACATGAAGAAGGGGTTGTGTTAGAATACAAGTGTGGTTCAATTTTATTTTGGTCTGCCTTGCAGAGTGTAAATGAAGCTCACTATTTCTGCTGTTAGAGAAAGTGAGAAGGAAGGAACAGTTTGGACCATGATATTAAACCACAGCTTCCTGGTAAACAATAAGGATGCAGAAACACAAGTCTGTCATGTTGGACAACGTATAATAACACACATGAAGACACAGCAAGAAGCAAAAATAAAAATGAAAAAATCATCACATATAGCACCTGTTTCTTTGACAGTGAAGGTGAGGACGTTACTGGCTTGACTGCTGCCCAGGCTGTTCTTGGCAAACATTCGAATGTTGTATGTCGACGGGGTCATCTCAATTATGGTGGCCTCTGTTTGGTTGGTGCTGAAGTCTACAACGCTTTTTCTGTAATCCCATGATGCTGCAAAAATGTCATAGAATTAAATTAAGCAAAGTAGCAATAGGTAAAGTGTCATTCAGTTTCTCCTTTGCATTCTTCTGTTACCATTTACTGCTTTATATTCCAGGTAATAGCCAGTGACAGGGCTGCCTCCCTCAAACCCAGGAGTCCACAACAGGGAAATGGTAAAATCTTTGACCTCCTTCAGCTCAACCACTGGGGGATCTGGGGAACCTACAAAACACGTAGAGAAGTTATCAAAGAAACTCATTGCACTTCAGGACATTTTATCTCCTGCTGATTGTTAATGTTGATGTCATGTGACCAGACTTGGCACAATTTTCTTTGGATTGAAGGGCATTTACTTTACAGGTGGGAGCCCTATGTTCATATAAGCTCTGAATGTAATATCAAAAACATGGAACTGTGAAACTAATCTTCATACGCTTAGCTTATTTACATCCATTTCTGATGCTTTTGTGCTTTTATGCTTTAAAACCCATATAAAGCAATGTTATACCTGAGGTGAAAGTTGTAGCTTCTTGTTCCCAGACTGTGGCAGACGCTGAAGTGGTTTCACCAGTGACAGTCTCTGCTGCTGAAGTTGTATCAACTAAGCAGGGAGTAAAAAGGAATTCATTTAATATGAAAAATAGTATCATTTAAGGAGAAAAAAAATTCACAAAATCTATTTAACCCATGAGGACCCAAATATCCACGGGTGACCAAATTCATCTGGTGTAAAATGTTTAATATCTGTCGATCCACTAATCCTATCAATACATGTAAATAAGTGGTGTAAAATATAGTTATTATATATAGTCATCAGATATGACTCATTTAGACATTCAGAGGCTCTGTAGCGAACATGGAAACATCATCTTCTACAACACTGAATCACCAATAAAACCCATGGAGTTTGATCAGTGACAGTGGATGGAGACACTTGGTTTATATTCAATTAATGATGTATTAGCTGAAAAAGTCAGATATTATAATATTTGAATTAACTCAGATTTTTAAAGAAACATTTAAATTAAGTACAGGAAAATACACAACAGTAAAAAAATGCAAAATGCAGTGGTTAATATTACAACAAATGCTGATAAATCACTTAAGAAAGAATAAATAGAGAGAAAAATAAATTTAGGAACTGCCACAAAAGTAATACTGGGTCTTTATGGGTTAAGTTTTAGACGCTCACAATGTGTACCTGATGTGATACTTGAATCAGTTTTCCACATCGTGACAGGAAGGGAAGTGGTCACAGCAGTAGCCGCTGTTGAAGTTTGGTGTTCTTAAATAGGAAAACAGCATTTCATAATCTCAATAACAATAATAATAATAATAATAATAATAATTCTTGTCTGTCATAAATTTCAGTTTTCTGATATTCTTGAACTCACCCTCATCATGTGTGGTGCAGAGCGGTGCAGTTGCGGCAGGTCCTATTCCTGCATTCGTTTTAGCCTGTATGAGAACACCATACTTGGTGGAGGGCTTCAGGTTGGTCAGGGTGAGGGTCTCCACTTCCCGTGTGGCTGTGATGCTCTGGTGTTGCCACTTCTTGAAGTGTCTGCCTGCTGGGTCGTATTCTCTGTAGCTGAGGCTGTAACTCCTCAGAACCCCGTTTCTGAGATCTGCCCTTGGAGGCTGGTCAAGAAGAAAGGCACTTAAGCAGACTTACAGTTATCTGACCCTTCACTTAAAACATTTACAAAACAGAGATGAAATTCTTTTGTGTTATGTTGTTTTTTTTCTGTTCTTTACCTTCCATGTGACTTTGATACTGTGAGAAGTGAGGGCCTGTAGCTGCATATCGATGGGAGGACCATCTGGCGCTGCAGAGGGAACACATTGTGAAAGGCCATACATTATAGAACCTCATTAACATAGTATTTAAGCTAAAATTAAAAATAATAGCATATGTACCTGCTTCCTTTGTTGTGACTGTGAGAACATTGCTGGACTCACTCATGCCCACACTGTTGATAGCGAACATACGTAGGTTGTAGGTCTTGGCTGGACGTAAATCCACCAAAGTCACCTGAGTCAGTTCAGGATCATACAGTTCAGTTCTTACTGCAGTATCCCAGGATGCTGTGCAGCACAAAAGCAGGGATCAGTACAACAAGATCAATGAATCTAACATTTCAAAGTCTGCTGCCTTTTGACATGAACATATTCTGGAATTTTTTTTTTGGTTGTTCTTACCCTGTTTGTTTTTGAGATCCACTCTGTAGGTTGTGATCGGCCTGCCACCATCAAACACACGAGCCCAGCGGACAGTTATGGTTCTCTCCTTTACCTCCCTTGTTTCCACCTTCAGTGGTTTAGGCCGCCCTGAAACAGTCGCCACAGTCAGTTAACAATAAAGGCACAGAGAACATTATATACCTTGGACAGATTGGTGGTGCAGTGGTTGTCACTGTTGCCTCACAGCAGAAGGTCCTGAGTTTGATTCCAACACCAGGCACCATTGTGTGTGGAGTTTGCATGTTCTCCCTGTGTTTATGTGGGTTCTCTCTGAGTTCTCCAGCTTCCTCCCACCATCCAAAGACATGTTAATCTAAATTGCCTGAATGTGTAAGTGATTTTTTGTTTGTTATTGAGAATCAGTTCACAACCAACTTACCTGGTAAAATAGAAAACAGCTGAGTTCTTTAGCCTTTTTCATATGATCATGTTCAGAGGTCATCTTGGAAATAATTGAATAGATTATTAACCCTTTCATTCATAGTAGTCACTACAGTGGACAGCTATTCTACAGCTGTTCTCTTGTATATTCATGGATTTTGTTGTTTTAGTTCCATATCAGCCAACACAGTGGATGCTACAATTCATACCATTAGAGTAACTTTGCTGTTCATGATAAACCTAATCTGCAGTAACATGTTAATTGCTATTTGACTGTAATTAACAGTTTTTTTTAAGCATTATTTTTCTTTTTGCAAATTATCTCCATGAAATGAGTAATAACTAGTATTAGTGTATGTTAAAATGTAAGAAAAGATCAGATTAGCAGCATTAAAAATGTATTTATTTCATAGTTTTCATACAGTGTATCAGTAAATACATGTTTCTTTGCTTCAAAAATTAAACGCATGGTGTCCAGCTGAGTGGACATTTTTGCAACTCCATGAAAAATAGGTTGATAAAAAAAAAAAATCTCAGTAGCATTGTTTTTTTTTTTTTCATGCCTAAAAAGGAATAAAAACACTCAGGAAAAAAATCTTGATTAAGGTTTTCATAATTCATGCATGAAAGGGTTAAATAAATTGAAACAGCTCAAGTTGTATAATGTAAAATCAGCAAATTAATGGCTTCTACATTATTTTAAAATAAAGAACAGGCCTTTTAGCCATCATGGAATACTGGAATTGAAATCCTGTCACAGATACAGTCATGAGACATTTCCTCCTGTTGAGTCTCACCTGGTACAACCGTCAGAGTGATTTCATGTTTGTGATCATTGAACCAGCCTGGTATGTCCACCCGGCAGCCGTACGTCCCTGAATCCCCCTCCTCAACCTGCCTGATGGTCAGGGACACATCTCCCTCACGGAGGTTACCCATGAGCTGGTAACGCTCTGATGAGCTGCTGGTGACCGACTTCCCATTTGTCTTGATAATTTCACCTGCACAGCCTCTGTTTGGGATGGAGCCCCTGCCCCAGCACATCGACAGCACTCCATAATACTGAGCATCATATTTGCACGTTAATGTCACATCTGCTCCCACTGTGGCCTCGAGGCTTTCTGCAGACACACAACCTGGAAAGGCCACCAGTTGTGTTGGCAGTGACAAATACTTAATAACATGTTAGACTTAACATTTCTAGATAAAAATGCAATTCATCCCAAATGGTGTCTTACCAAGGAGAAACCAAACGAAAATCAGATTCCTGCTGCACGAAGCCATTTTACAGCCCTTGTCTTCAGATGAAGGATTTAGTTCATCACCTAAATGACACTAAGCAAACCCACAAAGTGGGTTTAGCTTTGAAACATTTCCAAATCACATGATGCTGTCCTTGATATGCTCACACAAACAACTTCTGCCGGCTGAGGAGGAATGTAGAGAAGTGTTGTTTCCTTTTCTGTGGTTTTGGTTCCTTATGCTAAAAGTAACAAAAAGAGGCAGAATCAAGGTTATCAACAAACTTCTTTTTTTTTTTCAAGACATAATAAATGTTGAAAAAAGTTGTTAGTTCACACAATACCAAGGAAGAACAATGATCTTGACGTTATACATAAAATTTCATGTAGAAATACACACATGCAGTGGAATATAATTCACCACCAATGAACATTTAATACAACTTTAGGAACACTGACACTAAGACAAATATTATATATTGTCAGTGTGAACTCAAGCTTATCATGTACCTCATTCGGATATGAAACAAATTGAAATACAAAGTGGGATTTACTGAGGGCCATTGGCATTTCTTAGACTGCTGAGTAAACTTCTGGGTCTGCTGGAGGTTAAGAAACCCAGATTAAACTTCCTCTTTAATCTCTCTCACTGTCATGTGCCTGGTTCAACTATCCACCACCATATTTCACAATAAAGGAGTAATTTTGTTTGTTTGTTTGTTTGTTTGTTTGTTTGTTCTTGTTTTTTATTGATACACAAAAAGAATTTCCATCTTGGGTAATGTTGATTTTTGTAGACACAAACTAAACTGGTGATGAATGAATGAATGAATGTTTTATTTCGGACATGTAAAAATCACAATACAACCACCAACAAAGCAAATTTTAACAGAAAACAACCAAAGCAAACAAACAAACAAAAAAAGGAAACGAATCCAAAATACACAAAGTCTACAAAAGAAATACTTAATACAATTTTAGTCTTATTTATGCATCCAAAAACAAGTGGGAAGGAGACAACACTTTATACACACAAACTAAACTGATGTATTTATGTATTTATTGTGTATGAATGGTCACATATACTGAGTTTAGCTCAGCTCTACTTAAACCTGCCAAATTATACACCTCTGGGCCAAAACTCCAGATGTTGCTGACCCCAGACCTGACCAACTGAATCAACCCCAGATCATAACACTGACCCCACAGACCTGTACTGTAGACACTTGGGCATGATGGGTAATCACTTCATCTGTCTCTCTTCTCATCCTGATGCATCCATCACTCTGGAACAGGGTCAGTCTGGACTCATCAGACCACATGATCATTTCCATTGAAACACAGTCCAGTCTTTATGCTCTCTGTCAAACTAATGGATGTTTATGAAATGAGAAGCTACTCACTAATATTTTTCACCTGTGTTTCAAAGTGAAACATATTAATCACTACAGTAATTATCCATTGGAAGGATCTGAACTGTTTTTTAGTTAACTAGATGGGGACTCTCTTTTAATGGCCAGCTGTTTACATGCAGGAAAATTCCAAAATCACCATGAATCCAAAAGTGAAACAAAATAACATGCAGACTTGACACATTTCAGCTGATTTTCTCACATCTGTATGAAATGCAAAACTGGTAGAAACATTTCCTCCTTTTATTGAATGTTATTTTCATTGTCCTCCTGATACATTTTCATTTGTACTCTGAATAAATAATTAATTATCTAAAAAGAAACAGACAAATATCAAGTTTATCTCTCAAAGACCTAAACAGCCACCAGTGACCAAAAGCATCTACTGATCTAAAATGCTTAAAAAATTTAGAACATCTAATCCTCTCTCTATATTGATATAATTCAGGTAAAATGCAGTTTTTCGGCTTCTCAGGAGTATCAGATGTATCTCATTTGGATGTTCAGAGGCTTCATAGTGAACATAGAAATACTCTCATTTTCTGCAACATTAATTCATCAATAAAACCAATGTAGTTTGACAAATGACAGTGGAGGTAGACACCTGCTTTTACATTCAGTGAATAACATATTTTGCTGAAAAAGTCTCTAGTTTTTCTCTGTTCTGATGTAGTAACCTTCAACTTTGCTCTGCGCATTTATGAAGATCTATCAATCAATTCATCAAATTCAAATACCTGACTTTTACAGAAAAGATGTAAAATGCACATAATAATAAAATGTGATGAATTGCTTAAAAGAGTAAAGGTTAACTGTAAAGAAAAACTCATTTGGAAATCATCAAAAAAATAGTTCTATGTCTTTAAGGGTTAATTTCAACTTTGAGTAAGCTTTGACATTACACATTTGAACGAATTTGAAGTAAAGTGGATGATGCAGTTTTTCAGTATTTCTTTTAGAAAACTATTTTTCAGACATGTCACAACAGTCAAGGTGAAATCTTCTTCAAAGTTCAGTATAATGATGACCAGTAGGTGGCACTGTTTCCATAATGATAAAATACTCAGGCTTATTTCCCTGAGTATTTTACTCAGGGATATGACATTAATTTTAATCTTCATGATATTTCTGCATCTACTTAATGTATATTTGACACAGGACAATTACCGGGAAACATATCTTTAAAAACTAACATGGAAGACATGAACAGAATAAAACTGTAGTTGTTCGATGCTGACCATCACTGAAATTTATGAACACTATCATACATGTTCTCATACTCAGATACACTATATGGACAAAAGTATTAGCACATATTGAATTCAGGTGGTTCTTTTCTAACAGGGGTCTGGGATACAAAACAAAAATGACAAATGCCACAATATAGTTTTAGATTGTGATAAATATCACTGCATTGCATTGATTAGTTTTGTTTAAATTGTTATCTTTGCTTCAGAAATGCCTCAGAGATGGTTTTAACTTAATTCCTCTCAACCTTGACTTTGTTTTTTGTTTTTTCCATGACTATGATTTTAATTGTTTTACCTTTAAATTTCTAAAATATTTTCCATACTCTGACAGTAAATAATAATTTTCTACCACAACTAACTGTCTAATTTCTTCACATCTCACTTGGAAAGAAAAACCTCCCATTAAACTTGAAGGAAATACTGATGTTTATATCTGAAATCAGCACCAACAGGACATCTTATGAGCTGTAGCCATGATGTGTCCCAATACTTTTGTCCATATATTTTATAAACAATGTTACATAAAAGATATTTATCACAATCTAAAACTATTTTATGATATTTGTCGTAATTGTTTTGACCGCTGTTAGAAAAGAAAGACCTAAATTTAATGTGTCCGAATACTTTTGTCCATATAGTGTTACTTTTTGTGCAGAAACTCTTTACCTGAAAACATGAACCTCTCATCCTAGTTTTGAAAGAATCTTTAAACCCTGAAAAAATGTTCAACATTTAGTCAATTAAGGCTAATTATCAAAAAGAAAAAAACAAATGCATCTACACATAGGGAAAAGAATAAATTTAAAAAAGAGAAGGTGGAGTAGATCTTAATAAATGAAAATAAATAAAATCTGAGTCTATGTGTTTCTTTTATTGTAACTCTCAGGACTTTGCTGGTGTCACTCATGTTCAGATAAATCTGTGTCATATATCTGTCAGAGCCTCTGATGTTTGTTGTTGTCCTATCATGTACAAATATGCGTCTGTTACATTCAGACCCTGGTGAAAGTTGAAAGTTGGGTTTACTCTGGGCTGTGGACTTTTCATTTCGACTGCTGAGTAAACATGTGAGTCTGCCAGATGTGTAGCAACCCATCATCAAACTTCCTCTTCCATCACTTCCACAAAGGCTTTCACACAACTCTTTAAAATGAAATAACAATAGTTAGGAGAGGGGTTTACATTAGTTGATTTCTAACTAACTCTGTGCTGTTTTTATACGCTCATTTGCAGTATATTTCTACATTTTATTCACGAGGATACATCTAAAACTATTCAAATCAAAGAAGCAAAACTGGCAACATCAATCAGTCAGGTGAAGTTCTTACATCATTCTGACTTGAAAATACACTCAGCTTTGTTCACATTCATTCAAACACTGATCCATTAAAAAAATGATGAATCCAAAACAGCGAAAAGGCCAAAAATTACACAATAGAAACAAACATTAAAAAGAAGGTTAAAAAAACAAAAAATACTTTTCCTTCAAACCATTTTAATGGTCATTTCATGAATATTCTCCTAAAAAATATTTTTTTAGAAAATGTATTAAATCCTGTAGATGGCATTGTGTTCTCGAGTATAAACCTTCAATAAGCATTTTTATCACATATATTTGACCATGAAAAAACAGACATATTCTATAAATATAATTCAACTGTGCATGTTCACTTTTCCTTTTGCCTTCAGTTTGTTATATAAGTAGTGGGACCATCTAAGTTGCTTTAATGAAATAGGTCATTTCTTGTTCTTTTATATGTAGGTTTCACTGCAAAACGAAAGAGATAGAGTCATTAGGTTGCAGACTGAATTTGCAGAAGTGATAATTTCTTCTCAGTGGTGCACTGGGATGGTCTCATAGATGTTCTCAGGAGGTGAAGTTTTGGGCTGTTGATGTTTCTTCCTAAACAGCAAAGTCCTCCCTGATATGAAAAAAATGCAAAAATTGAATTACATTTTCAGTCTAAGAAAAAAAAACATTGAATAGTGGCCCATTTTAAATGTGGAAAATTAATGTAAATATCATATGAGTCACAGACTGTAATCCATGCCACACTTACGGAAAATAAAGACAAGGATTATGATTACGGTGAAGAACAAAATAGCTGCCATCCTGCTGATGTTCCCCGCTCCCAGAAAGGCTTTGAACTGAAAATATTCCAGGAAAAAAAATACAATCTTTTTATGAGGACTGGGTCAATTATGAATGACAGATTTGTTTAAATATATTATATAAATATACAGTATATTCACATGTAAACCGTAACATTTTTGTTTTTTACATGTTTTGATCCCGTTCATTCTCATTGCACTCCAACATAACTGCACCAGTAAAGCTTTTTATTTCTTTGATTTTACCCATTTGTGCTAACAGATTCCCAGACATTTTTAACTTGCATCATAATAGTGAGTGTGCAGTGCCGTTATCTCATCCTTAACTTGATGACAACTTTCAAAAGAATGCATGTATTTCTTTGATTTTCCTTCTGCTATGCACATGGTTCACTATAAACTAATTTTACCCTATACTATGATTTTAACCAAGATATGTTTTTCACACTTTGCTTTATAAAGATTTTTCCCAAGACCATTTATTCCATTTTGTATAAAAACATACCTGAGTGGTGTGAGTTTCCATCATGTCACCTGCCTCTGTACCAATTAATGAGGACGTTGTCAACATATCTGTAAAAAGTTGAAACCATTCTTTTATTATAATGTGTAAAACTATGCAACACACTTATGGGTGGATTAACAGACATTCAGGTTGGAGTAAATGTGTCTTTAATGTCATATGCAACTGCAACATAAAAATACACTGAGATCATCACATAATGTCTCATCAACAGCTATGTTTCCTAAAGACCTCTAAGACCCCCAGTCTGCCCCTACCTGCCCACGTGGAATCCACTGAACTCCTGATAGATGCATGATTAAAAATAACACAGAGTGACTAATAAACTCAGTGCAGTTAAAGAAAATCCTCATTACGACCATTTTGGCTTCTTAAGGCAATGGAAAATATCTGTTGAACATCTCACTACCTAATGTTGTTTCTCTCTGCAACTACAATAATTATTGCATATACAATGAAATAAAATAATACCCATAAAGTTGAAATAATTTGTTTTCAGACACAGTTCTCTTTTTAGTCCTATTTATACACATCAGTAATCACCTTTGACCAGTCAGTGATTCCATACTGAGTCCCAGTTACACTTTATCAGGAATAAATCACACTGTCACAATCATTTCATGACAAAAGGTAAAAAAAAAAAAAAAAAAAAATTCTAACTTTGCATCCAATAGTGTATATATAATATACAGAACTGAACTTAACTCATAAAGACCCAAATAGCCACTAGCAACCAAAATCATCCACTGATGTAAAATGGTTAATAATCCTATGAATACATATAAATAATTGGTGTAAAATGCAGTTTGTCATCTTTTCATGGTCATCAGATATGACCCATTTAGATGTTCAGAGGCTCCGTAGTGAACGTGGAAACATTGTCATCTTCTACAACATTCATTCGCCAGTAAAACCCATGGAGTTTGATCAATGACAGTGGATGGAGACGCTTGGTTTATGTTCACTTAATGATAGATTTAGCTGCGAAAGTCACTTTTTGTTCAGTTTTCTCTGCTTCTGAGATAAAAAACACTCAACTTGACTCTGATCTTTCATGAACATGTGCAATATTAATAAATTAAATATAGGAACATACCTGATATTCGCAGGAAAAAACACTGAATCGAGAGGATAATATTAGTGGTAAGAAATCACTTCAGAAAGGTTAAATATAGAGAAAAAATAATTTAGGAACTGCCACAAAAGTAGCAGCGGGTCTTTATGGGTTAATTACTGGCTCTATACAGCGTACTTTTCTGTATTTTGTCTGACATGAACTTAAGAGTTTTACAATTAGGTCAAAGTTCAGTTTAATTGCAATTAATCACCCCCTCCAAACAAAATGACAATGCTTACCTTGTGCTTCAGTTTGAAGGATGTAGTCCACAGTAACAGGCTGCTCCACAGGTTCTGGCCAAAACAAACCACCTTCAGGCTGGATAAATAATAATCACACAGTTCATGCTCATTTTAAATGATTTCATGCTCACTACCTTCCTCCATGTCCAGGTGTATGTTGACCTTATAGTCATTGAACCAGCCTGGGATCTCGACCCTGCAGCCGTACACACCAGCATCGCTCTGCTCAGCGTGAAGAATAGTCAGCGACACATCCCCGTCTGCCACACTGCCCAGCAGCTGGTACCTGGAGGACTGCCTCAAACTCACCTCCCCGTCCTGGGACGACAGGATGGTGTTGGAGCATTTGGACCTGGGTACTTTCCCTTGTCCCCAGCAAAAACTCAGGACCCCATGGGTTTGGCTGTCGTAGCTACAGGGCAAAGTGACATTGTGCCCCACAAAGCCAGTGACCCCAAGGGTTTTGGAGTTCACTGTGGACAACAACAGGAGTTTGGATCAAACTGCATGATATGAGACAGATTAAAATGTATCCTTTTAACATAGGCTTAAAGAAAAACCCACCCTACCCACACAGTCACACACCACTCCACCCACGAGCACACTACACATACAAGAAAACAAAAAAGCAGAGAAAATCGACTTACCTTGGGTCAGGATGGAGAGGAAAAAATAACAAAGACCACGCATGTGTGTAGGCTATTGTATAACAAAGTCCTGAAGTGAGGATTAGATGAATTTCTCCCCCACACATAGTCCAGGAAGATGGCAACATGCTCTGAGGTTTCAGCTTCCCTTTTTTGAAAATCAGGAAGGAAATCAATAAAGTCTCAAATAGTCTGTAAAGAGCTCAAAAATATGATCTGCACAAACTACTGTCATTGAACACATCAGAGATTATCTCACATGCATGATTACACCTCAACTGTGAAGAGTGAGGCTGAATATAGAAAGATCAGTGCAGTTATTATGATAAGGTAATAAAGAAGATAAATACAACATGCAGTGGAGCATTAGTATGACCATAGGAATAAGTGGGAAGTAAACACTCATGTGACCACAGTCTGTGTGTGTCATATATGATGTAAGTCATTTTCAAGAAGTTTTGTGTTTCTGTGTAAAGCTGTTGTGTTTTGCCATGTCTGTGTCATAGTGGGTTTCTGCTTTGCTAACAGACTCGGCAACGTTCAAATCACAGCCTCAGTTTAACACAGGGATCATTAAAGTTTCATCTTATCTTCCGCAGTAACAGTGAAAGCACACAGAAGATTACTGCTGTAATTTGGCTGTGATTAGTTGTTTTGAGGAAATTTCTCTGTGCAGGCCCTCCAGGAGATGTTTTTTTTTTTTTTTTTTTTTTTTTTGTATGCAGTCCCCAGCCTGTCCTCTACACTCATTTTCTGTAAGATTTATTTCAGTTGCTCAATGCAGTCCGTTTATCTCCTATCAACAGCTTTGAGGGCTTTTCCTTTTAGCTACAATGCAAAATTATTAAACTAAAAGAATCCAGAACTCGGTCCTCACTCTGCAATTTTCCGTAATTATCCAGAAGAGACTTAAAATACTTTGTCCCTAAAGGTTACTGTTTTATGAGTGAAAACACACTTTACAAAATCCAATTAGTTTCAAGCAACTACTCTCCTCAAAGTGACTAATAAACTCAGTGCACTTAATTTTTACAGGATAACATCCTGATTACAACTGTTGTGGACTTCTTTAGCCCATGGAAAATATTTGTTCACCTCAGGAAAAAAATCATTTTAGTTTATGTGTAAATGACTAATTAATAGTGAAAACCCAGGTCAACTTAATGTCCATCCTCATCATGTCCTTCATGTCTAATGCACTAAATTTGTGTTATGTTTGGCTTTAAAAGCACTGTTTATGGTCATATGTAAAGTCACAATGTATAAAATCACACTCTTTTTGATTCATTATATAAAAATCCCCACATCATCCAAATGTACCTCACCTACAAAAATCTGAACAGTTTATTTTGTAGTGATTTCCATTTTTCTTGAAGGTAAAGACTGTATGAATATATCTCAGGATGACACCACAGTTAAAGTGGCTGCACATTTTCATTTGCATGTTCTTACAGCACATTAAATATTTATGTTAGAGAGCTATTGTTATTCGACTGCAAGTAACAGAAAGGAAGTGTCAATGTATATACGACGATAGCAGCCAGAGAGAAATATTTGGACTTGGTCTATCTTTATCCGCCCTCTGCTCACCTCTCTCCAACCTCGACTCGTCAACACCATCAGCCACCTCTGATCTGCTTTATAAGCGCTCGATAAATCGGCGTCCTCCCACAATGTGTTGTCATTTATCTCCACTGTGACTCAGTTTTCCAATTCACCCAACCTAATGAACGTGAGAAAGCATTAAAAAGAAAGGCAGTTAGAGAAGAAAGAGGAGAAAAGCAGAGAAATCATTCATGTGGGCATTTATTTTGACGTCGGATTTTTATGTTTTTTGGGTTTATTTGTCATGTTGTGAATATTTAAATGATATATTAAAACATAATGACAGTGAGGCCTTTCTGTGAACATCCTCTTAAAAGTAGTTGATTTTCAGTTTCAGAGAAGAAAATTATTTTTGTCACACAATTAAATAAATAAACAGAAATGTCAGAAAGCAGTAACTCATAAAACCTCCCGTTAGTTGCTCTTGTAGATGTCGGGTTTTGTTTACTTTGATTTCCTGTTTGGGCAGAAAATGGAGCCATTGTCAATCTGTTGTACAGATAAAAGTTTAAAAACAGCATTTAGAGCTTAAAATTGGTCTGGTCCTGAGCCAAAGTGCCAGCGGTGACAAATGTTTGGGTGACTTTTGCTGATGTCTGATAAAACCAGGAGCAAACAGAAAAGGAGAAGTGAGACTAGAGGTCGAAGTCTGTGTCATTTTTAGATGTTGTGAAGGAGGATGGTGGTTGCTTTATGGTCAAGTCCATTTCTGGACAAACTCAGTGCCTTATCTGAATTTGTCTCCATAAACTGAAAATGAAATTACTTCTGTCAGAATGATGCTTTCAGTTTAATATTCCTGTCATTGTTTTATGCATTTGGGGACACTTCAATTTGAGGTTTTCTAAAGTGATCCATCACCGCAGCCACATTAGAAAAAGCATTGATTTGCAATATTGCTGATGCCAGAGAATCCGTTGCTACTTCTAGAGCAAAGATGCTGAGCTGTCAAACAGTTCAGTGGGGTATCAGATGACCTCTACTCACAAAAAGTGCTTCTCTGATAAGTTACAGACCATCTGCTGAAGTGAATGCAGGACTCTTCCTTCTGTCAATAGACAGCCAGCTGAGGCCCATTTGCAACACTTTACCCCTCTGCATACCAAGATAACATGATGACTGTGGAAGCATTAAAAAGGCTTAATGTATTTCTTGTTTGTCCATCACAGATACTTGTGACACTTAACACTGACATGTCCTGTAGGTAGAGGCCATCGTTAGATTACTGTTACCAATGGATAAGAGCAGATCACTTCCCTGTGGTAAATATTTATCCCCAGGCAATGAAAACAGACATGTAACATTGCAGTATTCTTGTGCAAAGTAGCAGAAGTCAGCTCCCAATGCAAAACATATTTATTCATTTATTCAACATTTCAGTGCCCTGATGAAGACCCCTTCATCTTGGTGCTGAGCAAATATTTTGGTATGCCAGCGTTTATCTACCCTCTGCTCACCTGTGATGACAGCTTATTTTTGCCTCCAGTTGTCAGCGCTTTAAAAAGAGATAACATAGAGAAAGACCACCAATGAGCTGCTTAAAATTTTTCCAAAAATATTTCTGATTTTAGCTCTTTTACAATTCTTACTTAAGGCAACTTAAACCCTACAAAATGTGCGAAGTCAACAGAAGATGGTGTTATGTCGACTCATTTTATATGCGAACAAGTTCTATTCTGGGTTGTCTGCTCTCTGTTAACGCTGTGCAACATCAACCGTCTCTCCCTTATTACTTATGTCCCCTACAAGTACATACTTTTATCTGTGTGTGTGCACTTCATGCAAAATGGATTTATGGCCGCCACTCCCAGCAACTGTAGAACCCCGGCCCTTTCCCCACTTCTTACTTCCCACCCTCAGTCCTCCTGGGAGCATTTCTCTATGTCCCCCTCCTCTCTCCTATTAATATCTCACTAGGGAGACCAGAGCTCATGGGGAGTTTGGGAGCGGAAACGTCTCCGAGCACTCCTAGTAGACACAGATCTGGGTGAGGGCGACAAAAGGGAAGTGGAATAGAGCTTAAGGCAAATGAGGGGAGAAGCTGGTCAGAATGTGTGAAAGAGGATTAGAGAGTGAGTAAAGGGAGGAAACAGGACGGACATGAAAGATAGAAGTAAGTAAAAAAAAAAAAAAAAGTGGGATAGGTGGGGAGAGAATTTGGCAGAGGACATGAGGAGATCGGTCCCAGATAGAAATAAACTTTATATTCACTGCCCTCTGCAGGATTACTCACATGGATCTCTTATTAGTCACAACCTCCTGTTTGGAAGGACATAGACTAATGTAATTTCTACTGTGAAATTCATGTTGTTTTCCTTTTCCTCCCTCCCCCGGCATGTTGGGATGCTGCCATGAATCCCGTCACTGCTACTCAGTTCAGCATCATAATGGGAGAAATGGTTACGACACTGTTTCCCACCAAAAAAACCTTGTCTAGATCAATGGCTTACCATTTGACAGTGCTCAATGTCCTCTGCACTGCATACTTTCTGGCAGATTATGGTCTAAAAATGGGCATGAGGAAGGTGGGATGCAGAGACTGAGCCTTCGTGCCTGCAAGGATAAAACAGAGGGAGACACTGCAGGACTTGAAGACACTTAAACCAGCAGTATTCTCATGAGTTCAGTCTCCTTCAGCACAATCGAAGGGGAAAAATGTGCAAACATAAACATGCCCTTAAAGGAAAGATGATTAGGGATGTACAGAAGAGAAGAAGGTCTGCTGACCCAAGGCTGATCCAGATCCAACTCCTTCTCTCCGCTGGGAAACAAAGTCCTCTTTTCATTTCTCACATGGCCCGGCCACCCCTGCTACTAACACAGCCCAGAGAGATGCTGAGAAAACCATGAGCATGGGACCAGTATGGGAAAGATTACGATGAGTATGAGTCCCCTAGTGGCAGTGATCTAAAGTGTTTGTTATGCTAGTTAATTTAGTTTTTACAGGTTTGGGATAGTTTGTCTTAAAAGCCTTATTTTCACAGGACACGGCCTTTCAGCATAAGCCTACCCACTCAAACCGACTCGAAATAGTTCAAAACAAGGGCAGAAACACACATATCAGGGTCAAAGATGTTAAGAGAGTGCAGGTTAGAAGTTTAAGTCCACTTGTGGCTAAACCCCTGCAGCTTCTATCAGAATGTTTTTTCCTGTCGGTGTGTCTGAGCAGACAGAGCCTGACTCAGCCACAATGCTGTGAATCAACCCAAGGCCACAAGTCTGCAGCGCTAAACACAGCAAGAGTCAAGGTTCATGAGAAAATTTGTGTTCTATCTATGTATAAGTGTTCACAAGCACACATGCGTCCATGCTGTTGTGTTGCATACTGCACATAGTTTGTATAATGCTTTAAACAAATAAGCACAGCGTGTAAAATGCATGATACAGTAATGAAGCTAATAAAGTGGGATTTTATCCCAAGTCCAATGGCAGAAATAGTAAAATTACAGGCAACTGATGTTTATTTTGTGGTTGAAAATTAGCCTGTCAAATCAAGACCAGCATACAAAAGCTGGAAGATTGATTTAGGAAGGAGGAACATGTTCTCTTTGTGATTTTTTTCTTTTTTATTCTGCGCTGTGTTCTAGATCATTCAGGCTTTTGCAAGAGAACTGACATCCATTTGTTGACCTAAAGACAGAGGGCTGGGTTTATTGTTTTACAGCTGCACTGGAGTTGAAGTCACCACTGCTACAAATATCCGTCAAACATAAATCAGAAGGGTAAAAATACCCAAGTACCTCAAGGTAATACACAAGACCAGCAATATATTCTATTGCTACGTCTCAGTAAAGGTTAAATATAGTCCTATTGGAAAAGGTATTTAATCAGAGGGATGTTTTATCTTTTTTTCAGAGGAGATATTAGGATGTGACATTTTACAGTGATTTAAAATGGCTCTGAAATGCTGCCACTGTTTAATGTTTAATGTCATTTCTCACATCACAGCTGGTGTTCCTGCTGTGTCTGCTTCAGGGTCATAAAAGGAATTTGCGCTTAAACCCATTTACCTACTCAAGGCATGTCAGGAATTCTTACACACACACACACACACACACACACACACACACACACACACACACACAATAGACACACAAATTCTTCCTTCAAGCCTCCTTGTCCACAGAGTGTATCATCCATCTTAAGCAAATGATCCCTGTTTATTAGATTCATATAGAGAGCCAAACAAAGACAGGAAGGAAATGCTGTGTCCACGGCCGGACACAGTGGGGAACTGGAGAGAGGGTGCAGAGTCAGTGGAAAAAAAAATTTCACCTGAGTGGGCAGATGTGACATTCCAGAGATCAGAGTGCTGTGTTATGTTTACTATAAATGTAAAGACAGATGAATCCTGCACAAATACCTTTGAGTTTCTCTGAAGATTCTAAATACATACATTTAAAGGAAGTTAAATCTCATCTTTTAGCTACGAGTAGAAGCTTCTTTGACTGGATTCTCGTGGGACTTTCTTTGCGTCTCTCTCTCTCGTTCAACGGTTCATAAGTTTCTAGTGAAATCTATGAGGCCCAGAAGTGAATGACCAATCAGTGAAATTACTCCCAGGTTATGCAATTGACCTCACATCTCCGCTGTATTGTGCGGTTCCTTGCACACAGGGAAAAAAACACAGAAGCACTTCTTTACAACCACACTGCAATCTCCTTGGAGACACTGTAGCAGCAACTGTGCAGCTCATTTGGCTCCAGGACCGAGGGGATGGTCTGAGTTTCTCACAGATGCCTCTAGCATTACAATTAGGCAAAGAAAAAAAACACTATTGAAAAACACAGTGGCAGCAATTAAAAGAACTCCAATATCTTTAAATGTTGTTACACTCATAAAAGAACACAATTTTCAATGTTTTGTTCTGAGAAAACATCACTCCATGGTACAATTTAAATGATGTATCCATGTCAAGTGGAGCATCCAGTTTACTTCACGTTCTCTGTTTATGACTGCTGATATTAAAAAGTCATTAAAAGAAAAGAGATTTTTGGACAAATTGCTCCGTATTCCCTCAGCAGCAATTTAATTTGTCTTGCAAGCGTGAATTCCCTGGAGATATACAAGTCTTGTGCTACAAATTTCTCAAATCTGTCAAAACCACTTTTGCTCCACATCAACTCCTTCCCCACAATAAACAATGCTGCCAATAAGAGCAGAGTGGGATGGACCATATTGTGCAAGCTTCTATTGTATGGCTGTTTATTCTGGCTGGGGTATGTGGGTTTCAAAAGAACACTCTTTGTACTGAAGACTGTATGAGGGCTTGCCTCTGACGCTTTCATCCATAGGGACGACAAGCAGGGGTCATACTGTCACTCCGCTCTTTGAACCCTTTGGACAACACAGTCAGCTTTAAAGAAGAAGCTCAGAAAATAATCGAATGTGAATATGATTTTAGTTGACAGATATAACCTTATGAAGCAAATGAGGAAAAGATCATGATTATATGAATATATAAATAAAAAACTGTCATTTGTTTTACGCATTAAGAAACTCTCAGATGAACCAAAGTTTTGAGATTGAAGGGAGAATTTGTGAAACTGATATTAGTCGCTTTTCCATCAACCCTCAAATATAACTTGCACATAAAAATTTGCCTAATGGAAAAAGGACAACGTTGCAAAGACTCTTGTTTTTTGATAAAAGTTTTTTTGCGCTGGCAAGAGGCATTTTTTTGGGCATAGTGAAATTGGTGTATCACGCAAAACTACAATAGACAGACCTTTTTCCACAATTAGAGTCACATGAATAAAAAAAACGGATGTTGACAGACATTACAACAAGCAAAGAAGAAGAGTTTTTAAAAGAAACATGACAAGGTATGTGTGGACGTACCAGGAAATCAAATCATTTTTAAATTTAGTATGGGATAGAGGGTTAATATATAATAATAATGAATATATCTGTAAATCAGTGCGATACTTATGTCCATTGCCATGTTTATAGGATGACTTCTCATGTCATAAATAAATAGATCATTGCATTTGTGATTTAATGGAAAAATCAACATTACATACTTCTGTTTTTTCGACATTTAGTAAATATCAGTAAAGTTATGTGCATATGTCCAAGGGAAAAGCCACTATTGATGATTCTGTAAACTTTGCTTCCGACAGCTACAAAGATTCAACCTCAGCTGTCTCCTCTGAAGACTCTGCAGCATGAGGCAAAGCACATAAGCCAAACTCCACAAGCAAGCAGCACTTATTTGCAGTTAAATGGTTTAAAACACAATACAGAAAAAACAACAATTCATCAGGCCTGTCAAGTCATTTCACTACATGTGAACATTATAAAAACATTAAAAACTGTTAAAGTCATTACAGACTAACTACAAGTATTGGCTCTTTATAAGCTTGCTGTAATATTTTTTTTTTAAGTTACAATCTCCAAATGTGACTAAATGACATACATTTTCTTTCTCTGCACATACACTGTGTAAACTGATTCTGGGAAATGGCAAAATGTAAAAATGTTTGAGATATTTTTCTTGCTGACAAGCCTTCATTTTTAAAGCAGATACAGTCAGACCGTGATAAGGTAATACTGAAAAATCTGTGGCCCTGTGTCTTGCTGTCAGGCAATACTCAACAGAGCTGAATATGACTGATGATTTCGTGCGGTGGCCGGGCCTGGGAACAGCTCTCCTGAACACCGAGCCTGAGTGGAGGAAGCAAAGTGGGAGAAAGCAACACAAACACTTGTCTGCACTATTTCCTGTAATGACAGTAATTAAAACAGAGAGAAGATAGCAGCTCTGCTCCCAAATGGCATGCTGGCACCATTTAATATCCTTTGTCAGTGTGTGTGTGTGTGTGTGTGTGTGTGTGTGTGTGTGTGTGTGTGTGTGTGTTTGTGTGAGGAGTTAACTAAAGCACGGTTATAGTAATCACCCCGTGGTGCTAATGACTTTCGGATGCAGCGTGAGGACAGTCAGACAATGGTAACAGAAAAAAATCTCAAATACAAAATTGTTTCCTCGTCAGTATTTTACTCCTGCCATTCCAGCCAAAAGTGTAGAAATTAAAAAATCAATTGAACAACATGCTGCAGTTCATTGCCCACTGAAGTTATTTTCTGGCTGTTTTTTTTTTTTTCCTCTCATTTGTTTTACAAAGCACTTACCTCTGTGGTGAGTTAACAGCATTTGGCTGAGCTTGTATTGTTGTTTTCCACACACAGAGACACTTTCTTGTTTACATTTGCACAGGAGGTGCCTAGATTAAACAATAAAAGAAAATTAATATAATTGGGTTCATTGACTCCCTGTAAGTGTGGCTCACTTTTCATGTGGTGACTGGGCTCTTCAGCTGAGAGAGAGGAAACAACACAACTCATTAAATATCACTTATTCTCTGTGGGAATCTCTTATTTCTTGACTGATCATTTTATTGGAAGTGTAACACAAGCTCCTCAAAGAAGTAAAACCCATTCCAAATGTTTTATTCCAGGTTCATTTGTGACACTAAATGAATAACGCACTTCTACAATTATAGTGAATGTTTGACACTCATCGTCACCTTATCGCTGTCCTGATGTGACAGGGCCTGTGTTGTCTGCTGTGTTATCTGTGCCACTCTATACCTTTACAAATAATTGCAGTATGGTTAATGATATGCCCTTTAACTGTTACTGATCACTAATTCTGTTTCAGTACCATGTTTCATCCTTCCTATTTCCCACAAGGCCTTTCAAATTCCCAGGGGGGTGGAGCTGTGGCAACTTGTCCAAGGACACATTAGTAAATTTAGGAGCTACATCATATGGACAAAAAAATTCAGCATGTTGAATTCAGGTGTTTCTATTCTAACAGGGGTCTGGGCTACAATACAATAATGACACAGGTCATAATATAGTTTTATATTGGGATAAATATCATTTGTATATCATTGTTTAAAAACTACATGGACAAAAGTGTTAGGACACACCATGGGTACAGCTCATAAGATGTCATGTTCATGCTGATTTGAGATAAAAACATCCATATTTCCACAAAGTTTAATGGGAGGTTTTTCTTCCAAAGTGAGATGTGAAGAAAGTTGAACAAAATCATTATCTACTATCAGAGCATGAAAAGAGGTAGAGGCAGAACATTTAAAATTATAGTCGTAGATTTAAAAGAAAAAAAAAATCAATGTTGAGGGAAATTAAGTAAAAACTATCTTTGAAGAATTTTAGAAACAAAGATAACAATTTAAACAAAAATAATCAATGCAATGATATTTATCACAATCTAAGACTATATTATACATTTATCATAACTATTTTGTATCCCAGACCCCTGTTAGTAAACACCTGAATTCAATGTGTCCTAATACTTTTGTCAATATAGTTTATGTGACACACATTCTAACTACAACAAGTGTCTGTGTGTATCTTTTCTGCTGTTCTGCTTTAATCATTTCCAGGAGTAACTGGTCCATCGAGGATGCAGAAGAGCTATTTAACATTATATTAAACATATCAATTTTAACAAAAATGTCTCTATAATAAATAAGAAATTTTTAATTGTATTATTACATTATTTATATTGTGCCCTACAGTTTATTTAATCATTTATTGAAGTTGTTTTTAACTGAATTTAACTCATTTTGTGTGATTACAGTGTCTTGACTTCATAGTCATGGGCTGAATCCCAATTCACCCCTTGGCCCTCCCCCGTACCCCTACCCCTCGGTTTTGTGCATACACATGAAAGGGTAGTGTTGTCCCAATTCTCAATTAGATGGAGGGGAAGGGCTAAGGTGGAGGGCAGTATAGCCCTCAAAATGGAGATATTTCAGGACCACACTACGAACAGAGGGGTAGGAGAATTTTCCCATAATTCTGTTTGAATCATTGGCAAGATGGAGGTAGACAGAACTAAAAAAGTATATCAGTGTGATGAAAGAAACACACAAATGCATGTATTTTCTTAGTAAACAACTTACGGTAATCATTTGATCAACTGTTTAATGCCGATTCAATGTGTTATAGATCACATTTCTGCGGTTTATAGTTGATAGCCTTAAAAAGACAACCAAAGCCCATGGAACAGAGATGGTTACAGCTACTGACGGCATGATGAATACTTGGGAAACAAAGTTGTCGTATCTGTTAATAGCAGCATCAATGACTGCTGATGACGTAACGGGTCGCGAAGGGTTGTCCCATTGCAAAGAGGAATGTTTCAACCCCTACCCCTTGCAGCTCCATTTCAAGGGGTAGTGTGAAGTGCAAGGGCCAAGGGGTCGGGGTAAGGGTTAGGGCTAAGGGGTGAACTGGGATTGGGCCATGGTGTGCTGGACATGTGTATATATGGGTCCTAAAACTTCTGGCAGCCAGGTGGCATGTGGCTCTGCTCTCACTGGAGGATCATAGAGTCATTCCTCAGAGTGCGCATTTTTGCACACTGTATCTAATCAGAATTGTTTTAATTTTTTTGTCCTAATGTGATTGGATGATTTTTGCTGGGTTGCTAAGTGGCCTTGAAAGACATATATACAGTTTCAGGATGCGAGAATGATTGTAAAGCTGATGATAAATCTGAACCATGCCACACTCAGTGAGGTTTTGTCCTGTTCAGCCTGGTTCACCTCATATTACACCCTGGTTTGTTGCCTTCCCCACTGTGTTTTACACAGTGACCTTAGTTTAACAGAGTGTAAGGACAAACAACACTTGGCTACTGGACTATAGGTTGGCCATAGGTCATGTAGGGCCACTTTACCATGGCTGGACTGTGGTCGAGAACATTCCATGATTTATAGGACGCTATCAATTCTTTTTTTTTTTTTACTCTAAAAGTAATGGGCTGCAGTCAAATAGGAAAATAAAAGCTTTATGACACATCAGCACACGTATTATCAGCTTTCTGATAAATCAAGAATTTGTCTCTGCACACAAATTAATACCTGTTCTGTTCATATTGTTTTGCATCCACCCAGTTTGATATAGCATTACTACCACTGGTCAATTGCTTGTTTGCAGTGATGAATGTTATTTGAGGTCCTCACACAAACCTGGTGAAGACCGTAACTGCTGGAGAGAATAAGCAAGTATCAATGTCTAGGACAGGGGTCTCAAACATGCGGCCCGGGGGCCAAATGCGGCCCCCCAGGTTCCAGTGCGGCACCATGGGATGAATGCAAAAATTTCAGTCAAGGTTGTTGAACTCATTTTAGTTCAGGTTCCACATACAGACCAATATGATCCACAGTCAAATAATAGCATAAAAAAACTACAAAAAATTATGACTCCATATGTTCTTCTCAGTTTGATGTGAAAAAAATAATATTGCACCATGTCTATAAATAAAGACAACTTCAAATTTTTGTCTTTGTTTTAGTGTAAAAAATAACATTAAATTATGAAAATACTTGCATTTACAAACTATTCTGAAACAATAAAATGTGAATAAATATGAACAAATATGAACAACCTGAAATGTCTAAAGAAAATTAAGCACAATTTTAACAATTTTCTGCCTGTTACTAAGTGTTTAGTGTCTTTGTGGCAGATACTTCAGGGCAAAAATAGGGCTGACAAGCCACTCCAAGACCCACAAAAACTGAAGTCAAAGTTGTCATCGAGACTGATGGACGAACAGCAGTGTCTCTGTAGATTCGATCCATAATGCACATGTAGAAATGGTAAGCTGAGCCATAATATTGTTAAAATTGCACTTATTTTTTCTAAGAAATGTCAGTTTTTTCAGCTTATTCACATCTTTTTTGTTTGAACAGTTTATAAAAGGAAGTATTTTAATAATTTAATGGGGTTTTTATGCACTAAAACAAAGACAAAAATTTGGAGTTGTCGGTATTTATAGGTTATTATGCTATTATTTGACTGGTCCGGCCCACTGGAGATCAAATTGGGCTGAATGTGGCCCCCGAAAGAAAATGAGTTTGAGACCCCTGGTCTAGGAGATACGTTGGTCTTTTTGGATTATGTTCATTTACAAAAAAACTAAGCCAGATGTAGCTGACTGTGTTGGCTATTAAGATATGGTGGAAATGCTGGAACTGTTCCTGGATTTATGTGGCAGAAAATGGTCATAAATAGAGAAAGCATCAGTGAATAGTAACAGCCCCATGGCTAAATTTGTCCTGAAGGCAACAGTCACGATGAGGAAAGTGCAGCTGCAGTTTTTCAAGAGGAGAAAGTGACAGTTCAACTGCACAGATATTAACCAAACCATATCACAATGACATAACATGGAATCAATTTTGACGAGTTTGAGCACAGTTGTGTTGACGACATAAGTTCATTTGTCTGTTTTAATTTGGTTACACATGCATTTGGATGATTTGCTTGTGGGTTAGTATTAATGTCACTGTTAGGTTTATTTGAGGCCAGCCATGTAAACAAGTAAAGTATACTCTCAAAGAGGAAGAGTGAATCAGGGAAACAGGAGTGGAATTTTCCTTTAATTGCTTTTCAACATGGAAGCATTTTTTTTCAGGAGGGAGTTTATATGGTGGATATTATGGATGGTCTAAATCTCTGACAAGTTTCACTGCCTTGCAGCCAAGTTAAACTTAGCCTCCAGTGGTCTTGGATGACCTATCACTTTTAGCTATCCAAGAAAACTATAAAGCTGCCATCCACCAATCTTAAGAGCTCCCATCATCCCCCGTGACTTATTGCTTTCAATGTTGAATCTCTCTTGGATATTGATTGGGTGTCTCTGACAGCCTGTTTTGAAAGAACACTGAGAAATAAAAACATGGTTTGGTTTTATGTATGTAACAATTTCCTGTGTTGGCTCTTTGACAACTTTTTTTTTCTTCAAACTAAAATAATAGTAGTTTATATTATTGTTCTACAAGGAGCATTAATTTGGCAGCCAACTCTCAACATATACAGTGGAGTCATATTGTAATGTCTTCATGTTACTGATAACATGTGCATTCACCAAGAAAACAATTCAATTAACAACAATATAACTTAAGAAAGAAGAACTGGTTT
Organism: Sphaeramia orbicularis; assembly: GCF_902148855.1. Taxonomy (NCBI): domain Eukaryota; kingdom Metazoa; phylum Chordata; class Actinopteri; order Kurtiformes; family Apogonidae; genus Sphaeramia; species Sphaeramia orbicularis. The sequence goes on from NC_043966.1 coordinate 30,659,222, forward strand.
GAAGTGTGAGGCACTTGTAACTAGTGTTCATGACTTTAATAAATATAGAAATTTAGCTGTGTTGAACTGTGTTACTACTATTCATCAAATAGTTACCAAACTGATAAAAACTTAAAAAGTTCCAGCATCAGTGAGTTTTTTTAATACAGGCTGATATCATTGCTCAGTACGAACTAGAGAATACTATCTGCAAAATTAGTCAATAGATTATGATTAAATATTATTACAACTTAATACTCACAGATCAGTGCATAATGATTTTTAATGATTGGTCAATGATTTTGTCAGACTTCAGTCACACAATAGACATAACTGATCAAAACAAAATTAATGACCAAAGGTCTTAGGGACCATACACACAGAGAGAAGTTTTGGGAATCTGCAAACGTTTTTCATCGTACAGGTGTTTAATCCACACAGATCTGGCATTCTGGGACCCCATTTTGGTGTATTTCTGTGGCAGAGTTATATAAGGACATACCAAACTTTATTGCCGTTGCAGTTTCCCACAACAAAATTGTTTCCAATTTTCTCACTCAAATGTTGCACAATGCTACATAAATTAAAGCAGTAAAAGAAATAGTAAAAACTGTAAAAATAAATAAATAAATACATAAAAAATAAAATAAAAACGGAGTAAAAACAGCATTAAAAGCAGCATGGCATTATTGTACAGTCATTATTATTATTATATTATTACAACACCACATACAGGCCTGACATATATACTTCAGTTTACAGTGTTTTTTTTTTGTTTGTTTTTTTTTGTGGACACATTTCTTGAGAACATGCCGTGTTCACGGAAAACTTTTCTAAGACAAAAGAAGAAATTTATTGTTTTTGTTTCCATGTGGACAAGGCCTCAGTGAGCTGGCACTTTATTGTGTCATCCTTAATAGCATTGGTTCAAATAAGAAATAAATTAATGGTTACAATGGTCGGCTATAAATCCTAAAACTTTGGTGAGCAGGTGAACTGACACTGTGATCTCATTGGAGGATCAAAGTGCACATATTTGCATCCTGTAGCTTATCAGAAATATTCTTATTTTCTTGTACAATTTTTCTCAGAAGATTACCAAGAAACCTTGAATGAGATACAGATGCTTTCAGGACTCCAGAATGAATGTAAAACAGGTAATGATGATAACCTGCTCCAAAAGTCACTGGTAACACAGTGTTGTCCTGTTCCACCTGCGTTTATTGACCTCTATCTCTGTAATTAACACAGAGACATGAGTTTAACATAATGTCTGGTTAAATTCCACCCAATTTACAGCTACATAGGTTATGTAGATCCCCATCATAGCATCTGGTTTGTGATTGAGAAGTGAGATTGTGAGTTTGCCATGTGGAAGACTATTTCTTAAATCCTGCAAGTTATCTTAAATTTCCACTTAACATAACACGTGTCAACACAAGCATTATCAGCTGAATAAAACAACAGAAACGTAGCTCTGCACACTAAATCTTAACTATTTTAATATTCTTTTGCATCTCCCACCCAAGTCTTGCTGAGTACCAGCTGCCACTACCACAATCCAACGTTTGTCAAAATAAATGGAATGTTTAAAAAAAATACAACACAAAGAGCAAGGAAGACAAATGTAAACATACAGCTAGGATAAGAAACAGGGGCAGAATGGGACAAAAAATCAGCCCTGGCATTTTGGACCAGACTGGCCCATAATATTTGATAACGCACACCTCTTTGGTCTTTTCAGTCTCTTGAATGTGTATACCAACTGTGCAACTCCTTAAAACCACGTACCTTAAGGCATGCAATGAGTTAACGGGAATTAGTGAGATACTAAATACTTCCAAAAAGTGTCATTTATTAACACTACAAAAATGTATACTCCACCACTCCATCACAGTAATGAATGCCTGTGTTTCAGGGAGGAAGGAAAGAGAAAGAATAGAAGTGAGAAATGATGGATCAGATGTTAACTTTTCCAAGAGTACTACTCTTAATAAATTGTGAACTTACCCAGTCAAAAAGTATGAATGTAGCTGAACTCCTCAACGAACTTCAAACTCTTGAACTCTGTGTATGCGATGCAAAAATAGCAGTGTAGAAACTGAAAACTTAAAGTTTAACTAGGCAACATTTTTACCTTAATTTAACAGTATCAAAGTAATTGTGATGGTTAAATGGCTTAGGGGGAGAGTGGAAGCCCTCTGCCTTCCTACTAGCACCTCTAGGGCTGAAAATGCCACTTACAGCTTCTCAGTGCTGTCCTTGTAACCTAGATCTCATCTCGATGGTCCAAGATCTCATCAATTGTGAGAAATGTCACAGTTTACAACACTACCACACAAACACACCCCCATCCAGGTACCGATGGCTAGCTGTAAAAACAAGCCAGCCATGCCTTCATTTCACAGGTGTTTGCAACAGCAGATGGACATGTATTTTAGCTGATTTGTGCTCTTATTGATGCTATTGGTTATAACAGTGTTTACTTGTTTATGAACTTATTTTATTAACGATGCCTGGATGCTTGTTGGCTGACGGAGATGTTAGCATACTCACTAGTTATCATGGTTGTTCGTGTCAAGTAGGTGTATGTTTGTTCAGTTTACTAGATCGTCCTTTTTCTGCCCCAGGAGTGTGTGTTTACTACAAGCCACCAAATTTTGTTAGTTGAATCTATTTTTTGTGAGATGTTTGTAGTTCATTATATGACCCATGTCTAATTGGTTTCATCTGAATAGCGACTGGCATAACAACCAGCCTTGATTTTAGTTCGATCTTAGCTGGTGTTGTATGTCTCCTTATGGAAAGTTAAAGTGTTTTTTACTCTTGTGGTTGTACTCTTGTTTGTTCTTTAAGTTGGTGGATACTGTTGGAACCTGTAAATTTCCCTATGGGATAAATAAAGTATCTATCTATCTATCTATCTATCTATCTATGATACTTGTCCCTTGTACAGGTGAAGGTCTAGATAGCATGCTAATCGCTAATGGCACTGGGACACAGTGACAGGTGGGAGCTGCTGATGTCTGTTAGCCTGTTAGCTCTTAAACTGTGTGGCTAACGTTAGCAGCGTGGTGCCAGCAGCTGCAGACGGAGCCTCAGACCACTGGTCCCTGCACCCACAACCGACATGTCAATGTAACTTGTCCACCTGGATGGCCAGGAGGTTCCTGACCACACTCCCCCCCCCACCCCCAACCATTCAGGTGGTGGTCTGAGGCTCTGTCTGCAGCACCGAGCTGCTAAAATTAGCCGCAGAGCTTAAGAGCAGCTCTGGTTCCACAACCTTCTCTGTGAAGTGAAAGCGAGTGTCTGAAACTTCAATGTCTGGATAAGGTTTCGCATTTTACTCCGCTCCAGTTGTGTATTAGTTCACTATTTTTTGCCTTTTTCAATGAAAACAGATGCACAGGGTCAGAGGGGGAGGGTTAACAGTGGGCTTTACAATAGTGAATACGTACTCTGAAATTGTAGAGGGCGCTCTGCAGAAAAAAATGCTACAAAAACAATGAAGATGAGCCAAAAACAATGAAGAAGAACCAAAACGGTAAAAATGTTGCCTAGTTCCACTTGAAGAGGGATGATGACACATGTATGAGGGCGAGAGAAAGAGAATTAATAGACATGGTTGATTGATCTGATTATCACTTTTTCCAGACAAAGCAGTGCCGGATAAAGATGTGAACTCCTTGGACAAATCCTTTAAAATGAAGACATTATCCTGTATGTGTGTGACAGATAAGAGAATGAGAGCATCATCTGTCTTTTGCATTACATTAACTATGAACTTACCAAGGAAAAAGTGAAGTCATCCCCTAATGAACTCCTCCTATAACGAACAAGTGAAGGGATCCTGTGTGTGTGTGTGTGTGTGTGTGTGTGTGTGTGTGTGTGTGTAGGTGTGTGTGTGTGTGTGTGAGAGAGAGCGAGAGAGAGAGAGAGAGAGAGAGAGAGAGAGAGAGAAAATAGTTATAGTTGACCACACACACATTATCAGTTGTTATCACAAGTAGTTATGATGAGTAACTCATCTGTAAATCTGCAAATGACAAATTCTTATGATGAATTATTTGAAAGATGTTGGAGTGTTGGGTTGGACTCCTGTCAGAGGGGAGGAAGGGTTCAGGCTTGTAGGAATCATAACTGTTAGATTGCAATGAATATTTTCAGAATCAGTGATAATCGATTCAAGAAGTTCCTCTCACCGTATTAACTTACAAAAACAGTTTGCGTTCATCCTACACTGCACTGCACACCGGCCCACTGAACCAAAGGGAGGAGGTGTTTCATGATACGACTGGGCCAGCCCCGTGTGAGTGAAGAAAATAACCAATGGGCTGCAGACCAGCATGTGTCAAGGGTCGGTGGTTAGGAAACAAACTCTTGCACTGACTTTTTTTTTTTTGCCAAATGCATTATGCAGGCAGGACCAAAGTGAAAGGGGTTGGTGTTTAACAATGTGACTGGGCCAGCCCAGTGTCAATCGGGCAGCTGATCTACTGGTCAGACCAATATTTAAATTTTTTAAAAAGTGTCAGGACTGTCATCCCAAATAGCACATTGGCCCACCGGGAAAATGCCCGGTATGCCTGATGGCCAGTTGTCCCGGATAAGGAATGCAAAAAACTTATAGTATTATAGTTTATCCAATGTTGTCAGGGGAATGAGCATAAATAAATTAAAACAACTGAAGAATCTTTTTAAACCCTCAAGATACAAATGAAAAGGAAATAAATCTGAGTAATAAGTACTTAGCCATGTAATTGGTTTTTTGTCTTTTTTTTCTGTTTATCATCAGTTAAGTTTTTATAAAACTGAAGAAAATGTATAATAGATTTCTTAGTGCACAAGTTGTCAGGAGGATAAACAGCACTAAGTATTAAAAATAAGCACTTTCCTGTGTCTGTAACTTCACTCTAGTTGGTTATAAACATTTTAGCGGGTTCTTATTTTCTGTTTATACAAATATCTTGACCTCTGACACTGTGACAAATCAGTCCTGATTCCATGGCCACACACCAGTTTTTTTCAGGACATCTGGACTACATCGCATTATTTTTATCAGCAAGTAGTGTTTTCCATACCAGTGAGACAACAAGTCCTGGAGGTGCCAAGGGTGAACATGTTACAGCTACCAGGATCACATGTCAAAGGGTCCATCTCCATGACAACAGGGCGAACTCCATCCACCGATGACGCCAGTGTGAAAATGTACGATTGTTCTATGAAACTCATTATATTAGGTGTTATGTTTCTATTCCACATGTGCCAATTTAGCGAGTTAAATAACCTGTTTTATATTTATCACTTGGTTTTTCATAAAACGTGTGAAAAACTGTGTGTTCTCTCCTTTTAGAAATAATTGCTCGCTGGTTGCCGTGGCAGCTGAACATGATGGGAGACGCAAATTGATTAAGACAGCTGTGGAAAAATTTCTGTTCAACGATCGCCAAAATCTACAGGCACATTCCTGCTCAGTATATTTGGGAAGACAAATTCCAAATATAAACCTCTCTTGGGGGGAGGACATGTTACACATGCACGTACAGTCATCAAATCTCCTTTTGTAGTGGAACATCACAACCACATCATGAAGAACACCCTGCAACATGAAGAGTAAACTTCTGTTATAAACTTCAGTGTGATTGAGGGAGTTTGTTTCCAAAATTACAAGCAGCAGGAATGAAAGATGCACTTCAGAGAGGGAAATGGAAGCATAAATAGACAATATTTTATACTTGTCTGAAAGGAATGTGTGCTTCACAGGCACTGACTTTTTGATCTGTGATATTATAACAACAAAAAGCTTAAAAAAAAAAAAAAAGAAAAAAAAAAGATACAACAGAATATCTTTTGTGTTTTAGAAAATTTTAATCCTATTTGTTCTTAAAATAAATACAGGTTGTAGTGTGCTGTTTTATATGCGACTCTGAAAATGTAGCTGTGAATCTTCTCCAAAATAACTACAGTTTGGCAGCTGATGTTACTCTAAATCAGATCAACTCAATGTCACCGCAAGCAGAAGACAAAGCACAAACAATTAATATTGATTATATCGACATAACAGCATTTTATTTAAATTACAGCTAAAAGAGATGCATGAAAGCTTAAGAGATTATCAGTCTTCAGTGTTTCTTTTTTCTGTTTTGTGACTGAAGCTAACCCAATGTTTTCATGGTTGTACATTTCTGTTTGTGTTGTTTGCCAGCTTCAGTAGAGACTGAGCAGCACAGACAAGTTGGCATCTTGTTCCAAATCCACTTACATCCAGGCAGTAGCTGAAGGAGAACCATTTAATTGACTAAATAAATTTTACACACACCATGAGGCTTGTTTTCAGAAACTCACTGTGAATATAAGAAGACACACTGGACTTTTTCCTAGTGACCAATTACGTGTCAAGGACTTGTATCTTGCCAAAAAAGGAAAAATAGATGTGCAATCAGCCAACCTTAAATGGCATTTCATCCATATTTTATTTACTGCAGTACATTAGATAAATATATGTAACAATTCAACATCAGTTCTAATAAGACAAGCTGAAAAAGACATTTATTTAGCTCACAGTCACTTTGGAATGTTTGCCATATTTCCCTAAAACAGATGAGATGGAGAGTTGTGAATGTGCACAACGTAATGACCAGTGTTCCTAAAATGCTTCAGCTCAAGACCCAAAAGACAAATGTTATGTCTCATCGGGACCAAAACTTATAGAAATACATCAAGTATTCCCATTAATCTACATTTTAATTGACACTTCCATAACATTATCTCTGAAAATCTTAGGTTATGTTATTTTATGTCATTTTTTGTCTTTTTTATGCCTTTTGTGCTGATTTCATCTTATTGCATCCTTTGTTTTTGTCTTTCACATCATTTTAATCTTGTTTGCTCTTTCACTTATTATTACATCTTTTGAATCATGTCCATTTTGTTACAACATTCCTGTCTTTGTACATAATTTCTGTCATTTTTTGACATTTACAACTGATGCATCGCTTCTTCATTTCACACTTCTGTGGGGTCAACATTTCTAACCTGTTCCTTTTATTTTAATTTACAAAATGAATTCACATATATTATTGCTACTTACAGTGTTTTCCTCTGCCAATTTGAGACCCATTGTGTGTCCTGACCATAAGTCTATTATTGTATTGTGTGTGATGAGTGGTGGTTGTTTGACAAAAGCATAATTTACTATTTTAGATTTTACAGCTTTATCAGAGAGCAGAGTTTAATGTGAATTCTGTTGAAGATTTGTGTTGATTCTAGTGTCCCCCCTCTGGGAAACAAACATTTTTTTAAAGATATTTGTGAGTGTTATTATGATGCACTGACATCAAGTAGCAAAAGCCACCCATGTTTAACAACTCTTTACCAATAAATCATGCTGCACTGTATCCATTTGTGTTCTTTTCCCTTAATTATATTAGGTACTTTTCTGTAAAACTCTGCCAATGGTTCATAAAGCATTTCACAAAATATGTTAAACAGTAAAACAGTTATTTAGCAAACAGCGAATGACGGAAATCGTCAGACTTGAAGTTTGAATTTTCTTAGCATAACACAAATCAGATTTTCCTTCCTGACTGGTGTAAGTGTGTTTGCAGCAGGTCACTTCTGTATTTTCTATAGGGGCACTGTCTGTTCATGTTAATGCAGTTTTATGGCCCACATTAATTGGTCTTTATGTAATCCCAGACCTTTTGTGACCTTACATTGTTGAACTAAATGAGCAGAGTAAGGAAGCAAAGAAACAAAAAGCCTCCTGGTGTACTTTGTCCTGATTTCACACAGCCTGTGCTGGTGCTTAAAGGGTAATTCCAGTTGGGAGGCAGTGATGGTCAGCTCTGAATGTCCTGGTTTGTATCCAACATCAAAAATACATGAGGGGGATTTGGTGCAGACTGAAATCCCTGTGGTTCTACCAGTGCATTCAGTGTCTAAAGGTGAAGATGCTCATGCACAAATTCAACATCAAACATCTTTATTCATCTTTATTCCGTGTAATCTTCCAAATAAAATGTTGCAATTGTACATTTCTGTAAACCATAGATACATGATTTGTGATCAAAGGATCTGCTACTTTTAGCCTATTGTGTCAATGGTAAGAATAGAAGGTTGGTATAATTGTGGATTAAACTCAGCTGGTTTAAACTGGTTTCTTGTTCCTAAATATAAACATAAAAAAAGAACATTTGATTACGGTTGAAAATCATCATGAGCATATCTATGTTGATATGAAATTTACAATTTTATTTCTGGTCCAGGAACATTGAGATTTTACACATCTGTGGTGTGTAGAAATATACAAAGCAGCATTTTATTTTAGCAGCTCAGTTCCAATAAGTATTGTTAACACAGCAGCTTATGAAAATAGATGTTATGTAGCTGTTTCCTCCTACAGTGACATAATGAAGCCTAGATCTGGTGGACTGGGTGCCTGTCTGTGATGGTGAGATTTCCAGACTGCAATTGGTGATTACAGTTCTCAGTCACCCTTTTTTTTTTTTTGACTAAATAACCAAAACTGATAAACTGATCAGAAAGATGATAATACATGAATCAGTCTCATGACAAATTCACATTTGGTGAGAATGTATTGAATGTGTAATTTCAGTTTTTAGGTTTCCCAAAGTCCTATTAAGTCACACAGTGGAATGAGTATACAGAGGAGGTTTGAATTGTTCTCCATCATAAACAATCCACACAAACAGAGCTGGTAGGTCACTCGAAAATGCCCGACAGGCCTCCCGACTCTGTTTGTAAACAAATGGACTGTTTATGGTGGAGTACACTTCGAAATTGTTCGCCGTGAGGGAAGAGATTCAGGTGAGTAATCACAAACAGACTTACGGATTTGTGATACTTAGGCTATGACTCGGGTTTTACAGATTTGATGAAAAATAGGTGATGAAAGTCATACACAGCTTTAAATACAGTCTTTGGTTAAAATATGTTAATTAATAACAGCCTTGTAGGTATTTCTACATAAAGATTGTGACAGGTTTTGTTGCCATAGAAGACTTATTACAACACATATAGTTACACTAAAGGACATGTTCACTTGCAGGTGAGTATTCTTTATAGTCATTGACACAGTTACAATGACTTCATGATTTATTAATGACTTCATATAAAGTCTTACCAGACATTATCAGTCTGCCTCACATGAAGACAAGGATAAACAGAGGCATCAAATAATGGGTGTGCTTATCTACGGTGGAGGGGAGCCATGGCCTTTTTGGCAAGCCCAGTCAGTTTTCACATGGGAAGCTGGTCACTGCAGCCTCCTGCTGGGACTCATAAGGAAGACAGGGAGAGACAGGAAGCCACAAATGAGAACAGAAGCTGTTTATATGGCCTTGTGCATACCAGACTGCCCATGTACATGTCTGGATTACCCCCAGGGCAAACAGTCAGATGCCTTGGGGCTCTGGGCCACTGTTGAGCATGCAAACAAACTTCAAAATAACCCAATGTTAGTGATGCTGAACGTACCCGCTCTTTCCCCAGGTGAGATCAGACATTTTTTTGCCCTTTAATGCACCCTTGCAGCTGCGAAGAAGGAATTGTTCCTAAGTGATTTTCTTTGGGTTAAGGGTTGAACAGACTCGTGCAGCAGAGCTCTTATCTCCTCAAGCATCACGCTGAGAAAACATTACAGTGAAGCGGCGAGCATCTGAGGTCATGCGCTGTTATCCACAGGGGTAGTGTGTAATCTTCCCACTCACAAGAAAGATTTCTACATCAAAAGATTTGATCTGGGGAGATCGGTCAAAGCCAAAGAGCATCTTTTATAACTCAATGTATTATTCTTGTGTGATATAAACCTCTGTATGTAGCCCACTTATATTTTTTGCAGTTTTAAGAACACAGATCGATTTCTGAACATACTGGAACTTCAGCCTTCTTGTACTTGTTGAGTTTTTCAAAAATCAGTTTCATAACATGGACACAGATGCTTAACAAGTTTAAGAATTTCCGTAGTTTGGGGCCGGATGCTGTTCCAGTATCGCTTGCTCCAGAGGGAAACCAAGCTGATATATCCCCAGGGGTTGTAGTTTTATCATCTGAGCAAAACACAGAGGTTTAATGGGTGCTGTAAAATATATCTGTAATTTATACGTCTTGTGGTGGATAACTTTGAAACAGCAGCAAAAAATTGACATGATAATATTACTAATTGCCTAAAAACATTTTAGGGTAGTAAGATAAAGGCCTCCTCAGAAAGATCAAGACCAAAGGCAGGGCTGAGATAATGATCAAGAATCTAACAGTTATCAGCCGTCACTGAGACCAGAACTGAAGGAAACCCCAAAGCCACAGTGCTGCAGCTGCTGTGGGTCTGCTCTGGAAACAATTTCTGCTGTCGCTTACTGACACTGAAATTACTGCTATTACAGTCAAAGTTTGCAAAACTCATTTGTTGCAAATTCAGGAAACTGTCAAAGCTGCAGATTCAGTGTGACTCTTTTGTTTAGAATATTGTTTATTTTGAGGGTGTTTATTTGATCAGAAGAGCAAACTCACTAATTAATTAATTCAGTGGTTCTCAAACTTTTTACAGCAGAGTACCCCTGAAGTATACTGTTTTAACCCAGTACTCCCAACTCTCACCTCAGCATTTTTGATTGAAAAAAATTAGAACACATTTGTTCCTGTGCCAAAGGTGTCTTTGTGTCTTTGTAAACAAACAACATATATTAAACTGTAATATATATTTTTTTAAAAAAACTAATTTTTTAAGCAAATTTTGTGTGCAAAATATAAACTGAAAAGTGCCCTCTTTTTCATCAATAAGAAACATAAATAAATTGGTCATTAATTAATAAATGAACCTTTCATTGACAAAAAATAATTGCTTAATTACTTAAATAAACTCATCTTGAATAATATAATATAGAAATGTTCTTAAAATGTTACCAAAGCTTAAACAAGATGATTGACAATAAAACTATTGTATTAATGTATTTATTGTGTTTTATATTTCAGAATTAATCCACATTATTTATTTTGTATTCAGTACATGATGATTTATTTCATGTATTTCCCCCCCCCCAAAAAATCAAGTTCCCCCTGGGCTTCTTCCAAGTACCCCCTGGGGGTACAGGTACCCCACTTTGGGGACCCCTGAATTAATTCATTAGTAGAAAAGACATTAAGCGACCACTCTTATCTATGACTGAGAAAAAAGAAAAAAAAAAGAAAAAACTGGTTGTTTTTGAAATGTTTTTCACTACAGCTTGCCTGAAATTGTATATTTAATAGTGAAAGTGAGAGCAAGAACTCAAGGGATTGGGACTAAGTTAAATACTGTTAAGAAAACCAGTCACCAGTGAAGTTAATTAATCAACCACTCAATCAATCAATCAAATTTTATTTATGTAATGCCAAATCAGAACAAAAGTTATCTCATGACACTTTACATACAGAGCTAGTGGAAACCAGACTCTTCAGCCAATTGACAGAAACCCAACAGACCCCTCCAGGAGCAAACACTTGGTGACAGTGGCGAGGAAAAACGTCCTTTGAACAGGCACAACCCTGGAGCAGACCCCGACTCCTGGAGGATGGTCGTCTGCCTTGACCAGATGGGAAATCAGAAAAAAAAAAACAAATAAAAAATTGGACTGTGTTTTATTGGAAACGGGTCATGATGAGTTCACACTGACCCTGTTCCAGAGGGATGGGTGCATCAGGCTGAGAAGAAAGGCAGATGAAGTGATTACCCATCATGCCTAGTGCCATCATGCTGATCTGGAGTCGCTTGAGTTGGTTTGGTGTAGGTTCAACAGTGCTATGTATACATAAAATGAGGTCAGCTGACAACCTAATCAATGGATTTCCTCATGGCACAGGTATTTTCCAAGATGACGCCCAGATTCATTAGGCTCAAAATGTGAACGAGTGGTTCAGAGACTGAGACATCATTTTCACACATGAAATAACCAACAGACGTGAACCTCATTTTGAATCTGTGGGATGTGCAGGGGAAGACTTTACACAGTGGTCAATACAAGATCTTGGCCAAAAATAAATGCAGCTGTGGGTGGAAATAAATGTTGTAACATTGCATAAAATTATCAACTTTTTTCCCAGGCTGTGTAGATACCCATAAATAAAACTTGTATCCCTTTCATTAGATTATTGAAAGTCAGGGACATATGTTAAATATTATTGATACCTTATTTTTGTCTTTGTTCTTGCATGAAATAGTCTGAATGAATGTGACATTCTTAGCATGGACTGAACCCAGGAGTCAATCTGAATGTACACAAACACTCCCTTTAGAAATACAAAAAAACCCCCAAAAACCCACACACAAATGCAGTGAGGTTTTGCCTATAAAAATGATGAAGACACAGTTTTTCTTTTCTTTTACTTCTGACAGCATCAAGCTAAAGCAAAAACCAGTAAACAAAGATTAAAATAAAACTAAGTAGATTTACAGGATCATAGTTGAACTTTTTGTTGCAATTAATCCTCTCCAAACAAAAAATACCAGCAGAAAGGTAATTTTTTGGCTTGTTTCCACAACATGAAATGAAATGGGTGAAAATGTTACAATATAAACAAGTGGTGCCAGGCACAACAAACCCCGCCCCTCGCATGTATTGTAGCTTATTTTGACATCGATCCAGCTGATGTCATCATGTTTATGCATGTAGTGATGTCAGCATATCAATTGCTTCCATACATGTGCCAAGTTTGAAGTAAATTGAAACAGATTGTATGTTTAATAGACATTTGAAATTTCACCTATTATAAGTAAATGGGTAAAAAGATTTTAAGAAATTCGTAAAACAAATTTTTAACTTTGACCTACTGCTCCCAAAAATGTCATGACATCTATTCTTGGTCACTGGCAATCTATAAACCCATTTTGGTATGAATTCAACCAATAGTTTTGCTGCTACAGATATTTAAAATTTTGCCCATTATTAGTGAATGGGATTTTTTTTTTTTTAATTTGTAAAAAATGTGAACTTTGACCTACTGTTCCCAAAATGTATTGAGACCTATTCTGGGTCACTGGCAATCTGTAAACCTAATGTGGCATGAATTCTACCAATTGTTTTGCTGCTAGAGTGTTAACAAACAAAGAAACAAACAAGCCAAACCAAAAATAATACCCTTTGCCTCTCCTTCGGGGGTGGGGTAATAACATTAATGTAAAGTTACAGGTAATTTGAACGTGCAACTTGATTTCCTGTTTGATAGTTTTCAGACAGGCTACATTGTGTGCCCGACTATGATGCAGGTTTCACTTTCATGCTTCACATCAAGTCAGGGGTTTAGTGATGCGTTTCAGATCAGATAATGCAGACTTACAAAAAAGTAATCCCATTAAGCTGTGTTCTACAAACTTGTGGTTAGGAGGACCCAAAATAATATGATATGGTACTTGAGGTCATTTTCTTAATTAAACACAAGTAATGTGTCTCCTGGAAGCACTTATGAATGCTGGCAGCAGCAAAGCCTGTGAAAAGCAGAGGAGAGGTGTCTGTTGTAAAAGATACAACAAGGCAAATGTTATGTAAAGGATACATTAGGATGAAAATGATGAAAAAAGATGGACATGACATAAAAGACATAACATAAAAATGTTGCAAAAGACAGGTTGAGACAAATGTTTAGTCAAAAATCTGATGTGATGAAAATGATATAAAAGACATAACAAGATGAAAATGACAGGAAATGTGTAAAGAATAACATACTGAAAACATTCCTAGACCATGTTCTGATAGTGGAGGAGTCAGTAAAAATGTGCATCTATGGTACATCTAATCCATGATGTATTTTGATAAGTTTGGGTCCCAAGAACACATAACAACCCTTTTTTGGATGTTGAGGTGAATTTGTTTGAGAATCGTTGCTGTTATGTAATTTATTCATTTTAAGAATATAAATGTCACTATTCTCATTCCACTTAAGATATAAGTAAAATACATCTTATCTCATCATTTCATCTCAACTTAAGTAATTACCAATGAGTGACTATAAATAAACTTGGACTCCAGAAGTATAGAAGTGTAACAACATAAATACAGTTTGTCATATTCTGTCTTGAATATATGCCTTTATTTAGTCCTTACATTAACATCAACAAATGAAACAAAACAATGAGCTTTAAAACTGTCAAAGTACAGTAGTGGATTCTACAGGCCTTCAACCTCTGATGCACAGTTTATCAGTGGATTTAGATCTGGTGAACATTCATTCATCTATTCATTCATTCATTCATTCATTTATTTTCTAAATTGTTTAAGCATCTAGAGGGTTGTGGGGAATGCTGGGTACAGCCTTGACGAGTCGCCAGTTCATCACAGGGCCTGGTGAACATATGAAGATTTATTTTCATATACATCAAACTCCAAATCAATTTGTGCATAGTCTCATAGGAAAGTGAAACATCTACTGCTCATCATGAGATAACATTAGGTAATAAAAGTGTAAATAAATGTGGGAGTCAACCCTGGTGTTATGTCAACCCTGTCGCCACAAACACAGAGCATCAGCTTCAGTCACTTCAGTATATCTGTCTCAGGCTTGTGGGTCACATGTAGACGGGTCTAATTTAATTTCATGTGGTATTTATCAATTGTGCCGTCCATCCAATGCATGCTGTCATAATATTTCAACACTTCAACAGACAGTTTGAAGGAAGTAATAAAATAATTTATCCTTTCTGATCCAGAAATTCATTACTAACTCTCTGTTAATGAAAATGAATTCCTAGTTATTCAGGCTCATACTGGCGCCTCTCCAAAAACCAGTGTTGCTTGAAATTAGCTGTTTCTCATTACTATCACTCAAAGCATTGATCCATTACCTGAACTCAAATTGAATGGCACCTTTTCACTCTAATTAGCAAAATTGCTAAGTAAGCACACATCTGCCAAATAGTGGATGAGTTGAAAATAAAAGAAGGGTAGGGGTTGAGTTTCAGAGAGCCAATTCTACGAAAGAAAAGAAAAAGGAAGAGAACGAAAGAGTAGGAAATGGGAAGAATTAAAGGAAAATGACCGTGTCCTGTTGCACTGATGGTCAAAGCAAATGGCATCCGACTTTGTATAATAAAGGCATGTAAATCTCTAAAAACAATAGATGGCTGAAGTTTTCACAATGAAATTAAATGAAGTGAGAAAAGGAAGGATTATTTAAGACATTGTAAAGTTTTCAGACTTTGAAAATTGTAACATAATAGGCCTTAGAGAAAGTACTGGAAAGCATTACAAGCTCATTTACTGTTCCACAGCGCACTGTTCATTAAACCTCACTGGCCCGACGATATCCAGACGTACATGCACTCACAGTACATTCACACACACAAACACAGGCTTAAATAAACAAAAATACCTATGCAAACACATTTGTCATTGTGGATGTGTAATAGTGCTAACTGCAACCATGTGTTCACAACATGAGAATTTGAGCTTTCCCTAGATATTTATGTGCTGCTTTCACAACATCCAACAGCCTCACTGACATTTGTTTTTACTGGGGAGCATTGCTCATAATGTCCTTAAAGGGAAAATACACAAATATTAAAAGGTACTCATGGACTGAGGCTAAATAATAACCTCATCATGGCCTCACTCATGGGATGGAACATAAATCACCTACATGATGAATGACACCAAACTGGAATGATGGTGATATCTGTGTTTGATCACTGGCAACGAAAAGCACCTGAAATTAGTTTCCAGTCAGAGCTGAAGTTTTGTGAACCATTGCTGTCACACAATTTGGAATTTAGCAAATGCTGGTAATCCATCCCACTCTCACCAGCGCTGAATGAGTCCAGACCTATTTTCCGATCCACAGAAATACTCCAACTCCCTGGTCCTCCTTGCTGCCCCATGGATCTCATGATCCACAACAATTCTCAGGATGAAAATATCTCCTTCCTCACAGAGGTTTGGCCAGTGGTCAATGTCAAGAGAGCTATCTGTTAGGCCTTATTTTAGGACTTATTTACAAACTTCCATGTGAAGTTTATTTTGAATCATGCATTTTTTTCCCACTTTGGCAAATCCACATGTATCCGCATGTTTTTTTTGCATATTATGTAAACTGGCCCACTACAGTTTAAGTGATTTTTTCCACAGTTTGTTGAAACCACAACAAATCAGTCACAGCATCTTGACTCATTATTACTCACAACAGCACATCTACGTTATCTGTTGCCAGTTATTGACTCAGGCTGTAAGGGTGTGCTGGATATCCACAAACAGAGATCCAGGGAGCTGAGATTTATAATCGCAGCAAAAACATACGACCCTATAAATATAACATCTACCTTTGGGAAAGATAACTCTGTCCAGTATGGAACACAGGCTCAATGCAATGAGGTCTTCCAGCTGGTAATTACAGGGAGCATCCCAGCACAGTGAAGCACCTTCACAACTGTTTCAGTCAGACACAGTGTTTGTAAAATTTGAACCAACAATGACCTTGTACGATAAATCTAAAGCTGAGAGAGCAGACACTAGTTTAAAGACACACAAGGGTTATTTATTTAACATCTGATCATACTTTACTATTCAAAATCCAATGTTTTTTATCTTGTGTATTATTTTTGGAAAATTGTTGTTGCTTTGTACACTGTAAAAACTCCTGAATCAACAAAAACGTCCCGAACCATAGTCAGAACAACATCGATCATGAAAATAACACAATAAAAGAAAATACAGGAACATGCCTTCAGGAAAACAGGATGCCATTATTGAATGGGGCAATATGTTGGCGACATGCACTCAATCTAATCATATTGTATGTTTTGTATCATGTGATGTGATGGAAAACTGCTGCAGAGGCAACGACCTTCAACACAAGCATACACAAATCAAACCACAGCTGTGTTGTACATGTTTTTGTTTAAAACAGTGAATGCAGCAGAGAGTAAAGAGAATCATGTTTCATACAGTAAAGCCAGGTTTTATATAGTGACATCTTTTTTTCCTCTCTACAGGGGGTAGATTTGACCCTGACTCTGCTGCAGAGGAGTTGGAGGCCACGGTCATACTGCCAGGAACCGCTTGCTGCTTTCAAAGACCCTGTTCCGTGTCAGATGCCTGCAGGCCAACCAAACAGACCAGCACTATGAGAGACACTGTCTATTCCCACAGAAAACATCTCATTATTCTATTCTATAAATACATTTTCAGCACATGAAAGGCGTCCTGAAGATTCCAGAGCTTCTTTTTAATTACACTGTGTATGTTTCTCTCAAAATGTATACGGCATGTTTAAAATCCACGGAGCCTTTGATGGATTTTAGCTGCTCAAAAATAAATGTTTTCACATGAGACAGAATAATGAGTGTGGGATGAACACCGTGCACCTGGACCTGACAGACGGCGGTGTGTCCTTTCTCTCTAATGAGAACGAATCATGTTGGACATTCAGGTTTAGCAGTTTCACCGTTCATTAGTCTTAACATTTTTACCTGCCTCCTGAGTGACAGTTGTTGTTGTTGTTGCTTTGCTGCATGAAACACCACAAGTGCAGGTATGTGCCATCGATGTCAGGTGAAACACCATTGGTTCAGCCAAACTCAAGAGGTTTTCATCAAGGCTTGTGAGTTGATGTCATGTGTCGGGTTTGGTCATTTTACTTTGCTAAACAGCCAATATGTGTCAGGAACTGATGTAGTGTGTGCAGGGTGTCAGCACAGGATGCTCCCCACCACTGCACATTTATGAAAATGTAAAAAAAAAAAAAAAAATTTATTGATGAATTTTCCATGTGGACTGTAAAAAACACCTAACACCAATTATCACTAATAATTATTAACCTATAAAGTGTTACTTTTGTGTCAGTTCCCAAATCAATTATTCTCTCTATTTACTCACTCTTAAGTGCTCTATCAACATTTGTTTTAATATTATCCTCTGTATTTTGCTTTTTTTTTTTAGTCAAAATCAAGTATTTTCCCTTATTTAATTTGCTGATCATGTAGATGTTCATAAAAGCTCAGATTAAAGTTGAGGGTATTTATCTAAAAAACAGAAAAAACTGAAGAAAAAGTGACTTTTTCAGTAAAATCTTTCATTTACTGATCATAAACCCAATGTCTCCATCCACTGTCATTGCTCCAACTCTATGGGTTTTACTGGTGAATGAATGTTGTAGAAGATGACGGTGTTCCCACGTTCACTACAGAGCCTCTTAACAACCAAATGGGTCATATTTGATGACCATGAAAAGATGACAAACTGCATTTTACACCAATTATTTATATGTACTGACAGGATTAGTGGATCAATAGGTATTAAACAGTTACATCAGTAGATGGTTTTGGTTGATAGTGGTTGCTTGGGTCTTTATGTGCTAATTAATCAAATCCATCAGAATCACACAACAGAGAAAAAAAAAGGGAAAGATTTCAGAGGACTGTCATCAAACCAGCAGATTCATGAACCAAATTCTATCAAGATTCATGTCACATTTGAGAGAAGAAACATGAGTGAATGCAATTTTTCAGGTTTCCCTCATGCTTCATTTCATCAAGTAAATTGAAAACCACAACAGATATCTTAAAGCCAATAGAAATTAGATGAAAACCTACAACCAAGCTACACACAAAAATATATTTTACAAGGACATTTGCAATAAAAAGGAAAAACTTCACTCTTTCACTGGACTTCTTCATGTCAAGGATAAGAGCAGGACAGCAGAAAAATTCCCTGTCATGGTGTGGATGCTTAATTCCGATGAATGCCATTTACTGACAGTAATTCATTTACACTGACGGCCCAGTGCCAAGTTTAAATTTAGGCTGCAGTACATTGATTAACATACAGAGATTATCATTCTGTCAGTGATGCCCAAACGTCCCATTCCCTGTTTCCCCTTTTTAATTTTCTTTATGGTCTCAGACGTGGACTGAAGCCAGATCTAAGCGCAAGAACCGACTGCTTCTGCCTCAGTCATAATAAAAATCTAAATTTATGATTGTCATAGCTTTGATTTCATTTTGCAGTTTAAGGTTTGGTGTCAAAGGAAGACGAACAAAGAAAGCTGAAACACTATAATTTATCTGATCTGTCCTTATTCTCATGTCAGTACTAGTTTGTCAGCTCCATTTGTTATACAAAGTACCTCTAACAAAAAGTACACTGCATACACACTCAAAGGCTTATATTTATATTCTACACACTCTTGAATCAGAACCTGTGCCAAAGTGGCAATCAGTCTTACAATATAAAAACACAAAGATGCACACTCATTTGCACACATCCCTTTGCATATAGCAAAACATTTCCCCAGGCACAAATTGTGAGTTACTTACAGGTGGAATAAGATGACGTTCAAATAGACTGCTGGTATTTCACCTGAATACTGATGTGCAGCTCAGAGCCCTTCTGCTGTAGAATTAATTAGATATACAGTAGATATTTTCTAGACAACAGTGAGCATGAAATTAATACCAACATGGTATTTGATAAAAGTGATCACAACAATGGAACAAAGGGCCATTGGACATGAAGTCATTCTTTCAGACTACAAACTATTTTCTGATTTCTCTATAGGGCATTCATGCAGCCATTTCATTTATGGATCATAAACCTCGGTATCAATCAATCATGCAATCAAATTTTATTCATGTAGACTCGCGTCATAATAAAAGTTATCTCATGACACTTTAGGAAGAAACCTGGAGCAGACCCTGACTCCTGAGAGAGAGAGAGAGAGAGAGAGAGAGAGAGAGAGAGAGAGAGAGAGACAGAGAGAGAGAGAGAGAGAGAGAGAGAGAGAGAGAGAGAGCAGCACCATCCTGTCTGTGTAGTTTGCCTGTTAATGCTCATGTGGGTTCTCTTGGGTTACTCCTGTTTATTACCGCTGTTCAAACTCATGCACCGTAGTAGGTTGACTGGTCAATTTCAATCACCCATAAGTATGAATGTGTGAGTAAATGGCTGTTCGTCTATATTTGTCAGCCCTGTGATGAATTGGTGACACGTCTATGGTGCATCCCATCCTCATCTAATTGTAGCTGAGGATTAAACTGTTTGAAAAATGAATAATAAAAATAAATATACAGTAGGTGGTGCAGTTGTATTGAAGCCCAGAGGGTGGGGACCTCAGGACTCAGATTGTCACCTTGGAAATGTGCCTGTGTTTGACAAACCAACATCATTGAAACAATGCCAGCAGATACACAGTCTATCCCCTTGAAAATGCAAAGTCATCCCTGTCAAGGTTCCAAACTTTTTAATTGCAACATGGGTGTTTTGGGCAAGCCCTTCCTTAGATTCTGAGAATACCATTCACACACGTTAGGGATAATTATAGAGGTCCTGATGCGTTTTGTCAGGTTGCCAGTACAGAAGATGAGGAAGGGCGTCAAGCCTAAAACACCCATGAGGAAATTAAAGATGATGAAGTTTACTTCTGTGGTCAAACATCCAGTTTTGTCTTGAGTTTTATGATGTTCATACAGGGATTCAATATTGTACAATTGGTATTATGGAGACTACGTGGAAAATACTGGGACACATCACATCTTCACCACCGAGGATTTTTTATTCCCATTGATTTCAAATATTATCATGATAGAAATGTTCACATCAGTTGTTATTAATAATTATCAAGACTGTGTTAAAGCCGTTTTAAGTTTAAATGCTGTTTATTTTTTTTTATTATTATTTTTATTTGTGGTTTAAAATGATTATTAATGATCAGTGTGACAAATACTTCAGAAATCTAGATAGAAAACTTTTTTTTTTTAATTATATGATTTTTTTCTGGCAACCTTGAGTAAAATTAAGTGAAGTAAACTGTGTGAGCATAGATGACCACGTGTATATGTATATGTATATATATATAAACCCTAAAGACAAAATAAAAACTAAACTTTTTCAACATATCTATAGAAATATAAAATTATATTGTGATATCTTCAGTGTGTCTCAATTCATTTGTCCATAATACATACTGATGCTGTTTGTCAGCAAGTATAAGATAATGCAGTATATGAACTATGTTCACACCAAAATCCACTGACACTGTGAACATTTGCAAGCCACGCAAGTAGTCAAATTTATCAGACGTAAATGCTTTGGATCTGAGGGGTGCACTGGGGCCCGTCATAACTTTGTGTCACCAATAAACCTAACAATAATCAGAGGACATCTCTCATCCAAAACTTTGGTATTTGTCTTTTTCACTGCTTGGAAAATATTCAGCATGAAGATAAACAAAGGTCCAAGGATGACGTGGTGGACTGTAGTGGTTCAAAGCCCACATCATCATGGTCCTACGGGGGAAATATTGAAAATATAACAAGTCCCACTCCCCTCACAAAACCTCAAAAGCAATCATCTAATGGTTGGGGCTCACCGCACTGCTGAAGTGTCCACTCAGCAGTCTGGGCTTCTGCCAGGCCATTTCCAGCCTCAAGCATCATCAGCCAAGAATCCCCTCTGATGAACGTACCTTCCTACAAACCCAGTACAGTGCAGTCCATCAGTCTGGTGTACACCCCCTGCCCCAGGCCCTGTTTTTGCCTGTCGAACAATCTGCTCTACTGACTTTCCAGTCATGAGCGAGGTCAGCCAAAAAAACATACAAGAGTTTCATCAAATTCAAGTGATGCGTCCCTACCTTCACTGCTTCCAACCCCCTTTTGTCAAACATAAATAGTGTCTTAGAAAGTGCTGGTCTTGCAGTTTCCCAGGGAGGCAAGAAATCACCACTTTGCCAGCTGTTCATTTCCAGCAGAGCAGGTGCCATATCGATATGCAGCAGGAAATGCCCCATTGCGCGGCATATATAACTATAAGGGCAGCCATTGTGACTGTGTGGGCAGGTATGATAAGTTACCCTGGATGGATAGTAATGTAGAGACAAAGAGAACGGGGGGGGGGGGGGGGGGGGGGGGGGGAGACGACAGAGAAGGGAGGGGCAAACATCGAAAAAGGAGAGCTGAGCAGAAAGATAGTGTTCCAAGGTAACTTAGATAAGCTCAGTCATACCTGGGGCTGTTTAGAAACATGAGAAAGGCTATTGGTCTGCTCTTTTGTGCAGCCAAAACAGTTTGGTCTCTTGTGTAACGCCAGCAGCTGAACAGTATTGATGAAATCCATTTTCTTCTCTCTTCATTACTCTTTACTGAATGATGCCTGCTGGACTGTCAGGACACTGGTGTAGCCCTCAGGAAATTGTTGTCTTTAAATTATTGCAGTGCTCTGGTCCAAGATCCACAAGTACAAGAGTAATTTATAAATCCTTGAACCTCTCAGATTCAGATTAGACAGAAACAATGATCCATGCAGACAGATAACAGTCATTCTATCAACATGTTGTTGTAGTTTTCAAAGTTCAAGCGACTGCCAAGAACAACTAAATAATTTGCAGAGACGAGTTCAAATTACAATATAATCAAATTGTAATAGTAACCCATATACGGCAACAATATTCAGACAAGCTGTAGCAGTAAAAATATATGTTCAGTGTCATGATCAGTGCTGTGAAAAGAAAACCACAGAAATATGGGAGGAGAAAGGAAAAAGAGGTGCACATGCAGAATGATCCTCTCATTATGGGATGAATGTTAAAAACATCTGGTTCCAATGAAAAACTATTTACTGAGAGAAAATTAATACTATTCACTTTGTTTTGTGATTACAAAACTGTTACTGACAAGAAAATAATTGATTTCAGACTAATGTTTAAAAACTAATCTATTCTTATCCTCACCACAACCTTTTTTTCGCTGCCTGTAACTCCACTGTGAAGCTGCTGATGAAAACCAGAAACTGGATAAGGGGTGTGAAACCCAAGAAAATTGTCTGGTTGCTGTTCAGACACAGATTCCAATATGACACGGTATAAGGGAGCTGAACTGCTGATGGTAATGCATTATAAACTATATTAAATGATACCCACTCATGGCTGTGAGAGTCTACATAATGTCCACCTCCATCTCTGCAGGTATTTGCATTAGCAGCAGAAAGCATTTGCAAAGCCGTATAAGAGAGATGATTTATAAAACATGAGCGAACAGCTAAAATCAGCACTTTAACTTGTGGAGATTTATGGGAAAACAGTTTTTTCTATTAATTTCTGCAACATTTCTACCGAGATGCTTTGGGTTCAGTATTGCTATGTTCAGGCCAATGCTGGATCTGTTTTACAGCTGGATAATAAATTAATGTATGTTTTTTATAAATACAAATTAGAAGTAGATTTAAAAAAAAAAAAAAAAAAATGGGGGCCAGTTAATTCTGTTTCTCAAATATGTCATTATTATATTTAACTTCAGATCAACTGAATAACTGAAGAAATCTTCAAGGACAGGACTTCACTTCTTATTTTAAGTGATGATCTTCAGATCCTTGGACAGATACGTAGGTTTCTGGTCCAAACATTCAATGCTAAGCCAACTAAGAAACATTTAGCTCTGATGTTTGTTGCCCGGGTAACAAAAACATCAGGTCAACCTCTTGTGGTCTATGTTTGAATCCTGTGGTGTGGGGTTTTAGAAACGTGCTACCAGGTCAGTCTCATGCATGATGTGAACCCTCTGACTGAATGGGAAACTGGTCTCATCTTTACAAATGAGTGTTAAAAATATATGAAAATACTGTAGTTTTAGTAACAATACAGTCAACAAAAGGGATTTTATTATTGAAGAGATTTTTAAAAGTTTGACACAGTAGACAAACCAGAAAAAGTAAAAAAAAAACAAACAATAAAATTAAAAGGGATAAAAGAAAAAACAAACATTGTATGAGTTGAAAAAACAGAAAAAGTAGCTGTAATTACAGTTATAATACTAACATTAATACTACTACTACTATTATCACTACTACTATTAGTAGTAGTAGTGATAATAGTCAAATAATAAAACCTTTTCTCTCATTACTGTTTCTTCTGTTTCTCTAATATAAATAAGTGCAACCATTTCATTCTTACTTGCTAACATTTGTCACTTTAAACTAGTGATTAAATGGTGCTCTTTCTGTCTTCTCTATGTTCTTGTTTTTTAATCAGACCTCAGTAAATAAAAGCACCCACGTCATTCAGGTAAATGATGTCTCTCCACTCAGTCTGAGCATCTCTTTGACCTTGGTCTGTTGATGTGTTGAGTGACTGATTTTCTACATGCCAGTCATTTCATCTAATGGGAACTTTTTCTTTTTTCCTATGATTGACCCCTCTCATAAGATGAGGAACAGA
This sequence comes from Sphaeramia orbicularis, assembly GCF_902148855.1. Classification (NCBI taxonomy): domain Eukaryota; kingdom Metazoa; phylum Chordata; class Actinopteri; order Kurtiformes; family Apogonidae; genus Sphaeramia; species Sphaeramia orbicularis. Next base: position 30,683,393 of record NC_043966.1, read on the forward strand.
TTTCTTGCACGGATGTGTTTTTGTTCTCTTTAAAATGCTTTACTTCTAATTTTCTCTCTTCTGACAGTCAATTACGCAGAGCACAGCTACTAAAGGACACTTCAACAGGCTTTTAAAGGCAAAATACAAAGGGAGTATTTATAGATAATCTACAAAAACTCTTTAAAACACGGTCTTTTGCTTCCTCCATATTCAAATAGTATGGTGAAAAAGTCTTAGGACAACATCAGGTTTATCTGTTTAGAAAATGTTCTAATAACCACACATATGCATTTCTCAGTCTCTGTATTAGGATCCAATTTGTTTAAATGTGAAGTATCAGCAGTAAAAACAAAAGCTTCAGGCATAAAGCAGCTTCTATAAGATTCAAGATTCATGATTCTTTATTGTCTTTCAACATATAGCATGTAGAACGAAATTCCAATCCACAAGATAGGTAGTGAAGTGAGGCTGACATTTAAAAAGTACTACACATTTAAATAGACAAAAACAGGTATTTTTTTAATAGAAAACAACAAAAGCAGAGTGCAGATGGTATAATAATAAATAACAGGCATAGAGGGTGAGGAGAAAGTGACTACAAAATGTACATGTAAAGACATTATTGCATATTGTAATTGTGATAAAACTGGATGAATATTGCACTGTGTATTTTTGTATTGCACACAAATGAAATGGTACTGGGTGAGTTATTGTTCAGTCACGGTTTGAGTTGTATAGTCTTATTGCATCTGGGAACCAGCTGTTTCTAAGGCTGATGGTTCTGGCTCTGATGCTGCGGAGTCTCCTGCCTGAATGCAGGTGGATGAACAGGCTGTGTGCAGGGTGGGTGGGGTCCTTCATTATATGTGAAGTCCTTCTCCTGCTCCTGTTACTGTAAATGTCACCGACTGTGGGCAGGCTGCTGCTGATGGTCCTTTATGCAGACTTAACAACTCTCTGTAGAGCCTTTCTGTCTGCAGCTGAGCAGCTGCCGTACCACACAGTGATGCAGGAGGTAAGGATGCTTTCCACCACACCCCAGTAGAGGGCTGTCAGGACAGACCTGTTCAGTCCAGACCACTTCAGTCTCTGGAAGAGGAAGAGGCGCTGTTAGGCCTTCTTTACAAGACAGGAATTGTTCTTGTTCCAGGTGAGACAAACTGTGATGTGGACTCCCAGGTATCTGAAATCAGAAACCACTTCGACAGCCACACCCCCAGTGAAGCAGGGGGGGGTGGGCTTGTCTTTGTGGTCCTGTAGTCAATAATCATCTCCTTTAAACCAAAGAGGTAGTATTTAGTATGACCTCCCTTTACATTTAACATGTCCTTAACCCTTTTGTTCAGACAACCTATTTAGTTCAGTTTTTGTGTATCTTTTAAGGCTGTGCACATATTCATTGTAATTTCTTGTTGTATGTGAAGAAAAGAGAAAGAGGAATAAATATGCACATTCATTTCAACACTGAAAAAACAACAAAGACTAAGGTCTGAGACTTTTACACAGCACTGTAGACCAAGACAAACTACTGTATACAGCATTAACTTACAGAATTTCAAATGTGCTGTCCAGTAAATCTTTTCTTCTCTTTTTGCTTGTTGAGAATCAGCCAAAGTTAGGAAGTTTATTCCCAAAAGGTATTAATAACTATAATGATGAGAAATTTGTTCTTTCACAAAATTGCAAGTATAGGCATTGGGGCTATTTTTACCCTAAACCTGCTCGAAACAATTTAGTCAAACGTCTAAGTGATGGAAACAGAATGTGTAAGCATCAATCCTGAATCCAGGCAACACATCCTGTTACTTTTGTTCTTTAACATGGAAATAATTTATGAGACAAATATTTTAAAGAGAAACAGTGACAAAGCCCAAAGAGCTACGTGTTTGTTCTCTATCTTTGTATCTTGGCTCCTTGAGTGTATTTGTGGCTGTTCCAAAATCATATTACTAATCCCAAAAAACAGTTATACAACAAAAACTATGTGGCTAGTCTCAACTTATTACACAACAACGTCCGTATATGGAATGGGAGAGACGACATGGCCAGGCAGAGGGAGCCCACTCATCCAGGTGGGCTGCTGTATAGATTAAGTTAAGTGTGTGGGCTTCACTACCAGCTGGCAATGATATCTGTCTACTGATGGGACGACAACACAACTATAACAAGACTTTTGACATAAAATTATATAAATGCTGACTGTTGTAATTTACTTCAATCAGAGTTTACGCCTACTGGTCAGACTGAATATATAAGAGTCAGACATTACACAAAAAACTGTTCAGATCATTCATGCAGCACTCTAAGAGTTCTATTTGGAGATTATGCTGCTCCTGTGCCTTCAATGTTAACCCTTTATTGTGCAAGTGACTATTTTTTGGTAATTTCAGCACATTTTACATGATAGTGACAGCAACAGTGAGTCAACAATCTCAGGTCCAATGTGGTCTACAGGGTCTGTAAGGTCCACTTCTAAATGAACAGTGAGCGTACCTGCTTTGTTAGGTACCATGAAGTAATGGTACTAATGTAAGGAATGATGGTCAAAGGGATAATGTGGATGTGGACAGGTGTCTGGATCAGCACTTATGTCGTTCTAATGTTCTAAAATGCATGCTCCTTTCGCCTTACATGTGTTTTTCTTCTATTTTTTATACAGTTCTTTTATTTATTTATTTATTTTTGCCACTTATGGGCAAGGAACCAAATATGGTAACTTCACTGACCTGGATTTTCAACATGACAAGAACTGTTTTTTTTTTAAAGGTGCAGGAGACTCTTGTGACCAATTTTTCATCAAATCTATAAAACCCCAGTCATAGCCTAAGTATCACGAATCTGTAAGTCTTTCTGTGATTACTCACCTGAATCTCTTGCATCACGGTGAACAATTTCAAAGTGCCATCCACCATAAACAGACCATTTGTTTACAAACAGAGCCCGTAGGTAGCCCGGGCATCTTTGGAATTTTGTCGCGATCTGTATTGTAGGAAGCAAAGGTTTGTGCAGCTGCCTGGCGGCAGGATGAAAAAGCAGCAAATATGACATGGAAACGGTTGAAATGCGGAAACGGCTGAAGGAATATGCATAGAGGGAAGCAGAGCTCCAGCCATTTCCGCGTCATGTTTGTTTCATCCATATAATATTATATGGATGCACTGCAGCTGCCGCTGCCAGGCGGCTGCATGAACCTCCGTTTCCCACAATGCACATCACGACAACATTCTGAAGATGCCCGAGTTACTTCCCGGCTCTGTTTGTAAACATATGGTCTGTTTATGGTGGATTGCACTTCGAAATTGTTCACCGTAATGCAAGAGATTCAGGTGAGTAATCACAGAAAGATTTACAGATTCATGATACTTAGGCTATGACTGAGGTTTTACAGATGTGATGATGAAAAATTGGTCATCAAAGTCTCTCGCAACTTTAAATTTCACAAAAGTAATAAAGTCTTGTTCTGTCCTGTAATAACACACTAAGGCTTCAAATAACCCAAAACAGATCAACCAGGGCTAGTTCCCGAGGTGACTGCATTCCTGAATTCCATCTAGAAGAAGTGCCTTTGGACAGGCTGTGTTTTCATACCATGCCTCTTAAAATTGGAACATCCTCAGCTCATTCACTAAACATCTTAAATCATGATTATTGGACAATCAAACCTGCCACCACAATCTCATATAAAGTCATCTGGCACTCTGAAATTGTGTGTGTATGTTTGTACTAGTGTGTTTACTCGTCGGGAACAACAGGTTCTGGATGTGGTAGTTTTTGTGCTGGGGAGAGCTGACTTTTGGGAAAAGATGTTAGTCTACATTTTATAAGTACTGACATAAAATTGTTTGGTAGCCTAAGTCATTCTTTGAAATTCAAACGGCAATCAATATATTAATACCACTATCTAGGGACTGAAATTAGTAAATGCATCGTTCCTGTGTTTAACTTCATTTCCCATCATGCAGCGTGGTACTGCGGTTCCCATCAACCGCCATGGGCATAGCCAGTATTGGAGTTGTAAAGAAAACAGTCATGGGGGACGGTGGATTTTATCACATGGGGACAGATAATTTGTACTGATGACAGCGCAGAGGGTTGGAGACTCAACTAACGTTATCTGTTTTGCTGAGCAGGCCAGTCTCATGTTTAGACAACCCCATCCCCCTTGGAGAAAAATCTTCTTTTACATGCAGTCGTATATGAGAAGTCGGGGCAATGAGAAGCTTGAGCCCGGTTAGCCAATCACAATGCATAATGCGAGACAAAAGACCAATGAGCTTTCCTTATCATACTAAGAATACTGTTATTCAAGGACTCTGTGCACAGCCCATGAATCTGTTTTCACCTGAATACACCTGAACAGGAAAACAGAGATTTCCCGAAATCTCCACTTTGGCCAGAGATTTCAGAAACCTTCATTTTTGGTGGGCGTGGCCATCATTGTCATGTAAACGATACATACACATTCACATATCACAAACACATTTCAACTCTGTAACACATTAACGTCTCTATATTCATCTTTTAAAATAACCCTATGGTCATACAACTGCACCTTTAATGCATAGACTCAATACCATTTGGTATCACTCAGACCTGCGCTTCCACAGCTGTCAGCAAATAAACACTTTGTAACCTTTTTAACTTGTACGTATACCCTTAATACACATTTTAACTCCATACATTAGATCTATTAATTTCTGTACTTAAACTGGTTCTGCTAGATTTTTCATACACTTCAGACATCACTTTAACCATCAAACCTGACAAAATAAATCAAGGAGTCGAATGAAAAATACTCTTAACTAAAATATTGGGAGACATATGGCCCATACTAATTTACTACATGTAACTCGATGTTAGCTAACAAAGTAAACGAGTACAGCGCCGCCATTACCCTAACCCTCGGCAGGCGTCTGCCCTTGTAAACACAGGATTAACATTTACACTGCTGACGTTCATACTTGCACTAGAACCAAACAGTCTCTAAACATTTACTGAACTTTTACAGCAGTTTCTGTGAAGTCTAAACACAACACTGACCTGAAATACAGGAAAAGAAGGATGACACAGGCAAACGTGGCTTGCTTCTGCTAAGTCTTCCGCATTTATGAGGAAAACTGGCGGGACATGCGCAGTCGTCTATTGTCGCTATGGCAAACCATGGTATTACACTGCCTCCTACTGTTAGAACTCTGCTACTGCATACAAAATTTTTGGTTTCCAAACCAATTTCTTGTACCAAAATAATTTCTGTTGCCAAAAATGTATAAATAAAATACATAATATCAAATGTTTAAACATATATAAATAATTTACATTTAAATTCACAAATGTGGGCACACATTAGTGGGCGTCACATTAACATTAGTTAACAAGGCAGAGAAACATAAGCTCCAAACTTAAACGTTAGCTGTGTTGTTATATCACGAGTCACCTTTGGCGACTGTCGTGGGCTAATAAAAGTAATGACTGAGACTGACATGAATGACTGAGTCACATGCTCCCTGACAAAATAAAAATGGCTCCCGACATTTCCCAAAACATTTCTTCATAAACTTTTGCTCATCTCAACCCTTGAGTTTCTCCTATAACCAACTCAAGGACTCATATCTCTTCTTTAACAGCAAAGCATTGAGGGTGTACTGTATGTAGCTGTCGGATGGTAAGGATAAGACATGTATGGTATTTGAGTGTAGACAAGAGAGTGTAAGTATGGGATACACATGGGTGGAATGACTGGTACGGGTGTGTGTGAAGGTGAAGTGGGGTAAAATGCATCTGTAACATGTGCGTAAGGTGATGTGTGAGCAGAAATTAAGTTATCATTAGCGTGTGACTGCACAGATGGTTCACCCAACAAATCATATGTGAGGAACTGACGTGGTTTCTTATCATGTGTCGACCTACTAAACTCTGTGTGAGTGTGTTCTACTGGAGGGCTCAGAGGTTGGCTGTCTGTGCCAGAATCTGGGTGGCCACTGACTTCCTCATCTTCCTCAGGTCTGATGAGGACAGGTTGATTTCCATTAGTGTTCTGTTCAGTTTCACCGTCTTCCGGTAACAAGACAGGGTCTGGTAAGTGCTGGCGAATAGTTTGCCTTTCTTTTCTTGTAGGTTCTGGGACAACTGTGTCCTCTACAGGGTCTGGAGGAAGATCCCTCTGGAGTGAGGTACATTGCTCATGACTAACAAGAGGTCTGTTTGCTGTCTTTTCCACAGGCATTCTTAGCCAATAGCCTGAGACGCAGTCATCATCCGAATCAGAGTTCTCACTTGAATATACTTGTTTTTGTGCAACCATCTGGTTTCCTTGCCTTTGTCTCAGTCTTTGTTTTTTTTCCGTGGTAGGTTTGACATGAGGAGTAACTTCAACAGGTAAATCATTTACCAGCAATAGGAGATTGCGGTGTAATGTTCTGGTTTTGGTCTGGTTTCCAGTCTCAGGACAAATAATATACACGGGACTCTCAGCAAGCTGTTTGTTACGATATAAACAGTCTTCTCCCAGCATGATCTTAATTTGCCTGGTCCTCCACGTTCACTGAGGTTCCTGACCAGAACCTGGTCTCCTGGTTGCAGCACAACTCCCTTTGCTTTCTTGTCGTAAGTTACCTTTCCTCTCATACTGGACTTTTTGCTATTTTCATTTGCAATCCAGTAAGCTTCTGACATTCTCTCAGCCCATTTTTCTGCATACACTCTTGGTGAGTATGACTCCTTGTCTCCACCCAACAGCAGATTGACTGGTAGATGGGGATGGAGGAATAGAGGAGGAAAAAGGGTGAGTAGCCAGTGGGCTCATGTTGGGTACAATTGTATGTGTGCACGACCTGTGGGAGGTGATCCTTCCACCGCAGTGTCTCGCTTTCAGTTAGTGTCCTCAACATCTGGAGTATGGTGCGGTTCAGCCGCTCAGCTGGATTGCCTTGCGGGTGGTACGGCGTTGTTCTAGAGTGGCCTACTCCAGAGAGTCGTTATAAGGTTTGAAACAGTCTGTTCTCAAATTCACGGCCTTGGTCGTGGTGCAGTTTAGAGGGATATCCAAAGCGGGGTATGAAGTCATTGAATATGAGCTCAGCAGCTGTTTTTGCACTCTTGTTCTTCGTGGGATAAGCCTGAGCAAATCTAGTAAAATGATCAATCACCACCAGAATGCACTCGTAGCCTCCACAGCTTGCTTCTAAATGTAAATAATCAATACACACGAGTTCTAATGGGAAGCTGGATGTAATGCTACCCATGGGAGCATGAACATGTGTGGCAGGTTTCTTAGCTTTAATGCCTGGACATTTTGGGGTGACATAGTCCGCTATTTCTTTGGTTATAAAGGGCCAGTAAAATCTCTCCCTAGCAAGATGGAGCACTCTTTCTGTGCCAACATGGCCCATTTCATTGTGTAAATGTTTCAAAGCAAGTGTTCTGTATTTGGAGGGGAGAACTAACTGCTAGTGCTCATTTGTTCGTCTATAAAAGAGGCCATTTTCCAAGTGCAGCTTACTCCACTCATGAAACAGTTTGCGGGCAGCTCCACTGACAATTCTGCATATTTCATCCGTCACCTTGGTGTTTGACTCATTTAACTCTATGATCTTGCCTATGACTTGATCTTCTCTCTGTGCTCTCACAAGATCATTATGGCTGATGGTTGACAGGTTAGAATGAGGCTGTTGGTGTAGCTCTGGAAAAGAGATGTTGAGTGCTACGACCCAGGCCACATCCTTACGTTCAGCTGCCTGACTTCCATCCCATGTTGCACGTACTGCCACATCTGAGAACTCTTCTATGCAAGTCATTTCATACTTCTCCATATTCAGAGGAAGGCGAGAGAGAGAGAGTATCTGCATCCACATTTGACTTTCCAGGCCTGTATTTGATGTTGAACCGGAAATCTGAGAGTTCACCGACCCACCTGTGGCCGACTGCATTAAGCTTCGCTGTACTCATGACATAAGTCAGCGGGTTATTGTCCGTGTAGACAGTGAAGTGGGGAGAGTAGTACAGGTAGTCGTGGAATTTCTCACACAGCCCATTTCAATGCAAGGAACTCCAGTTTTCCACTGTGCAGGCGATTATTGTGTTTGGCTGGTGTGAGCATCCTTGAACCATATCCCACAACTCTCAGCTTTCCATCCTGGCACTGGTATAAGACAGCTTCAGGGCCCTTGTCTGATGCGTCAGTGTGTAGTGTGAAAGGTAGGTTGAAATCTGGATTTGCCAGAACAGGGGGATTGGTCAGAAGAGTGATCAGGTGGTTAAGGGCTGCCTGATGTTCAGTGGTCCAGGTAACAGGCTCTAGCGAAGGCAACTGTGGGTGTTTCGGGTCGGGATCTGGCTTTCTCTGGCTTAGTTTGAAGCAGTTCATAAATTGGTTTTGTGATCCAGGAAAAATCTTGGATGTATGACCTGTAATAGCCCAGGAAACCAGTCAGTTTTCTAACATCACCCACTGTTTGAGGTCTCTTGTTTGTCAGGGTTCTTACAGCTTCCAGGTCTCATGGATCTATCTTGACCCCTTCAACTGACACAAGATGACCCGCGTACCTGACTTCCTGTCTGAATAACTCGCATTTCTCCGGCCTCAGTTTAACTCCATGGCGCTGAAGGGCCTGAAGAACTTTGTGGAGGGCCTCAACATGCTCATCAAAGGTTTTTGCATAACAAAGCACATCATCTAGATATGGGATGCAGCAATTGTCTCTGAGGGGGCCTAGCATGTCCTCCATACTCCGCTGAAATGCTGCCAGGGCATTTGAGAGTCCAAATGGGATACGAACCCATTCATAGAGACCCCAAGGAGTAATGAAGGCAGTGAAGTGACGTGAACCTTCAGCGACGAAGCCTTGATGATAGGCTTTGCCTTGGTCCAGAACACTAAACCAGGCATTACCACCAAGGGTGTCGGTCAGGTCCTGTATCTGGGGCAACAGGTGGTGATCAGGGACAGTTTTCTTATTCAGGAGGCGATAATTGATGCAAAGTCGCAGGCTACAATCTTTTTTCCTGACGCAGACAACTGGAGCAGCACAGGGGGACTTGGATTTAACTATCCATCCTCTCAGCAACAGTTCATGTATATACTCCTTCACCTCTTTGAAGAGTGGTTTTGGGATGGAGGAGTATGTTCTCTGCACAGGGATTTCATCCTGAAGAGTGATCAACATCTGCAGGCTTGATATGCATCCAGTATCATTACTGTCATGCGCAAAAGCTCCAGCTTCTTTACAAAGCATTTTGTTAACTACTGCCCTTTCTCCTCATTAAGTGGCTGAGGTCGACAGGGGGTTGCCATGGAGAGGGGTTAGTACTAGCAGATGTTGAAATAGCACTGTTAACAGTCACTCTGGGCTTTGGTATGTCAGGTGAGTCTGCTGGGATCATCTCAATACTGTGGAGGTTACCAAGGGCCGTTTTTCTTGGGAGGGTGATTACATGCTTTGTGTTGTTTCCCACAGGTATGGCTACAAAGGGTTTCTTTGGATTTTGTGCTCCCATGAGACCTTCGCCACCATCAAGCTCTGCCACACTGTTGTCATCAGGCTCAAACAGGAAGACTGCATCAGACAAATCCATGTTGGGTGGGACCGGACACTTGACCCAGGTCACCTGAAATGCTGGAATGACGGTGTCTTGTCTGCCTGTCCGTAAGCACCCACACTGGACAGAGGGTTTGATGGCCTTGATGAAACTCACAAGGAGCTCCGCCTTTTCTGCTGATATCTTTAGGGCACTGCAGAGCAGAATGGTTAGTGTTGGAATCACCTTTTCAGGTTCTTGTATCATATCCTCCAGCACATTAAAACTCAGCAGTGGTCTCTCCAGAACAAGACTGCTAACAAGAAAAGGCACAGTAATTGACAAATCAGGGTTTTCATTCCCCATCAGGTTGACTGTGAGAGGGACCCAGCCATCAAATGGAATGACATCACCATTGACCGCATAAACCTTTAACTCCTCTTCATCATCGATAATTTCACCGAGTGGCCTATACTGGTGCGGGTAAGTATTTCCTTTTCCAGCCTCCATCAATCATACTGACTTGAGCTCCCGTGTCCAGCAAAACAGTGACAGCTAAACCATTAAGGTTACAGTTGGTGAGAGCTTTTCAACCAATGAGCTTGGCTAGTCGTTTGCTTTTACTGTTGGGTAAGACATGAGAAGGTGTAGTGGAGGTCTGGTTTGGATGTCTCTGTCTCTGGGTCTCTGTTACTTTATCTTTTTTTTTTTAATGTTAACTGTTGAAATACTTGGTTTGTCAAACTCACCAGTATGGCATGTGTCAGGTTGGGACTGGGGAAGCCCGGTCACTGTCTGTCCCCCAGCAGAGACTGGCTCCAGTTTCCCTGGCATGCTGGTTTCTTCAGGCAGCCCACTGCCCTGTGGCCTTCTTCACCACAGTGAAAACAGTGAGAACAATCAGGACGATTTTCTCCCATGCACTTGGTACACCCATATGGTCTTTCTCTCTTTTTGTCTGTTTCGCCTTTCCGTGAGTGACTGATTTGTTTGGGCTTTTGTGTCAACATTGACTGTTCCATGTATTCAACAAGGCTTGTAAGCTTCTCAGCTTTCTCTGTTAACTGCTGGATCATATGTCTTTTGACTCTCTGCAGTGTTTTCCTCATTCGCATTAGGGGACTGAGCAGCATTTGCATTAACCTGAACACTGTGCACATTTGTGAGTTTTGAGCGGGTAGCTGGACCTAACCACCTCTGTCTTTCACTTTCATCACTCATAATTCTCTTCATCTGTTTTAGAATTGCCTCATCAGTCACATTTGTGTCTGTAAGCAGTGGCTTGAGTTCTCTGCGAACATCATCATGTTTGTTTCCAAGACCTTGATACACTGTGGAGAAAAACATCTTGGACTGTGCTTACATTGTACTTTACATCAGTATCAGCATGTTTTGAGGCCAGCAAGATCTTCTGCTTAAGTGCAATGACTCTGTACAGGAACTACTGAGGTGTTTCATTGTCTTTTTGTTTAGTGCACATGAGTTCTTTGAAAAGCTCCATATTACTTTGCTCTTCCAGGTAAGAATGAAGAAAGCCTTTAAGCTCTTCAACAGTTAGACCATCCTTATTCATCAACATGTCCTTGAAATTTCCAGGTTTCATAGCTCTGAGGACAGCTCTCACAATCTCTGCATCGGTGAACTGCTCCTTAATTCCTTCTTCAATCTGGTGGCAAAGATTGTCAGGGCTGGTCTATTATGGTATAGACAATGGTAATAGACAATGGTCTATTGTCTGACCCCTGGTCTCCAATCTGAGCCCCCTGATCTTAAACTCTCTGTGATAAAGATAGGAAAGTTCTCTTAAGGAGACCATTTTGTCAGCTGTCATAAGAGTGAGGTGTTCATTTACATGTCTGCTGTCTGGCTGATCCCTACTTTGTGAGCTGGGCTGTTTTTTTTTACAGGTGATGGCAATACAGACTGCAGAGTGGACATGGGCATGTACTGCATGATTTTCTTACTGAGTTCTTCATAACTAGAAAGTATTTTCTGCATTTCTGTGTCATGTGTGTTCATAACTGTCGTTACTGAATGGTGGTTTGTATTAGCCTTAATAACGTCAGTAGACTCACTGTTAGAAATCACAACTGGATTAACATTACCTTGGTTTTCTTCAACAATGACATCAGCTTCTTGGTCTGGAAGGGACACATGTCAGATAACATCACCTTTTACATTTCTTTGTGACTCTGAAACATGACCCTGAATGGCTGCATTCACTACATCTTTCAATTCTAACAAGTAGGCCATACCTGTATCTTCAGACTCTAAGAAGGGCTTACCGTTCATGAAACTGCTGATGTACTCAAAACAAGCCTCCTCATCCTCTGACTTGAGACGAGATGGTTCCATCCCTGGCCCTGGAGCCAATGATTTGGCAATCTGGAACAGTTCATCTGCAGAGAGGGTAAGCAGGTCTTTCTTGATGGTCCACAGCAAGTCTTTCCTCTCACTGTCTGCCATGCTTGCTTCCCTATCCCTCGCAGTTGGTCACATAGTCCAGGATCCGAACACAGTCTCTGTCCTTGATGAGTGGTGGTTTCTGCACGGCACAATCCTCACTGTTCATTTGTCACAGGCAGCACACTGGTAGTTTCTTCATCAGATGTAGCAGTTGGCAAAGCTGGATGATGTTTCTTCATCAGTAGATGGGAACAATAGAATCAGAGGACGACCATATGGCGTGGCTCACTGGTCACATCAGGTCACTTCTGGTCCAGGGTGTCAGGATCTCTAGTTATATCAGGTCACCTCGGGTCCACAGTGTCGATTTCACTGGATCAGCCTCCGACCTGGTGGTGGAAGTGATCCCGGACGAGCCCCCAATAAACTGTAATGGGTACCGAGCTACAGCACCCGCTAACAGTTGTAAGTATCCTGAAATACAGGAAAAGAAGGATGAGACAGGCAAACATGGCTTGCTTCTGCTAAGTCTTCCGCATTTATTTTCAATAACATTCTTTTACTGTGAGCATTGTCTGTTTTACATTTTAAATCAGTTCACATGTCGCTGTATTTTAATTGTCCCTTAGACATATTTTCATGTTTATAAAATAAATGTAAAACCCACATGTCAGATTCACGTACACATTCACATATCACAAACACATTTCAGCTCTGTAACACATTAACGTCTCTATATTCATCTTTTAAAATAACCCTATGGTCATAATACTGCACCTTTAATGCATAGATTCAATACCATTTGGTATCACTCAGACCTGCGCTTCCACAGCTGTCAGCAAATAACACTTTGTAACCTTTTTGACTTGTACGTAAACCTTAATACACATTTTAACTCCATACATAGATCTATTAATTTCTGTACTTAACTGGTTCTGCTAGATTTTCATACACTTCAGACATCACTTTAACCATCAAACCTGACAAAATAACTCAAGGAGCCGAATGAAAAATACTCTTAACTAAATATTGGGAGACATGTGGCCCATACTAATTTTACTACATGTAACTCGATGTAGCTAACAAAGTAAACGAGTACAGCGCCGCCATTACCCTAACCCTCGGCAGGCGTCTGCCCTTGTAAACACAGGATTAACATTTACACTGCTGACGTTCATACTTGCACTAGAACCAAACAGTCTCTAAACATTTACTGAACTTTTACAGCAGTTTCTGTGAAGTCTAAACACAACACTGACCTGAAATACAGGAAAAGAAGGATGACACAGGCAAACGTGGCTTGCTTCTGCTAAAGGCTGCTTTATGCTTGCCGCACGAACGTGACGTGCGGAAATTAGACACGGGGAGTTGGCACGAGAGCACGCGTGGTGCTTTTATACTCCAGGCGGCTCCGCGCGGCATCTATTCTCAAACTGCAGGGGGCAGTGTGGCACACACACGTCTATCACAGTGAAAAACTAGAGAAGAAGAAAATTATCAATGACCTTACCTCCTCCGGAGGGAAATTTGTGTCTGTTTCCCTGTATTTAATAAAATTCCAGAGCCAGCTCAATTCTCTCAGAATCCGTGGGACGTTTGGGCTCCCCCAGGGTCTCCACCTCTCCCTTTGGCGGTCTTTTTGCCTTCACATACCTGTCCCGAATGTTTTTCCAGGGTTTTTTTTTTTTTGCCCATTCCTCCTCTTTGCCGACTGTAGCTGCAATTTCCCTCCGTGTACTGTTCACCACTCGGCTGTGGCGGTGGTCCCGGTGTGAGGAATCATCCAAGTGCCTGTATTCTGTACTTCTACCACCAGGGGGCTCCTGAATGGTCGGCCATGTTGTCCGCGTGTCTCTTACAAATTTCTGAGGTGCGCGACGCGGAAAGTTTCTGCTTGAGATGAGCCGCGCGAAGGGGCGTGGCTGTGAAAATGACGTCAGTTGACTGCGTGAAGCCGTGCGGAGCTCGCTGACGCGGCAAGCATAAACCAGCCTTAAGAAAAAATAAATAAATAAATAAAAAAAATAAACCAGCCTTAAGTCTTCCGCATTTATGAGGAAAACTGGCGGGACGTGCGCAGTCGTCTATTGTCGCTATGGCAAACCATGGTATTACACTGCCTCCTACTGTTAGAACTCTGCTACTGCATGCAAAAGTTTTTGGTTTCCAAACCGATTTCTTATACCAAAATAATTTCTGCTAGCAAAAATGTATAAATAAAATACATAATATCAAATGTTTAATCACATGTACATAATTTACATTTAAATTCACAAATGTGGGCACACATTAGTGGGCGTCACATTAACATTAGTTAACAAGGCAGAGAAACATAAGCTCCAAACTTAAACGTTAGCTGTGTTGTTATATCACGAGTCACCTTTGGCGACTGTCGTGGGCTAATAAAAGTAATTACTGAGATTCCTGACTCTTGACTAACCTGTAATGTTATTCTTTGACTTTTTTGAAAACCAGAAGTCCCTCAGAGAGCTTTGTCCTCCTGGCTGCTTGGCCATGATGCTGAAATTGCTTGATGTTGATCAAAGAACAATATAATTATAAATAAGAAATCATGCTGTGTCATTGCATGTGTGAGTGCTCTCTCACCCACTGTGTTTTAAAACACCCTAAAAGTTGAAACAGCAGTAATACCACATTCACTGATCAAATGACATAAGGGGGGATGGCAGCTTTAGAAGGGGGATGATATTGACCATTTATTTTTCAGGGGGGATGGCATCCCCCCTCATCCCCCTCGACTTGAGTACTGGGCATACCAACAGTGTAAGGCTATTGTATTCCAAAATTACTAATATCTCCCAAAATATCTCCCTCCCCCTGGCCACTGCTTAGCAACATGAATTAAATCAGTCCCTCCTGACTTTAAAAAAGGGAATTTTAAAGAAAAAAGATATTTAATATCAACATGGGACTACTCCTCAACTGTAGGTACCAAATTACCCTGTTAAAAATGTCTCAATTTCTCAGAACCACACAGATACACACACAGACAGACACTCTGAGAACTTCCAGTATTATGGTAAAGATGTTGTGTACATTATAGCATAAATGTATAATGTGTTTTACATGTCTGTTAAATGAATACACTGGATTGTACTGTTTATGTGAACTATGCTGTTTTATAGGGATTAAAGATGGAAATCAGCCTTGGTTATAATCTTGCGTATTGGCACATATTGTGTTTTTTAAAATGCACTTTTCCTTTGAAAAAAATAAATAAATAAACTTCAAGGTTGAAATTTTGAATTTCAGAGTATTTCAATGAGTGCCCTATAAAGGGTTAATGGTAGTGAACTTGCTACTCACGTTGCACTGGATAATGCCAAGCATGTGTGGTTTAGAAGAGACAACTGACCTGTGATCGAACCACGTCAAGGTCAGGCTTTGAACAAAGTACAAGGTTGCATAAAAAATGTAACCTCTCACCTTTCAGCACTTACAGGAAAAAACACACCGTTCACTGAAAAAATGTTAATGTAAAAGATCTGGATACTGAAACTAAAAAAAATCATGGAAAAGTGGAAATCAAGGATGCAGAGATACATATGACCTAATCTTAGATATAAATGTGTTAAACTGAGGAAAACACTAGAGTCTTTAAATCAACTAACCGCCATCCCTCTTCTTTCTTAAGTGATTTATATCTTCCGTCTTGCTAAGACGCTGATCCTCTTCAGCTCAGGGTAAATCCATGGCATTAAACAACTCAGAAAGGCTGAAGATACCCATGTTAAAGTAGAATTTCCAGCAAAAGACATGAAACTTTTCTCCACCCGCAGCACTTGGCAGCACGCTAAGAGGCTTCTATGTTATTTGACAGTTCAATGTATTCAATCAAAGTGAAGTGGACAGTGTAATGTACTTGATCCCAGCTCTAAAACCCACTACTGGATAAGAACTGACATAATGCCGTGTGATTCATCTTTTAAGAAAAATGCTCATAATACCTGAGTACTCAAATGCCTGTTAGAGAGACTATGTGGGCGTCTAATTCCTAATCCTCTCCAAAGGAAATTGTGCTCATACTGTAAGATTTAAAGCTTTATTACCTACAGGGCTCTATTTGTATGAATTTAACGTAAACACGTGTTGTTCATTGTAGGTATATAAAACACCAAGATGTGAGTTATTTTAAGAATCTGACAATGCTCTCAAATCAGTTCAATGGTCTGAGGAAAACAAACAAAACAAAACAAAAAAACCATCAGAACTGGAACTTGAGCTAAGAAAATCAGAATTATAACCAGTTTGACCTGGATCTACCATCAAGAAGAGCTGCTTAAATATAAATGAAAGGATTATTAGAGCATTACTGGATAATTTTACAATTTATTTTGTTTCCCGTATCAACAATCAAATAAGAAATATTTTTTAAAACCTCAAGCTAAAAGACTCCACTGTCTGATGTTGGAGAAACTAAGGGATGTAAATGAGCTTGTTTACATGAGCGTAAAAATCCAATAACTGGAAATAATCAGAAAATTGAGCTTCAGAAATGTGATAATCAAGAAATTGTGGTTTACACAGTATGTTTCCGTTCATTATCAGATTTCTTTCAGAGTTTGTACATACATACATTGGGATTAAAGACTCAAATTTCCTGTTATTTTCAAAACATTCAGTCTTATCTTATCAAACATGGCGACATATTCTTCACGCTGCTGCTGTCCTTTGTTCAAATTGAGGATTTCTTACTGTAAGCATCCGCCCTTGGGCCCTTGGTCTTAGTGTGATATGTCACTTCTATTTTCTACACTTTTTTTTTTTTTTTTTTTTTTTTTACACATGTGCAGATGTAATAATTAAATAAAACAGATTAACAGATATACATGCATAACAACATCAGAGTCTTGGGGAGGAATCTAGGTGTATTCTTCTGTCTGATGACTTATTTTCAGATAACTGCTGCATATTACATAATGCTGTTTCCATGATCACTTGAATAATCTGATAACTCCAGAAATGTGATAATGATCAGATTTATAGTGTGAATGTAAACGGGATCAGTGACAAGTGGATGGAAACAAACATCATAAACGTTCCATATACAGTTAGACTCAAAAGTTTACATTTAACTTGGAACTAGAAAAGCATTCCAAAAGCACAGACCTCCGCCAAGGCAGATCAGTGCCCCCCCCCCCCCCCAATCGCCACCAAAATTTAATAATTTGTTCCTTGTACCAGTATCAACATTTCCTGAAATTTTCATCCAAATCCGTCCATAGCTTTTTGAGTTATCCTGCACACGGACAGACACACAGACAAACCAACGCTGGCCCAAAACATAACCTCCTTGGCGGAGGTAAAAATGTGTTTAACCTCAGTGTTTCACTTACAAACATTTCATCTGAATACATATTGTCTCTGAGCGTCTCCTTCATTCACATGTTATAAAACACAATGACCTTTATATTCTTTTTTCGGCTGAATGACGTTCTCCTTCACTTGGATTCACACTCCTTTGGATCTCATATTGAAAAATTCCAGTGAACAGCTACCAAATGCAGATTGAACATTTGGAATCAATCCCATACTTTTTATCTGCTTCATTTCACATAGAAAAACAGAGGTGCTTTGTTTAAAATGGTTGTAATTCATAAATATTTGATGAAATATTGTTGTTAAAACCCATGATTTAAAGCTAAAAGTCTGCACTTCAATCGCATCTTGATTTCTTTGTGTCAAATCCACTGTGCTCTTCTACAGAGGCAAAATGAATAAATTTATGTCCCTGTACAAATACTTACAGACCTGACTGTAGTGCAGACTATTTTCATTTCAGCTTGTGTTTACTTTGTCTGTACACCATAACTATTTCTTATTGAAAACATCACTTTCCTTTCTATTTTCTGTTTTTTTTTCTAAGGAACAGTGCTGAAAAGGTCTTTTGTGTTTCAATGAAGATGGATGCTGTTATTTATAATTCAGTCAGCCAATTCAGCTTCTATCTAATAAAACACTCAGGCATCTTCATTAACAGTAGATTTTTAAACAGTATGTTTAAATATGTTTTATAATAGGAAAACTTTAACTCAGAATAAAGTTTTGTTTTTTGTTTTTTTCAGATTTTAAAGACAAATGGCCATGTATTACGGTGCAGAAAAAAGAATATTATATAATGAATTTGTCCAGAAAAGCTGGAGACCAACGTGCTAAATTTAAATTTCCAAAAGATATATAAGGTGACTCATGAGTGGCAGAAGAAAACTCCATGAGCAGGGTTTTTTTTGTTTGTTTTTTAAAAAGAAAGTTAGATTTTATTAGAGGAAGTCTTGACAGGTTTTCAGAGGAGAGTTTTGCTTCTGCTCTAACAGTGTCATCCCAGGCGAGCAGCATCAAGTAGCCAAAAACCACTTAAACAGGAGGAACAGTTTTAGGAATGTGCATATCTGAACTCAGCCCATTAAATCAGTCACTCCTCACTTACTGAGCTCCAATCCAAAATGAGATTACTCTGAGGGACTCCTGCATTTTGACCAAATAGGAAGATATTCACCACAAACACCTGTTATAGGAGAAGGGATTATGGGTGATTTCGTTAAGAATCTAATCAAATTGACCTTTTGGGTTTAACCTTTTAAACCGGCTATTCCAACTTTTTAAATATTTTCCAAGTCCACACATAAACAGAAAGTGAAATCCAACCTGAACAGGTTATTTACATTGGGGTACATGTTTATGCATACCTGGGGTCACGTTTCGATGTTACTTCACATTTCATTATCCATTTTCTCCTGTGGTTAACTTATGTTATCTTTTGGGGCCTCAGACTAAAACTAAACAACGAAGTGTGCGTTTTTTGCCACAAAATTCTTGCACTTAAAAGAGTGTACTTGAGCCCCCCTCCCACAGTGAAGAAAAACAAATACAAGGGACTAAAGAGGCGCATCTCTGAAATCCCGCATAGGTGCAAAATGCTGCAAATGAATTTTGTGCGTTTGGTCTGCGGGTCATCCATGGGATGATGCGTCATGCGCACTTTGTATGCCCGTGTTTATGTGTGTTGGTCAGGTGTATGCAGAGCTGTGTGTGGTGGAGAATAGGCAGGGGATGACTGCTACCCCCCTCACTCCTTCACTGAGCCCTCAGGATGAGAGCGAATGTGAGGCACCAGGACTGCATGCGGACTGCACGGCTCCACTCTCTGCACTGATTTGGACATGAATTTGCAACCGCGCAAAAGAAACCATGCAGACCTGAGCCATTCTGGCAGCTTATTTATGTTTGGTTAATTTTTTACAAGTTACAAGTGATCTGAAGCCTGCTATGGAGGACCTACTGAGTCAAAATGAGTCTGAGCACTGACAATGTCGCAAACTTGTGGAAAATGGTTCCTCGGAACTCGATGGACTTTGGATGTGTCATTCCAGGTCAACTCCACAAACAGCTCCGGGGGAAACCACACGGAGCCCAGTGAAGTGGACCTCACCAGAGCCATCCCGCTCGGCTTGGTGCTGGGAGCCTTCATCGTCTTCGCTATCGCAGGCAACATCCTCGTCATCCTGTCGGTGGTGTGCAACAGGCACCTGCGGACGCCGACCAACTACTTCATCATCAACCTGGCCATCGCCGACCTGCTGCTGGGCACCACGGTGCTCCCGGTGTCCGCCACTCTGGAGATTCTAGACTACTGGGTGTTCGGCAGGATCTTCTGTGATATCTGGGCGGCCGTGGATGTCCTGTGCTGCACCGCGTCTATCATGAGCCTGTGCGTAATATCCATCGACCGCTACATCGGAGTGAGCCATCCGCTTCAGTACCCGGGCATCGTGACCGAGAAGCGCGCTCTGCTGGCCATGCTGGGGGTGTGGGTGCTGTCGGTGGTCATCTCCATCGGACCCCTGTTCGGGTGGAAGCAGCCGCCGTCGCCGGACGACACGGTGTGTCCCATCACGGAGGAGCGTTTTACGCGCTCTTCTCCTCCCTGGGTTCCTTCTACATTCCCCTGGTCGTCATTCTGGCCATGTACTGCCGGGTGTACATAGTAGCCAAACGGACCACTAAGAACTTGGAAGCCGGTGTGATGAGGGAGAGGATGAACTCCGGGGAGCTGACCCTGAGGATCCACAAGGGCTCTCAGGTGCAGGAGGAGTCCGCCAACTCCGGCACAGGGAAAGGCCGGGCGCACCAAGCCAGAAGTTCCCTCACAGTGAAACTTCTCAAGTTCTCCAGGGAGAAGAAAGCGGCTAAAACTTTGGGAGTTGTGGTCGGCATGTTTACGCTTTGTTGGCTGCCCTTCTTTCTCGCCTTACCAATAGGTAGGTTCAACAGGTCAATACACACCACTGCGACTCGCACCTATTTGCTGCAGTTTCCATAGATTGAATTTATGTGCTTTTACAAGAACACATCTCCCATTTCCATCATAACACCCTGTACAAACACCCAAACATATTTAGTTAGTCAGTGAGGCTTGTAGAAAAGATATTGCAGTCATTTTGACATGAAATATGTTAAAATGAGGCATTTAAGGCTGCTGCGGGCCCTGTAAATCATAGCACTCCCAAGTCTCTTGGGATGCATTTACTACTCTTGAGTTGTCGACCTATGAGTGTGCTTTGATATACTGTAGTGGTCATTTCATACCGCAGGAGTAAAAAAAAAAAAAAAACTGTCACCTTACATTACTGCAGAATAGTAGAGTAGTTCTGTTTCTCCACTTTTATGTCTTTTTTTTTTTGCACTATATCCTGTGAATTTGCTTTATATTAACATTGTACTTGGAAATAACAACAAATCTACATCTCAAAATATAAAAAGCAACATTATTTTTTTATTTTTAAGCCAGAACAAGGGCACAAAGTGTTTTTGACAGTCTCAGGAGGAATTCTTACGAGCCTCTCCGAACATTTTAACTGTTATTGCTGTATTTTATTGGTTTTCAGTTTATCTGACAAGGCCAACTCTGAGTGGAGAGTACACGGCCTCCCTCTGTCCTGGTCAGTCACTGTAGAGGCCTGTGGGGCCTTTAAGCATCCCACTGTCACGGATGTTCTAGAAATTGTAGAGGAAATTAAACTCTATATTCTGCAGTGGACTTCATGTGCTGTGGGCATTGGCATAGTGAGGATGTCATGAGAACAGTCTATATTTAGTTTGGACAACACTTGCTAATCAAAGTAAACATGGCTGCTGCATTTCATCATATTATTTACCTGTTTTCATGATTTCCAGGACATTGATCCCTTGCGCCAGTGGCTGAAGGTTGTGTATTTATGTGAGAGTGTGTTTGTATTTTGGCCTGAACCTGTGTGTGCGTACATTTATCGTGGTCATATTGGAATGTGTTTATGCCCCTGGCTTCAAGCTTCAGCTCATTACATCCTCACATGGACACACACCACACACACACACATTACTACCTAGGGCAGGATCACTATGCAATGTCACATAACAGAGATTATTTTTGCCTTGGGTCACACTTAGCAAGATATCCAAGCACAGAGGTCATTTTTTAAAGATCTTATATGCAGATCTGAGAGACTTTAGAGAACACAGTAAACGGGATGTATGGTTCAGGAGCAACTTGTTTATATAACATAATCTACTAACGATCATGAGTTCCACATGGGTATGTTCTCTTACTGTAGCAGGATGATGGATTACTATGTAATGACAACTTTTTTCATTGTATTTTTTAAGGCCTCAAAGAAAATCATGTTCAAATGTTCTTCTGGTGTAGCGTTAGATGATGAATATATGCTCAGATTACGTAAGGTTTCTCCTCTGGAATTTAAGTTTTCTGTTTTTTCCAAAAGAGGACATGAGGAAGCTGTTGTCAGTTTAAGTTTATACATCCGCTTCCTTGTGTAAGTCCTATCTAAACTTAAATACTGAACAACTCCACCAGCCTGAACGACCAAATATACCACTAGATGCCTGATAGAGCAGTGGCACTGATCTGGTGTCTCCCCTAGTATTCATTACCCTCTAACCACAGTGGGATTTCCTGTCTAACACTTGTTATTACCCTGCTCCTTCCTCTGCATTTAATGTATGTCGGAGCTCCTCGTTGGCAGTTGGAGTGGGCGCTGGTGGCGGTGCATGGCACATGTGCAGTGAAGATGTCCTGAAATATTTACATGTCTGTGTGTGTTGTTTATCTGTTGTTGAGTGATTGTGCTAATTTGCCTCTTGGTTCTTCTCTCTCCTCTGTCACCACTATAATTTAAAACGATCTTAATGGCTAAGAAGATGCTGCAGAGGCAGGATGCTGCCAGTTAGAGAGACACTCTCACCTCAGCCTGAGACTGTACACATCCTAAGAAAAATGAAAGAAATCAGTTATTCTTTTTGATTCAGGATTGTAATTTTCTTAATTTTGTTTTTAGCACATACATGGTTAGTATTTATAGGGCACTCGTAGAATACTCTAAAATTAAAAATTTCAACCATAGTGTGTTATTGGAGGACATGGTAAGACTTTATTACTTTTGTGAAATTTTTCCAAAATTTTTATTGTCATGTGGAAAATCAAGATCACTGAAGTTACCGTATTTGGTTCCTTGCCCATGTGTGGCAAAATAAATAAGTAAATAAATCCAAGAAGCTCATATAAAAAAATGCATATATTTTGGAACATTAGAACATCACTTTTAGAACATTACAACACAAGTGCTGATCCAGACACTTGTCCACATCCACATTCTCCCTTTGAACATCATTCCTTACATAGTACCATTACTTCATGGTACCTAACAAAGCAGGTACACTCACTGTTCATGCAGAGGTGGACCTTACAGACCCTGTAGACCACATTGGACCTGAGATCGTTGCCCCACTGTCCTCACTGTAACTGTTATTGTCACTGTCTTGTAATGTGTGTGGAAATGACCAAAAATAGTCACTTGCCCAATAAAGGGTTAACTGCCAGCCTCAGAGCTTGAATCGCTCCTTTCCAAGTGATAAATTATTCTGTTTCCTTTTAGGCCTTTAACTCATGTGAGGAATGCGGCCGTGAGGTTTATAAACACTGCATCAAAATTTTAAAGATACTCCAGGCTAGTATCCTTGGATTAAAAAGCAGACCAAACTTTGATGCACAGGGGTAACATGTCAAAAACTGAAAGCTTTATAACAAATGCAGCACCAAAACAAGCTGAGTATATATTAATGAGACATAAGTGATCAAGTGAACCAAAATGTAAACAAAAACTAAGGAAAAATAGCAAAAGTTTCCATCTTTTGAAGAAAGTATGTATATGTGAGATTACACATATTTTCACAGCAGGTTGTCACTACTTCATCATTGCTCAGAAACACAGACCAGACCCAAATCAAATAGTTTTTAAAGAAATGAATTCTCTTAAATGTACATTTTTTGGTTGTTTTTTGATGCTATTATATTTTCATTTACAATCTAAAGATTTCTAAGCATAAAAGAATTCCAAACAAATATCAATCAATCAATCAATCAATCAAACAAACAATCAATCAATCAATCAATCAATCAAAGTTTATTTATATAGCACTTTACAACAACATACAGAAGACCAAAGTGCTTTACATCTAAAACCATGATTAAATTATAAGATAGCAACAGTTTAATCAAATACTATACATTTGCATAAAATAATAAGACACAACACACTGTGATAAAAAATAGACCACAAATTTAAAACCTAATAGTGTCTCAGTGCTAAGGGTTAAAAGCCAGTCTAAAGGTGTCATGGAGGTTAGTTTAACCAACTGTTACCAAGGCAACAGAGGTCCTTGTGCTAATTGGACAATAGGAAGTACTACACTATATGGATATAAATATTGGGACACTCATCAGACCTACAGCTTATAGGACTTCCCAGTCCCACTGACTTAAAATATTATCACACTAAAAACGCTCATGTCAGTTGTTATCAGTAACTATCACAATAAATGTCACAACAATCACTTTTTTTTTTTGTTTAAGGGTCATTTTCTACTTGAGTGAGAGTTGAAGAAACTAGATTGTCACAGTGATAGATAGATAGATAGATAGATAGATAGATAGATAGATAGATAGATAGATAGATAGATAGATAGATAGATAGATAGATAGATAGATAGATAGATAGATAGATAGATAGATAGATAGATGATAGATAGATAGATAGATAGATAGATAGATAGATAGATAGATAGATAGATAGATAGATAAGTAAAAAATACGTCATCACAACAACATGAGTAAAAAGAAATATACATAAGCACAAACACTATACACTATACTATATAAGGCCAGAATGTGAAATATATTTGAGAAATCTACAGGTAAAACATGTTAAACAATTATAACAATAAAAAATTCAATGTTGAGTTAAATTAAGTAAAACAAGCTCTGAAGCATTTTCTGAGTGTAGATAATAACATAACCAACAGTGACTCTAAAGACATCTTTAAAAAGTTTATTGCAATGACATTTATCACAATGTAAAATTATTTTAGGACATTTATCATTATTCTTTTGGAGCAATAAAACATCTGAACTAAAGTGTCCAAGTAACTTTGTCTATACAATATACTTCTCTGCCATTTGGACTGAAAATATTCTCAAAAAGCACCACAGATTTATTATTTCCTTGTTACTATCAAAGAACTTATAGGATATTGATGAGAAGTGAAACTAAGTGGTTGTTCCGTGTTGGCATAAGTGCAGCAGAGCTGTACATCCACCACATTGAGCTGAAATCTGTTGTCAAAAAAGCGTCAGTTTTGACTCTTTGCTTCTATATTCTTTGGCCCCAGTGGGTACTTTTTATTTAAGTTTTATTACTTAAAATGAAGTTAGCTTGGGGCTCCCCAAAATGAAAAACATGTCCAATCTTGACTCTGTTAGTGGAGCAGCAGAAATAAATGGTCCATCCTTTGTGTAGTGGATATGTAATCCTGCAGACAGACAGACAAATAGGAGGTAATACTCAACTTACAGACAGCAATCCTCACATGTTAATTGTAAGCCTTTTAGGGAAATAAATTGTAAAACTATCAATAAACTATAATACTTCTTAGGGATAAATATTCTGTTCATTAGTTAAAGATCAGTTCCTTGTCAGTTTTGCATATTTTATGTGTAAACAAAAAGCTGAGTCTTATGAGGATAATGAAAAATAATAAATAAATCAACATGTCACTGATATGAGCTATAAAACATGACCATAAAAAACTGAAAATGATTTTTTTAAGTGAAGGGAAACAAGCAGATGGTTCAGTGAAAGGATGTCGACATTTAGTGATTTAGGTGTTTTAATGAGCTGTTTCCCTTGTTCTCATCTCAACAACTGAATAGAAATCATTAGTCCTGAGGGGATATATGTGTTGTTCTATTACACACGATTTCCCTCAATTCTTACACCAGCCATAGACACTAATGTCCTCTGTGAAGTACTTGCATTTAGCCACAGTGTGCCCAAATGTGAGAGGAACCAACACTTCAAAGCGCTAACCAATACTTCCAAGTATTTGCAGTTTTGGAAGAGATAATGTGATCATGTGCATCTCACAAGAGTGTGTGTGTGTGTGTTGTGTTTGTGTGTTGGTATGCGTGAGTTTGTTGTGTTTTTGTTTTTTTTTTATTTTACACTGAGCTGGCCAGTTCCTGTGCTCCGGGGGTAATTGAAATGGTTTTTGAAGGGGAAAAATAATGAGAGTGCTAAGTGTCAAAGCGATGGAGAAGAATAGAGGTGGCAGGGCTGAGCTGGAGGGGCCACAGGGCAGCAGGGGTGAGAGTCAGCCAGTCTCTGGGATGTCAAAGCAATGCTCCAAAAATAGCTTCATGCTATGGTTTCATTGAAAGCAATCTAAAAGGGTAATAACGCTCCTGTCCGTTTAGATCAAGACATATTAATCATACTCAGAGGTGTGTTATGAAACAGGATGGGGGATATTTGGTTGAGCAGATTGTGTGTGCGTACGTGTCTGCTCATGGTACAGAATAGGCACCACTACTTCCAATTAGTGATAAAATAACAGGATGCCTTGTTTTGTTAAGATGTTCCTGTGTTTCATAGTGAGGTGTGTGCATGTGCCTCTCCTCAGGAAGGAGGTTCAAACATTTCTGGGAGCAGAAGGGGCAAGAACAGCAACAGGATCCCTCCCACTGTTATCTGTAGCATTGTCTCACTGCCAACCCTCAGTTTATACCGTATCCGTTCAATATAAACACTTATAGGGACAAAAATGGACCATGTTCACACAAAACTTAAACACACAAACATGCACCATATCTGTCTGCAGGAAGGTCTGTTTTCAAGTCTAATTTCTGTGCGTGTTTCCTACACTTTAATCCTGTACTTGTGTAGAAAAGGAGCCTCAAGTGTCGTAGGGGCCCTTCCTGGGAGACGGACAAAGACGCACAGCTGTGTTTTCCTTTGCAGATGCCAACTGCTGCAAATCAATAAACACAAACTATGTGCGTGAGTTAAAAATACATGAGGGTTCTAATCTGTAGATATGACTCAGTTAATGATTCATAAAATAAATGTCAAAATTTGCAACCTTTGTAATTATAGTATCTGGGATTTTTATGCAAAATGCCAAACATCCAGATTCCAGTTCTTTAAATGTAAAGATATGCACCTTGTCTCATGTTATGATTAAATATGCATAGGTTTTCTGCGTTCGCATTGCTCAATTTGTGCTTTAAGAAAATAAAGTGGGATTTTTGCACAATGACATAGACAATCAATAGTAAATCCTGTCATAAAAATAGAGGTAGTAATATACACTATATGGACAAAAATATCAGGACACATCACACCTACAGCTTATAGGACTCTACATTCCCACTGACTTGAAATATTATCATGATAAAAAAATGTTAATGTCAATGACTGTCAATAATTATCATTATAAATGTCAAGTCAGTATTTGTTTTAAGGTTCAGGGCTGATTTTTATTCCTGAGTGAGGATTGAAAAAATCTTGTGGTTACATGTGGTTGAAAATGATTATTTATTGTCAAGATGGGACAAATATTTCAGAAATGTAGATGCAAAATAATTATAACAGTATGCCATATAGCACAAAAAAAGAGTAAAAACAAACTCTGAAACTTTATGCAACATATTGGAGGCATTGTAAACAACATTAACCCTAAAGATGAAATAAAAACACTTAATGCATTATTACATTTATCACACTATAAAATTACATTATGAAATTTGTCATTATCATTTTTGCAACTAAATTCAACAATTCAATATGTCTTTCAGCACCTTTATCCATGCAGGGTAACTGTAAGATTATTTCAGTCTTGGCAGAATATTTATCTAAATATTATAGAAAGAAGAATAACATCTACATGTAGACCATTCAAAAACAATTATAACGAAAAAAAAATCAGTGTTGAGTAAAGTTGAACAAAAAAACTAATTGAAGCATATTGTAACTGATTTACATAACAATGCAAACAAATTCAGTGCTAAATGTGAAATAATATTTATTGCATTATTACATAATAAAATTATGGCATTTGTCATTATGTTTTTATAGCCCAGCTCCTGTTAGCAATGAAACACCTCAATTCACTGTGTCCCAATATTTTTGTCCATTTAGTGTAAGCGCTTTCTATTTCTTTACATCTGTCCTTTGTTTTTGTTCATTTGTTTTTGTTTAATCAGAAATGAAATCCTAAGAGAACAAACATGCTGTGTTCTGGTAACGTGATGAAGGCAGCTGCCATCATTTCATTTTGCAACCTTCAGCCGTCTGACAAACACAAACAGACAGGAGGTGAGAGGAGACAGAAAGAGACAGAGACAGCGTGAAATATGAAAGAATTAAGAAGTTTTAATTCAACCACACCATGTCCATTTGTTTCCCAATCACAGCCATAACTCACACTGTTATGTAATCACGCTTAAGTGGCTGTCCAGTTAAAATAGCATGTGAAAATACCAGCCACTAAAAAGAGGCTCATTCATCTAACAGTGAAAGAGGCCAAGACACATTCAGACAGCGTTCTCCGGTTTCATCTCACAGTCTGGCAAATAGAAAATACACTTTTTTCTCTGTCTTTCTCCCTGGTCTCCAATTCTGCCTGTGTTGCCAATAACCAGCTGCTAAATTAAATGAAAGTTGAAAGTGACATTTCCTTGTATTTTTTATTCAGTCGCTTTCATCCAGGTAAACAAATTGGCTGCAGCTCTGTGTTTTTGTTACGTTTTGACTTTGAATGAAACAATATGAATTTGGGATTGTGTTATAAAGACAAGTGCATTTCTGAAGAAAAGCACTGAAAACATTTGGATTCTTTGGAATGTAATACTTCATGTAGAGATTCATGAATGAGATTATCAGTTGAAGCTGCTGATGGGATATTTATGACGGAAAAGTGAGGTGTCCATCTATATAAAATGCCATATCAGAGATAATTTTACACTTAAAAGCCTGAGATTATAGTGCATCCAATAATTTAAAAATGTGGGTTGGTGCAAAGAAACACATTTTACTCGCATCTTCCCACACACTATTACACCAAGTCTTTCTGTCACACTAATCACACACGCTGTTCTTATTACTTCCATGTTTCATTCCTCAAGCCTTGTCTTGTTGTGTCATTAGTTTAAGAAATACTTTTCTCTATATAAACTTAACCTTAGCAGGAGAAAGAGTGGCTTAGCACATTTACTACTGTCCCACCTCTGTCATTTCCATAACATGAGAAACCTGCCATTAAAATCTATTGTAATAGTATAGTTTTATAATAAGACATTTTAAGTCTTATTGAGTCTTACTGATAGCATCTGAATACTGCACTAAAGAAAGAGCCTACTGTTGTATCATAAACTCTCAGAGGAAAAGCATTCCCTTCATTTTAAGTTAAGTATTTATCCTTTTCTACAAGTAACACATTTCTTCTACAGAGCCATTATCTCTAAGTAGATTCAGGGTCACACTAATCTCAATAGTCTTATGAAAGTGCACCAAATTAGCTGAGAGCAGCAGAAATGGTTTCTGAGGAGGAAACAATTTATCTGATTATGAAGGCCTTCTATATAAAAAATAAAAATAAAAATATCTACATCCTGTCTGTTTGCAGTCGAGTTGAAAAGTCTTGAGTTTTCATTTATCAACACTGCCATCTACTGGTGGAAACGGAAATCAATAAACCTAAGGTAAAGAAAGTCAGTTTGTACTGAGAATGGAAGCAATGACCAGATTCAATGCATTCAGCAGGATTTTACAAATACATTTCCTACTCTTCCATGTCCTAAAACAACTGAATATTTTCATTGATAATTCCAGGTTGTGGGTCAGTATCACTGGGTGACCAAAAATTAGGTGTCAGAAATTTATTTATTTATTTATTTATTGGACACACATCCTTGAATAGAGGCTACTCTCATTTATTAAGGTTAGGGTTATATTAAGGCATTTTATTTTTCATTTTTAGTGACAGTTTTGTCTATGTTTTCATCTTAAATGCCTACAAAGAGTCATACTTCATTTTACTTAAAAAAAAAAATCTGATCATGATCGTTGTAAATATTCTACCTCTATATTTCTGAAATATTTGTTATCTTAATTGAACCATTTATTTGACATTTATTATGATAATTATCAATGGCAATTGACATTGACATTTTAATATATTTCAAATCAGTGAGAAGGTAAAGTCCCAACATGGCCCAATATTTTGCCCATATTGTAAATATATGATGAAGCAATTCCTGACTGCATGTCAGTTTGTAATTATTGTCCACATTATAGACCATAAGCAGATCAGTAGTAAAGTTTAAGGGTTTGAAGTTTAAGGGATTTTTTATAAAGATTTTTGCCGAAATGTCCAGTAATGATGAAACTGTCATATTCTCTCATCTGCCCTACTGACTCAAGCACAGTTCTTAGCCACAATAAATGTGTGCCCCCCCCAGTGAACAATCCCCACCCCCAGAGTAATGGACATTGCAATACTCACCCTACCTCAGTGCAATAGCCGCAACACATGCACCTTACTACTACCTGTATATATCCTATTCATTGTACATAGCTCTCATCTGTAGTATAGAGTTAGCTTTTGTATATTCTTTCTTTATAGTTTGTTCATCTCAGGAGTTCTAGCATTACTTTAGTAGCACATGTATATTAATATTTTAATATTAATTAATATTTAATTTAATATTTTTTCTTAATACTCTGTGATATTTTTATTTTGTTTTATTTTTACTTATACAGTCCCTTTTGCACTAAGTGTTTTGCTGCTGAATTGAACTGAGCTGCTAAACTGATTTTCATTGTTCCTGTGACAGTGACAATAAAGATCTGTTCTATTCTATTCTATTCTATTCTATTCTATTCTATTCTATTCTATTCTATTCTATTCTACTGTTCCAGGGTCCTTTAATGTGAACCTGCGTCCACCTGATGTCCTCTTTAAGGTCATCTTCTGGCTGGGATATTTCAATAGCTGTCTGAACCCAATCATCTACCCCTGCTACAACCGTGAGTTCAAGCTGGCTTTCATCCGCATCCTTCGCTGCCAGTGTCACCAGCGCAAACGTCCCGGATGGAAGGCATACAATTACCGCTCCTCTAACTTCAGCTCCTCTGGAAACTCACGCAAAGGCTCTACTGATCACAATTCCAGTTGTTTGAATGGCAGCCAGCGTACTCTACCGTCCTCAGCCAGTCCGAGCCCCAGCTACCTTACCAAGGGTCTCCCGCCTTGTCCTGAGGGGGAAACATTATACATCTGGGGCGCCACAACCCCGACTCCATCCACCCCCAACCTACTGCCTGGCAGCCCCACAGACTGCCAGCTGGGAGCTCTGAGAGGGGACGTTAAAGGAGTCAAACCAGCTGAGGAAACCACTGGTAGTGTTTTTTCTTTCTCATTTGGGAAGTTTCGAGACAAGGCAGGGATTCATAAAGACATCATGCCTGCAGATAAAGTGTGACTGCTGAGCTCAACACAGGTTTGCCTCATTCACTGTACATGGACACATGATCACTCATCAGTCAGTGCATAGTCCTTGTCATTAGTGGTCAGTGTAAGGTGAAGATATCCGAATAATGACTTTGCTGCTGTGTCCCAGGTATTTTGTCCTATTTTACTGTATCTGTGGTCGACAGAGGGACAGAAAGACATCCAAAGCACTTTCAATGTTCTCTCTGGGATTCGAAAGGCACTAATGCATGCAGCTTGAAGAGACAAAAACGTTGAAGGAAAAGGAGCCTGATGTCAAAAAATATGTCCTCAGCTCAACTTCTCCTTCCACACTTTCAGTTAAATGTAAAAAATAAAACTGAACATTACAGAAAAAATTATTAAATGTAAAATGTGTGATAAGTAAATCACCTTTCTTGCAGTCACTTGATATCTCCATGGTATGTTGTGGAAATAAAGTATAACTTGGTTTATCTGCTGTGCGCACAAGTAATCAGATATCATCTTGTTTATATGTTTGATGTTTGAGAAGTTCTGAATATAAGTAATAAAGATGTGATTGATACATGAATAAATTTGCTCAAATTATGCTTCGGGGCAGATTTTTAATTTGTAACTTCATTTTCTGGTTGTCAGATAGATAATTATGTACAGCATGTAGTATAATCAGAGCTGAAAATGTCATTCTGGTGGTAACATGCTGGTAAAGGATGTTATTTGTTTGAAAGGTAGATGACACAGCATGAAGGTTAAAATGAGTGACTAAAGAGAGCAAAGAGCATCGATTAAGCTCCTGTCTTATACAGGAACATCTCCTGTGGGTACAAGGGTGCAGGGCTTAATCAGGAATAAGTGAGTCAGCCTTTCTCCTCTAGCTCCCTAAAACAACAGGAAATTCTTGACATTTGGTAGTCCTGAAATCATCTAGACCATCATCCAGGTGCATCATTGTCTACAAGAAATTTAAAAAAGTCTAAATATTAAAACTAAAATGTGCATCATACATCATGTGGCACCTACATTTAACCCTCAAAGACCTAAACAGCTGCCTGAGACCCACAGCATCTACTGATGTAAAATGTTTAATAACTTTAGGACTACTGATCTGATCAACATACTTAAATAATTTAAGTAAAATGCAGTTTCTCTACTTTTCAGCAGCATCAGAAATGACCCATGTGGACATTCAGAGACTCTGTAGGGTCCAATCAAGCAGTAACATGTGGACACATTACGTGTTCAGTCTCTGTCATGTAAGCAGACTAATTTATATGCCTGTATTACACATATTTGAGTAGGTATTTCTAAGGGCTTTAACATTATGTATAACAAAATGTGGGGAGATAAAATTTTTAGGTGAAAAATGTCAAATTACTGCTCAGTAACACATGGACTTGAAACGGACATGTATTTTTTAAGCTTTACGCAAACATTCAAAACATGCGGTTCTTGACAGAAATTGATATCAAGTAGGACAAAACCTTTTAGATATTCCGTTCAACTATGCTGAAAATAAATTTTGGAGTAAAATATTGAAAAGTCTCTGTTTTATTGAAATGAGAATATGGTAACACATGGATAGGCTGCCATAGTAACATGTGGACAACTCTTTACCAATGTATGCATCACCTAAAATGTTGACTTATTTAAAAAAAAAAAAACAAACCAGATATAATCACAATGCTCCATTTAATGTATTTAATACTAACACAGTGTTATTTACAACTTGTGGTGGTCCATACTGATATGGAAAATTACAAATAAAGAGAAATTATCAGTAACAGTTCACAAATAGTCTTTTTAAATGTGACAGATTGAATACATTTTCAAATTTTTTAGATAAAATTTTCATCATATTCGAGCTATATTTTTATGTCTGAGGCATGGTTATGGTGTAAAAAGTACAAACGATATAATCAGTTGTAACATTTTTTTGCTACAAGAGGTATTTTAAAAAGAATAACAGTTCCATAAAGTAGAGATCTTTAGCTAAAAAATGAGCCCACTTGATAAATGATGTGTGCAAATTTACTTTTTTCATGTTGATGTTCACTAGTTATACCCAAGGAGTTTGACAAATGACAGTGGCTAATGTGGATCAGCTAATGATATATTTTATACTTTTACTTTAGTTTGATCTGTTTTAATATAATAACCTCTGAGCTTTTGTGAAAATCTACATGAGTAAATTAAATACAGAAAAACACCTTATTTTCACTGAAAAACACAAAATGCAGAGGATGATATTGTAATAAATGGTGATAAATTACTTGAGAAAGGTTAAATATGGAGAAAAATTCATTTGGAAGCCATCACACAAAAATAGTACTAGGTCTTTGAGGCTTAAAAAGCTGAAGACAGTATTGGTTGCCAACCCCTGACTTACACAGACAGAGATTTTCCATTAGTGCTCAACCATGACACAATCTACCTGTGCACACTTATGGTCCACTAAGTTGCGGTCCACGCCTGTTAATGATTTACCACTGACGGGATTTGTTTGACGTGGATCAATAAATGCACACATGAACAGACAAATACAACAGAGTGTTTTTCACACATCACAGCACATGTATTGTGTATGTGTTAATATGTTGGAGAAACAGAACACTCAGGTTTTTGAGACAATCAGTGAAACTCAGCAGCAGAGAAGGGAAAGGCCTCATGGATTCACACTGATACTTCTGATGCATTATGGTTTCAATCCCAGGGACTAACACTACAGACAACCTCAGCCTTCCAACTACAGACGACAGTGATTCAGCTCCACTCCAAACCACCGCTGTTAAAGTCTGTGTGACCTGCCTGCTCCTGCCCATCCCTATCTTTGCCATCTTGGGGAATCTTTTCATCATGGTTGCAGTGGCACGTTTCCAAAGCCTCCAAACTGCCACCAATGCTTTTGTTGTGTCCTTAGCAGTGGCAGACTTTCTGGTTGCTGTGCTGGTGATGCCTTTCAGCCTGGTTCGTTCTGTCGACAGCTGGCACTTCGGACACTGCTTCTGCCAAGTCCATTTTATGCTGGATATTACTCTGTGTACATCATCCATTTTTAATCTCAGTTGCGTGGCACTGGACCGGTACATAGCAGTGTGTGACCCGCTGCACTACCTGACTCGAATGCCTCCCAGACGTGTGGTCTTGTTGCTGGTTCTCTGCTGGATTCTGCCCCTCATCTTGTCCTGTCTTTGTGTGTTCCTGGGCATGTACAATCAAACACCCCCTGCTGCGTTAAAGAATAACACAAAGGAGGATGCACAGACCTGTCAAGCCTTATTTTATGTCCCTTATGCCTTTGTGTCCTCTGCTGTGTCATTTTTCATCCCCATGGGTTTCATCCTCTTTGCCTATGGGAAGATTTTCATGGCTGCCCAGAGACAAGTGAAGTGGATCCTTGCCATTGAGCACCAAACTGTGCAGTATCAGATGAACCAGATGAGATCTGAATCCTCCAGAGAAGTCCAGACTCACATTGAAAGACATTCTCTGAAGAAGGAAAGGAAGGCTGCTAGGACACTGGGTTTGATAGTGGGGGTTTTCCTCTTCTGTTGGCTTCCTTTCTTCTGTGTAAACCTGATCTATCCTCTGTGTGGCTACAATGCCAACTCCCTGGTCCTGGAGGCCTTCATATGGCTGGGATACACTAACTCGTCTCTGAACCCTTTCATCTATGCTACATTCAACCGGGATTATCGTCGTGCATTTGTGCTCATGTTGGGCTGTGCGTCACTGCGAACATGGTTAAGACCAGGTTTCACAAACTCCCATTTTCAGCAAACACAACATGTAGCAAACCTTGAAACCATTTCAAGATGATCCACATTTTTAACAACAACAAAATGTAGTGTTGTTTTGTGCTGAATGCTCTTTGCAGTTGTTGCAATATAGAGGTGCAACATTTTGTCTGTAAACACCATCTATGAACATTGAAGCCCATTTATCCCATTTGATACTAGAACAAACAAGTGGTTCCAGGTACAACAAACCCCGCCCCCTGCTCGTATTGTAGCTTATTTTGGCATCAATCCAGCTGATGTCATCATGTCTATGTATGTGGTGATGTCAGCATATCAACTGCCTCTATACATGTGCCAAGTTTGAAGTAAATTGAAACAAAATTTATGTTTTGATAGACATTTTAAATTTTGCCCATTGTAAGTAAATGGGAGAAGATAAAAGAATTTAAAAATTCATAAAATTTTTTTAACTTTGATCAACTTTTCCCAAAACGTAACCACATCTACTCTGGGTCACTGGCAATCTGTAAACCAAATTTGGCATGAATTCAACCAGTAGTCTTGCTGCTACAGACATTTGAAATGTCGCCCCTTAATAAGCAAACAGAAAAAAAAAAAAAAAAAAATTAAAAAGGCATACAAAATTTAAACTTTGACCTAGTGTTCCCAAAATGTAATCAGATCTATTTTGGGTCAGTCTATAAACCCAATCTGGTATGAGTTCAACCAATAATTTTGCTGCTAGAGTGTTAACAATCAATGATACAAACAAACCAAAAACCTCTGCCTCTCCTTCGGGGGATGGGGTAATGTCATGATAACTCACAGTCAAATAAATCCAGTCATTTTGGAAAGACAAATATTTTCTTGTAATATCTTGTTACTGCGTGCACATTTTATTGTCATAAAAATGGTTCCATATACAGGGTGGGGAAGCAAAATTTACAATATTTTGAGGCAGGGATTGAAAGACAGTGTATGACCAATTAGTTTATTGAAAGTCATGAGAATTTATTTGCCACAAGAAAATTGACATAATAGAAAATGTTTTTATTCTATGTGTCCTCCTTCTTTCTCAATAACTGCCTTCACACGCTTCCTGAAACTTGCGCAAGTGTTCCTCAAATATTCGGGTGACAACTTCTCCCATTCTTCTTTAATAGTATCTTCCAGACTTTCTCGTAATAGTTTTGCTCATAGTCATTCTCTTCTTTCCATTATAAACAGTCTTTATGGACACTCCAACTACTTTTGAAATCTCCTTTGGTGTGACGAGTGCATTCAGGAAATCACACACTCTTTGACGTTTGCTTTCCTGATTACTCATATGGGCAAAAGTTTCTGAAAAGGTATGGATAATAGTGTTAGGTATGATTATGACATCAATATATGTTTGGTTTCAAAACAACTGACGTAGTGCCTGCTGAGAAAAAACAACTAAATGTTCATTGTAAATTTTGCTTCCCCACCCTGTAAACCTTTTGACTTTATGAGAAAAATACATCTAAAGATGGTCAAATCTACAGAATGTGCTTGTATGACCAGTGTTTAAACTGAAATAAAATATGACTAATCTGTACAGATGTGCTCTCAAAACTAACCCGGTCTAATCTGTGCATTGCTTAATAATTCGGAACAAAAACATTTGAGTTAGTTGTAGACATTGCAGAGGTGTCATTGTTATTTTTGGTACAGCTCTGAAATGTGTTGATTTTACTCAAATCACTGTAGAACCAGTTCCCTTTTATATGCCACTCTTAATGTTAATATGTCTAATAGTGTGATTAGAATCAGACTTTGCTTTATATTTACAACTGGTTGAATTATTGTTAGAATCAATTTTAATCAATATAAACAAATCAATCAATAGTTGCCAGTCAGTGCAATGCTGAGAGAGAAAAAAGAGGGGAAAAAAACTGTAACTCATGCTTATGTTCATTGCACACATAATGTTAACTCTACAATTTTTTTTTTTTTTTTTTTTTTTTTTTTTTTTTGTCATATGAGATGATTCTTTCAACAATTTTGTGCAAATTAAACTGATTTTGTATTCAGGTTCAAACAGCTACACAACTTTGCGCTATATATTTACTATTATACTACAGTGTACGTGCTTCAACTTGCAAACCAAACCTCACTGTCATAACCAAAGTGTCGGACAAACCTGATACTGAGAGACAAGTGAAAATTCTTGGGATATTTTCCAAGTTACACACTCCACACAATGTGACAAAGTGTCTTGGGAAACTAGAGTGACATTTTTCCTCCCACATTTTTGTGAACCTGTAAAGGCGCAGACACATGGTGAGTTATTCATAAGAAAAGAGGAAGAGGTTTGATCACATGAAGAACGCCACTCCTCTTTTCTTATTTGTCTCATAAACTTCTGTCCAACTCCCTCTCTCCTCTTTCACCATCATGGATTTCAGTGGGAAATATGAGCTGGAGAGTCAAGAAAACTACGAGGCATTTCTAGAAGCAATTGGTATTAATATTCTTTTTTTTATTAATACATGAGCAAGAATATCAAAGAGTGGATTCATGTAGCCTCTTATTACCACAGGGCTTCTCAGTGCCAAGACGGACGAGAAAGTGATAACCGAGGTGGTCCAGGATGGAAATAACTTCACCTGGACACAGTCGATCCCTAACTGGTCTTGGTCCAACACATTCACGGTTGGACAGGAATGTGAGCTGGTCACAATGACAGGAGCCAAGTTCAAGGTGAGTCAATAACACCCTGGTATTTTACAGACACTTGAATGAATAACAGCTAAGCAGCAAATCTGCAGCTTCTATCAACAGCTGATGGGATATTTGACTCTTTTGACTCTATTGTGACCTTTTGTCCCTGTGACCTCCAGGCCCCCGTCACTTTAGAGGGCGGCATCATTTCCATACAGTTTCCTCAATACCACTTCACTGCACAGATCACTGACGATAAGCTTGTAATGGTAAGACACTCAGAAAAATGGAATGAGCCCATGCATTTTATTCACCACAACATATGAAAAGCTCATTATCACTTCAACTATGACACTGAACAGAATAGCTGTTTCATCATGAATTATGTTCCTTTATCTTTTTTCTCACTCTTTTTCTAGAATTGCGTAACTCCAGGAGAAAAGGGTGTGACTTTCAAGAGACTTAATAAGAGGATCTAACACTGCGAGACTCAACATGCTGTAATGGAAAAAAAAACCTGGAGGAAGCCATGAAAAGGAGTTACTGAGGGTTAAAAGTAACTGTCTATTCAGAGAAGTGAAACTTTACTGTATTTTTGTCAGTGCTTTCAGTTGAAAGTAGACCATACTCTGTACTGTATTTCTGTATGAATTCAATAACTCATCTGTGCCAGTGTTCATATTTGATTTAATAAAAATCTATAAAATATGGCCCAATTTGCTCAGCAATAATGAGAATTTCTTGTTTAAGATAATTAATTGAAGTTATTGATGCTTTCATTTACCACATATGCTTGCAGAATGTGTGCAGAAATGTTAACTGTAAAGATCATGACACAACCCACAGATAAATGATAAACTGTAATTGAAAGTCGTGTCACACCAACATAATATTTACAACTCAAAACTTTAATTTGTTTCATAAAATCTCTTGGCTCTGAAGAAATCAGTGTTGAACATTTATCAACATGACAACCTTCAACTGCTTATAACATAGTTTTTACTTAAAGGAAATGTGTCAGTGAGCTTAACCCTCACATAGTGATGTGGGTATAAAATAAAATAAAATAAAATAAAATAAAATAAAATAAAACAAAACAAAAAACAAAACAAAACAAAATTAAATTAAATTAAATTAAATTAAATTAAATTAAATTAAATTAAATTAAATTAAATTAAATTAAATTAAACTAGTCAGCGGAAATTATAATAGTAAAATAATTTCAGTTCAGCAATGATGCGTATTGAGTCACCCATATAAGCTTGGACATTTTTCTGAAATAATATCGCTATTGCACTTTTACTTCGTAAAAAAGGATGTCGCTTTATGTAAACGCTGAGAAAATAAAAGACAGTGTTTGACTGTTGTAAGTGTTATTTTAAGAAAAATAAAATTCACCATAATTTTATATCTTCAAGTTTTAGGTGAAATAGGACATGATATTATATGATCATATATTTTTCTTCCATAAATGAGTGGGACAGAACTTACAGAAAACACTCTCCTTTCTTACTGAAATATGAATTGAGGATTAACCAGCCCTTTCATTAACACCAGCGAGACTCTAGCACCCCAACTGTCACCATCTATACAGTTATGGTGAAATTAGCTGATCCCCACAGAGACATTGTGGTACTGAAAACCATTAAATTTGACACAGATACAAAATGCATGTAATTTAAATTAAATCACTTATTGTTGAATGTTTCATGTGGGTTTATTTTTTTTATGAAGTGAGGCTGTTCACTTTGTAATCTTGGCCATTTTTTTGTTGGTACTTTTAACATATGTGTAACAACAAGGGAAAACTATTATTATGCAATAATTTGGGAAGAGGAATACATAGAGAAGCCAATACACATGGACAAACATCAACCATCTCATAATTTTAAGAAAATAGAGTCACAGTAACTAGTACAGGAAACTGTAAACACTAGCTCAACAACAGTCCATCTCTCAGCAGTGTTTTGAATGGAACTAACATTGAGTGTTCACACATTTTACATCTGTAAACTAAATGTCAGGTCATAGTAAGTATCCTTGCCAGGTTCATTTTTCCTGCATTACAGTTCAAATCTGAGTTTTTGGTTTGGCTCTTCACATTGTTTTGTAATAATGTAACCAATATTAAATCCCAGTCACAGTCCTGAATTTAACCACATGAACAAATGCAGTAAAACAACAAATTATGAAAATAGTCCACGACAAATAGCAAAAATATGTAAGCATTACCAGTATTCATTCTGCAGTAAAAACATCCATGAGTATTGTACCATGAAACAGATGATTTGGATTAAGTTAAGTGTCTAAAGCAGTGTTTTTCAACCTCGGGGTTGGGACCCCATGTGGGGTCCCCTGGAATTTAAATGGGGTCACCTGAAATTTCTAGTAATTGACAAAAAAAAAAAAAAATACTAATAAAAAATATATGGTGAGTTGAGAGAGACAATCACAATACATAACACACGACAAACTCTGAAGCTGAAACTGAAGCACTGTGGTACTGTTTATCTTTCAAATGTTTGTTGTGGTTGGTTTCAGATGCTGCAGCTCTTTCATAATTCATAGTTTGAGTTATTGTTTTTTTTCAGTATTAATTGTTAGCCTTGTAAATCCAAGCTGGACTGACTGTACATATCCTGACCAAGGAAAATAAAATTCTCACTTTGTGCAGTAATCTACACCTGGCTTTTCTGCCTCTGTCCATAATAATATACATTATATAGACTAAATGTCATCTAAAATTGAGATTCATTTGCAACATAGTATAGCAAACTATTATATGATCAAAAACAAATTGATTTTTTGCAAAAAAAAAAAAAAGGAAAGTCTCCATTTTGAATGTCTGGGGTTGCCAGAAATTTGGGATATTAAAATGGGGTTACGAGCCAAAAAAGTTTGGGAACCAGTGGGCTAATGTGTATGTTGCTCTTGCCCGTCTATATAGCATGTGAGCCACTCATCAGTGCAGAGTTCACATGTGTTCTGATCTGACTGTTCACACTGAAAGATCAGATCTGATTCGGGACCACATACAGAAGTGGCCCGAATCAGAACTGAAAAGATAAGATTCTATATCATTTCTGCCGTCCACACTGTCATGAAAAAAAAAAAGTTACATATGAGTGAAAAGATCAAATCTGGACACTTTTATGATGTGACAGTAGCACTTGAATGTCTCTCCTTTTTAGTTTCCAATTCACTTTGTTCCCCAAGAGGAAATGTGTTATTATGACAATGTTATCAGGGAACATTCTGATTCTTAAAGGGAAAACTGATCCTTACATAGACCACATAGGTAAATGTAACACAATTCTGTTTTTCTTGACTACATGTTATTTTCTTATTCCGGGTGCCTTCTCCCTGGTTTCCTTTATCAAATCACTGCTGGTTCTGTTCATCAAAATGCAAATAACCTACATTAAACCAAATGTCTTCTGGGGATGTTGCCCTTTTGTCAGAATTATTAAGCAAAATGAAACGCTTCAGGCAGAGTACTCGAGCATGGTCGGGGCCACAGCTCCACCCAGGTGTTTTATTGAATACATTTTAATAAATATTTGTTTAATGTGAACTGTGCCTGAGGGTGTCCACTGCCATGAACACCTGTGCAAAATATAATACAAAAATACAGCAGCGCAACTATTCCATAATGGAACATGCTTTTTATTGAGACCATAGCATCACATGGGTGTTGGTCTTCTAATGTGTACTGATATTGTTGGTAATATTGCACTAAATACATACTAATTCTTATTAATCACAAAGCAAAATGTACCGTACCTCTCAATAGAAGCCCACTTCCTTGACAGAAATGGTATTGACAGAAAATTAAACAAACAGGTACTAATTCTAAATATATCTGAGTATTCAGAAAAGTGCAATAAGAGCCTACACTGCTGTACAGTTTTATTTATAGCATCAATTACTTCCTTCTTAATGTTCTGAATCTGAAAAGAAGTTAGTAGAGTACAAGGACGTCTATCAACTGCTCTGCCTCTTTTTTAATTAAAGTTAGAAAATTGTATTAATTAAACTGATTAAAATAGTTAAAGTTTTCTAATTAAAGTCTTTTTTTCCTAATTAAACGTGGATGCAAAGCCTGAACAGACACTTTTGATTTAACACCTTTCACTCAGATTAAATGCCTCTCTCTATCTTGACTGTGATTTATTTGGATTATCACTTTTATGAAGTCAGTCAAACAAGATGACTGTCATTACTTTTACCAGGGATGTAAGACTGATGATAAAACATGTAGCCGAGGCCTCCTGTTCATTTACGTTGATTTTACCACATTCTTTCATTCGAGTGACTCCTGCTGCACTTCCATATTCTCACCACTAAGAGACACCCTAATTCTATTAAAAACACTCCTCTGTAACTAAACCTTTTATTAGGAGACTGTGTAACTGCAGTTGACAAGAATATAGTTAATGACCAAAATGTGCCTTTAAATAAATTGAGAGAAGTTTAGAAAACACAAATAATGGTTTTCAGTAAATAAATAAATAAATAAATAAATGAATAATGATAATAATAATAATAATAATAATAATAATAATAATAATAATAATAATAATAATAATAATAATAATAATAATAATAAAGCTGCAAGCATTGGGCGGGGCCTTGCACTGCACATTCTGCCTCTCATGACCGTCAACACCTCAGCTCAAGTCACACCTCTCCATCCCAACACCAGCCCCCACCCTTTAGTGTTTGTCCTCCTTACATCCTTACAGAACACCAGCACCCCTCTGCTGAAACCACCATCACCTTTTAATGAGGCTTTTATTTGGAAAAATCATAACGTGTGTGTGTGTGTGTGTGTGTGTGTGTGTGTGTGTGTGTGTGAGAGAGAGAGAGAGAGAGAGACAGAATGAGTTTGAATTAACTGAAATTGTACGAACAGTTGAGCATACGATACATGATTAACCACATTTGAGGATTTTATTTTGAAAAACCCTATTTTGTGAGTGTGTGTGTCCGTGTGTGTGTGTGTGTGTCTGTAAGAAAGCGTAATTTCTAATTAACTAAAATTGTACAAACAGTTGAAGGTTTGGTAATAAAAAATAGAAGTTAATAATACTCATTTAGTATGTTTAATAAAGCTTTTATTTTGAAAAGCATACTGTGTGTACTCTTTTCTCTGTGTGCAAAATGTCATATGCCCACAATGCAATGCAGCAAACCACTTTTTAAAAATGTAAAGGGAAGAAAAATCCCAATCCCACCCAGGAATTAAACCCCAGTCCTCAGTGAGACAGTCCAACTGACTGATCATTACACTATCCAGTTACGTATTCACTGACCCAGCATTAAGGCTTTAACATAGACGTGCATTTTTTTTCTACCAAAAAAAAACCAAAACTGAAACTAAAAGTACTCCTCAAACAAACTGCGATTATTTCATAACCGTAGGTCCTATCTCAAAAATTATTTTGCTTGTGGCTTCTGCAGACTCTTGTGAATGTATTGATATATAAATGTGTGAAAAAGGTCTGAAATGAATAAGCAGTAAGTCAAATTGCCTACTTCCTGTGGGAGTTAGCTCATGGATGTTGGTGTGTGATTTGTCGGGCTCAATGAGACCAACATATTGGCATTCGTTTCAAGTCTCTACGACATTCCTACTGGCCACTAGGGCTGTTTTTAGTGTACGTACTGTAGGTGGTGCAACAGAACCCATTTGGGCATATAAGGGGTTGATTTTGATATTGTATGAAACTGTTCACCAGTCATGACATGTATGCCAAATTTGGTGAGTTTTTGAGCATACTGAGGGGGTCAAATAGAAGTTTAAAGTGTAAAAAGCATAAAATTTAAACAAATTTTAATAAATCCATAACCGTACATCCTATCTCAACAGTTTTTGCATGTGATTGTTGTGGTTAGTCCTGTGAACGTATCGATATATAACATGTGGGGGAAAAAGTCCGATGTGAAAAATGAGTTTCAGACTGTGCAACTTTCAAGGCTTATAAAAAAAAATAAAAAATAAGACAGTTGTTTGAAAGTTGCAAGATCACTTATTTGAGAAGGGTTTTCTCTATCTTTTGGTGCTTTTTAGAAGCCATTCCGACAAACTGTCACTCAAGTTCATTTTAGAAATTTTATTTTGAAAGGCAAATTGCAAACTTCCTGTTGGAGTTAGGTCATGGCTGTCAGTGTATCAAAATTTTGGCTTTGGTTCCATGTCTGCACAACATTCCTATTGGCCACCAGGGCCATTTCTGTTTCTGTTTCCATTTTTTGTTTGTTTGTTTGTTTGTTTGTTTGTTTTACATAGGTGGCGCTAGAGAGCACATTTTGGCACCTATGGGGTTAATTTTTACATTTTATGAAATTTTTCGCCAGACGTGACAGGTCTCACCTTTTGGCTCGATCTCTAATAGTGTTCACATTATCAAGTTTGAAATTCTATCCATCCATTTCCTGAGCTGCTTAGTTTTCCAGAGGGGCATGGGGGTGCCAGAGCCTTCCCTGACCCCCTATGGGTGAAGATGGGGTACACCCTGGATGTGTCAGCAGTTCATCACAGGGTTGACACATACAGACTAACAATCATTCACTCTCACATTCACACCTTTAGATTTAGAATGACCAGTCAACCTATTAAAGTAACTGTTGGAGGAATGTACACCACACTTTCCTCTTGTTGTCAATATATCAGTTGCAGCTGTTGAAATGTTCCTGTACTCTCTTCCTCACATTGCTTCGGGTATGCTTGGTGGACTGCGATTCAAATTGCTACATTTCAGGCCACTATTAGGCTTCACTTTCATCTATATATACCAACTAATGCCGCGTTTCCACTGTGGTATCGGCTCGGCTCAACTCGACTCAACTCGGCCTTTTTGCGTTTCCATTATGGAAAAGGACCTGGAATCTGGTACCTGGTTCTTGTTTTTTGGTATCACCTCCGCCAAGGTTC
Organism: Sphaeramia orbicularis; assembly: GCF_902148855.1. Classification (NCBI taxonomy): domain Eukaryota; kingdom Metazoa; phylum Chordata; class Actinopteri; order Kurtiformes; family Apogonidae; genus Sphaeramia; species Sphaeramia orbicularis. The sequence goes on from NC_043966.1 coordinate 30,727,535, forward strand.
CAAGAGTGGGGACCAGATACTAAACGTGACGCGTAAACACTGCAGACCACTGATTGGTCAGAGAGTTGTCTCTGTGACCCGCTGTTTTACAAAAAAACAGATGCGGAAGTTTACAGTAACTATGTCGGAAGGTTAATCCACATGATAACAGCCTGCAAAACTACACCATGGTTTGTCAAGGAGGTTCAGAAAATTCAGCGTGAGTTTGACGAGACAACATGCAACGAGCGACTTTATCAGCAACTCTCTGAGCAGACAACATGGAAGTAAGGCGCCGCATCGCTATGACGTCCAGGTATTGTAAAGTCGTAATGGAAATGGTCACCAGGAATAGGACCTGGTACCCGAGTCGAGCTGAGTCGAGCCGGGTCCACGTAGTAGAAACGCGGCATAAGTTGCCCACCTGTTATTTCAACCAGCCCACCCTGATATGACAGGCTAGAACCGGCCCTGCTCACTACATGTGTCTTCTGCAATTATTACAATTATTGTCCCCTGGGATTATAGGATAATGAGGATATATTGAGATGTAATGAAGTAGTCTGATCATCAGTGCCTTTCATGTTTATGTTTATGCATTTGGCAGACACTTTTTTCCAAAGCGACTTACAGGGGAAAACCAATCAAATCACTCAATCAATCAAATTTTATTTATATAGCGCCAGATCACAACAAAAAAGTTATCTCATGACACCTTATATATAGAGTTGGTCAAAACCAGACTCTAAGCCAATTTACAGAAACCCAACCGAATCCTTTATATTTAACAAATGAAACCCAGAGGTACCACACATACTGACCTGATCCCTCTAATATCTGACTGAAGATTTAGACTTTAACATTAGTTCAACATCAATCAGACTTCATACACTCAAAGATTCAGACATACACAGAGAGACACTGAGTCAGAGGTGAGTTATCATCTGCTAACTGCACCAGCCAAACAATTTACACTGGTGTTTGGTGGATATGATGTTTTTTGTACTCTGAGGTGTATTTGCATAGGAAATGGCTGAATATTCCTTAATCCATAAGACCCAGTGCCATTATTGTGGCAGTTCCCAAAGATTTTTTTTCTCTATTTTAAATGTTTCTTTAGTGATTTATCACCATTTATTCTAATATGCTCAGTATTTTGCATTCTTAAATGAGAATCAGGTATTTCCCTATATTTAATTCACTGATCATGTAGATGTTCATAAAAGCTTGGATTAAAGTTGAGTGTTATTAACCCATAAAGACCCAAACATCCCTCACCGCCCAAAACCATCTACTGATGTAAAATGTTTAATACCTGTTGATCCGCTAATTCTATTGATACATGTAAATAATTGGTGTAGAATGCAGTTTGTCATCTTTCCATGGTCATCAGAAATGACCCATTTGGACGTTCAGAGGCTTCTTAGTTACCATGGAAACACCGTCATCTTCGACAACATTGATTCACCAGTAAAACCCATGGAGTTGGATCAATGACAGTGGATGGAAACACTGGGTTTATGTTCAGTTAATGATAGATGTGACTGAAAAAGTCACTTTTTCTTCAGTTTTCTCTGTTTTTGATGTAATAACCTTGAAGTCTAATCTGAGCTTTTACGAACATCTACATGTTTAGTGTATTAAATACAGGAAAATAAATAATTTATTCTGATAAAATACAAAATACAGAGGATAATATTATAATAAATGGTGATAAATCACTTCAGAAAAGGTTAAATATAGAGAAAATTTCTTCTGGTAACTGACACAAAATTAGTGCTTGGTCTTTATGAATTAAATAAAAAACAGAGAAAACAAGTGTCTCCAACCACTGTCATTTATCAAACTCCATGGGTTTTACGGGTGAATCAGTGTTGTAAAATATGATGGTATTTCTACGGTAACATACATCTAACAACATCTGTCAGGATGGCTCTCTGTTTTTGTTTTTGTTTTGTAACACTCATCTTGTTACTTGAGTCGAAGAAATATTCAATCTGAATGGATCCTGTTGATTGGAAGCATATGCACATATAGTGGAAACATTTTTGTTCACCCCATGCATTTGTGATATAGTGCATTAAGAATCACTCTTAAATCATTGAATTCTGCCAAGTATTGTTCCGTTCTCCAAACCCACATGCTCTCTTCTGCACATGCTCTGTTCCATTGAGGTCAAAACTAGATGTTTCAGCAAAATAATGTCCCTTGAAACACTTCACATGTTAAAGCTGTCAACAATTCAGTTTTGTGATTTTTTCTGTTAATGATCCACAACATAATAATAATAATAATAATAATAATAATAATAATAATAATAATAATAATAATAATTCTTATTCTTATTCTTATTCTTATTCTTATTCTTATTCTTATTCTTAAGGAGTCACTGGTTCAGTTACAGAGAAAGCCCACAATTGGTCCCATATGCCTTATTCTCTTTTAAAAGTGTGACTTTCTGTCCACTTTATGTATGAATATCTAAGACTGAAAAATAGAATCTGAATTAACACATGAAGACCCAAACAGCCACCAACGACCAAAACCATGTACTGATGGAAAATGTTTAATAACTTCTGATCCACTAATCCCACCAATATATGTAAACAATTGGTGTAAAATACAGTTTGTCGTCTTTTCATGGTCATCAGATATGACCCATTTGGATGTTCAGAGGCTACGTAGTGAACATGGAAACACTGTCATCTTCTACAACATTCATTCACCGGTAAAATCCATGGAGTTGGATCAATGACAGTAGATGGACACACTTGTTTTATGTGCAGTTAATAATACATTTTTGTGAAATAGTCACTTTTTCCTCAGTTTTCTCTGTTTTTCATATAACCCTGAATTTTACTCTGAGCTTTTATGATCATCCACATGACTAGTACATTAAATATAGGAAAATACCTGATGTACACTAGAAAAAAATGCAAAAAGCAGAGGATAATGTTATAATAAAACCCAATAAGTCACTTCAGAAAAGTTAAATATAGAGAAAAAAATATCTTGGAACTGCCACCAAAGTGACGCTGGGTCTTTATGGGTTAAAAAAACAAAACAAAACAAAAAACAGCAGAATCTACCCGCTCAGCAGCAGAGACAACTAGGGCAAAAGTCCTGTAGGTAGAACCAGATATCTGGTTTGAGTTAAAATCTAGTCTGAGGTGACTTTTAAATGTTGTTTGTTTGTTTGTTTGTTTGTTTGTTTGTTTGTTTGTTTGTTTGTTTGTTTGTTTGTTTGTTTAGAAAGGGTACATAATGAATCAGGGAAGGACTAATAGGATGAATCAGGCAGCTGAAGTGTGTGTCCATTTCATCATTTCTAAACTTTTTTTATTTATATTATTTTCTCATAATGTTGCAACACAGAACTGGAGCCTTTAGACATGGTATATTGCATTTTCACAGCTTTTCTATTTGTCTTTTATTGATTGTAAAGAAACAACGGAAAAACAAAAAGATTAGTGACCTCTGAAACTGACTCGTCTGCTTATTTAAAACCAGTGATATATGTTAAGGTGTATGTTTACAGAACATGTAAATCTGAAGGCAATGTATGTACAGTACAAGTCAGATTTGCGTGACCACTGATTTTGCATAAGGAATGAGACACAAGCAGACCTGAGAAGTCAGCTACACAAATGAGGTAATAACAACCTCATTCATGACTTAATTAATTCAGAGACACAGGTGGACTCCACAGTGTTTGCCCATTTCTGCGTGGACATCAGTTCATCAGCACCAAGATGGAAAGACTCTCAGTATGGGTGTTTTACCTCTCAGGTCAGTGAAATGTTTGACAAAATAATGTACAACAGCTACAACTATTAAACAGATGTTACCCTTTGATTTGAAGTACATTAAAAAGTGTTTTAGACATGTTTTCATAATATATGTGTTTGTTTGTTTTTTGTGGTTTTCCTGACACTGAATTAAATCAAAAAGTAATATATGTGTTTGAGCAGCTTACAAATTAAAGATGTAATCAGATGGACTCATCCTTCTAATGTACATCTCTCCACAGCCTGGAGCATCTCCACATGCCTCCCCCGTCAGTACCACTATGTCAATGAATTAAAGACCTGGACTGAAGCTCAGTCCTACTGCAGAAGACATTACACAGACCTGGCCACTATTGGAAACTTCACAGAGGTGGACCAGCTGATCAACTCAGTGTCTGGTGGAAATGTCTCTGAGGTGTGGATTGGTCTGTTCATTGAAGTGGGCTGGAGGTGGTCCAATGGATACACAAGCAATGAACCTGGATACACAAACTGGGATAAATATAAGGGTGAACCACATTTTAAATCAGCTTATGAATTCTGTGTAGTCCATAATTCAAATGGATGGTCAGATTATACCTGTCAAACGCCCAGTCCATTTTTCTGTTACTCAGGTAAGCATTCATCAAAGCATATTAGGATCATGAAAAAACCTGAGGGAATTCAGTTTGTAAACATAACACAGACCCTCTTTACCTGCAGGGACACAGTTTGTTCATATTACTGAAAGACTCAATTCAACCGATGCTCAGATGTACTGCAGGTCTGAGTACATAGACCTGGCCACCGTGAAGAACGCCAGCGATGACCAGATGATCAACAATGTTGCATCATCTGACATCCCATCCTGGATTGGTTTATTCAGAGAGCCTATTTTCAACTGGTCTGATGGGAGCAGCTTCTCATTCAACTACTGGTATGATGGTTCCAATCCATTTGGTTCACTGAAGGTCATATGTGGTGTTGCATCTCTGGAGAATTCAGGAAAATGGAGGTTTTTACCCTGTGACAGCAGAAGACAATTTGTCTGCCATTACACCCCCCCTGGTGAGTGATTTACTGTCCCTCAGTGAAAAAGAGAGAGAGTTGCACTACTGTCTATATACAGTCGCAGAAAAAATGATCAGACCATCAAAAGTCATCAAAAACAATGGTTATGCAATTAAGTACTAACTTCTGTGTGTATCATGTGACTAAAACAGACAGAAATGAAAACATGGAATGCCTAAAAGTACTGTTTTTGGCAGTACAATGCCATAGCTATTGATGTAAGAACTGAAGTGATTTTGGTTATTACCAAGAAAACCATGGAAAAGGGCTGGATATCAGCTATTGAATGAAACTCTTATGAGCTATTTTTGTTGTTATCATTATATTTGTCCAAGCAAATGTATCTTTAGTTGTACCAGGCATTAAAAGGAACAAGTAATTGAAGAAAACAAGGGTGGTCTGATAATTTTTTCCGTGACTATATAGAGGAGCACTTTCAATGCAGTTTTATGTTGTCGCTTTTTTTTTTTTTTAGTTGTGAAGAAGCAGACAGCGAAGCTGAGGATGAAGGTGGAGGACTCCTCTGTGGACCTGAATGATCCTGTTATCAGAGCAGACATCCTGAAAAAGGTAAGTCTCCAACAAACAACTGGACAAATGATCTGTCTGTCATCTTTCATATTCATCAGCATGTCCATGTGGTATTTTCTCTGTTTTATTTTCTTTTATGAAATCAAATTGTTTGTTTATGTATTTTTCCCTATTTTTGTTTCACAGCTGCAGGACAAACTGAACATGACTGGAGTGACCCTGAAGTGGCGAGAACAGCCTGATGGGAAAGTGTTCCACAAGGAGAAGAAACATCCTCTGAAAATGAAGGAAAAGAAAACTGAGCTCTGAAATTTAACCTGCACTTTACTGAAAATCACTTGATCATTTGCGTTTTTAAATAAAGGTTATTCTGATTATTACCCAGCCCCCTGAAGGAGAGGCAAGGGGTATTGTTTTTGGTTTGGTTTGGTTTGTTTCTTTGTTTGTTAACACTCTAGCTCTCAAATTATTGGTTGAATTCATACCAAATGGGGTTTATAGATTGCCAGTGACCCAAAATAGATGTCATTACATTTTGAGAAAAGTGGGTCAAAGTAAAAAAAAAATTTGTGAATTTATAAAAAAAAAAAAAAATTCCCATTTACTTATAATGGCCAAAATTTAAAATGTCTATAAAACATCAGTTTTGTTTCAATTTACTTCAAACTTACCACATATATAGACGTAACTGATATGCTGACATCAGCACACACATAGACATGATGACATCAGCTGGATCAATGCCAAAATAACATACAATAAGTGCGAGGGGAGGGGTTTGTTGTGCCTGGGACCATTTGTTTCCTCATTTTTGAAGTGAAGAATTTCAGCAGCTGAAAAACATACTAAACATCCGATCATTATTTGATCTCCGATTATTCAAGTGATCATGTAAACAGCATAATGATAGTCTTTATCAGATAGCAGCAGATTTGGCAGATTTTACTAATGATCTGATGTCTTTGTGCATGCGTACCTGTTCATCTGACTTATTTTGTTCCACTCCATCTGCACACGAGTATAAAAAATCCAATTATGGATTGAAACATGTAAACAAGGGTTTTTCAGTTATCACATTCTGAAGTGCATGTACTTCTTACTATTATTATTATTATTATTATTATTATTATTATTATTATTATTATTATTATTATTATTATTATTATTATTATTATTATTATTTCTTTTATATTGTTTGTTTTTGCACTATTTGGTTTTTTGCACTATCTTTATGCATGTGCTCTTTATTCTGTTGCTGCCTTGACCGCTGAATTTCCCCATTGTGGGATCGATAAATCTAATCTAATCTAATCTAATCTAATCTAATCTAAAACTGTCAGATCCTATTATTACAATTATCTGATTAGTCCCAGTTATTGGATTTTAATTTTATGGTTTTGTAAACAGCTACTAAAATAATTTTAAGGACAATGCTTAGAAACTGACAGCTGATGAGTTCTGGGATGACAGTTTGTGGAGCTGTGTCAAGCTACACTTTTCCTGTTGTTATTAATAAATCAATTGTAACCATTGAAATGTTCCAGGACTCCCTTGCTTCCAATGCTTTGGGTATGTTTGGTGACTGTTAGTCTTTATCTATTTGAAGAGAGAGTAAAGTACAGACAGACAAGTAAAGTGTGTAGGAAAGATAAGAAACTCTTAAAACATAAATAGTTTATATTTCACCTCATGCAATCTGAATGTGGAGACACAAAACTGTTCTACAGAGTTAAACAGTTAACACTTTTTACATCTCTCCTATCCTGATGAAAAAAAGTCAACTCTGAAGCTTTGAAAACTATTCTATTTCTCTGAAACCCTTTCTAAGTGACAAAGATTAACAGTATATTTGATATCTATATAAAGCAGCTAAACACTGGCATCACCACATCTTTTGCATCATGGGTTTTATAGGCCTGACGTGAGAACTGACTCAAACAGGAGAGGCATAGGTGTTGGAGTGATTTGCCTAATGACACCCACTTAACTCATCAGTGTTTGCCCATTTCTGTGTGGATATCAGTCCACTCAGCCCACAAAACAGCACCAAAACAGAGAGGATCTTACTGGCGGTCTTATGTCTCTCAGGTCAGTGAAATGTTTAATATTATGTCTGTTTTTATTTTCAAAAAATGGTAAAAATGCTATCAAACCAGTAAGTCACTGTCATTGTCAAGTTAACCCATAAAGACCCAGCGCTACTTTTGTGGCAGTTCCCAAATGAATTTTTCTTTTTTTTTTTTTTTAAACCTTTCTTAACTGATTTTTCATCATTTATTCTAATATAATTCTCTGTATTTTGCTGTTTTTTGTTTTTTTAAAAGTATAAATCAGGTATTTTCCTCCATTTAATTCACCGATCATGTAGATGTTCATAACATCTCAGATTAAAGTTGGAGGGTATTATATCAAAAACAGAAAACTGAAGAAAACAAAACTTTTCCAGTAAAATATATCATTAACTTAACAGAATCCAAGTGTGTCCATCCAATGTCATTGATCCAACTCCATGGGTTTTACTGGTGAATCAATGTTGTAGAAGATGACAGTGTTTCCACGTTCACTACGGAGCCTCTGAACATCCAAATGGGTCATATCTGATGACCATGAAAAGACGACAAAGTGCATTTTATGCCAATTACTTTCATGTATTGATAGGATTAGTGGATCAACAGGTATTAAACAGTTTACATCAGCAGATGGTTTTAGTCGTTGGTGAATGTTTGGGTCTTTATGGGTTAAAAGTAGACTTAGAAATAACATTTCAAACTTATTTATCAGTCTAATTGAAAAAAGACATTCTCATGGCCAAACTTCCATAGCACTGTGATATAATGTCAGTAGACCTGGGGGTGTGGAGTCCTCTAGAGCAGGGGTGTCAAACTCATTTCTTCCAGGGGCTGCATTCAGCCCAATTGGATCTCAAGTGGGACCAGTAAAGTAATAGCATCATAACCTATAAATAATGATAACTTTTTCTCTTTGTTTTAGTGCAATAAAAAACATTAAATTGCTGATTATATTATTATATTATCTGATAACAAGCATAATATTGTTAAAAAAAATTTGGAGTTTGGAAGTAAAATAAGAACAGCTTCTCATTCAATTTCTCATTTGCCCGGGTCATTTTTCTTCTTGGTAGTTCTTCTAGGTTCAACTGGACTAGATTTCTTCAAAAGAGCAAAACTAGTATGGTTGAATCTACAAAAATGGAGTTGTTTCTATGTATAGGTTATTATGCTATTATTTTTACTTTAGATCATATTGGTCTGTATGTGGAACCTGAACTAAAATGAGTTTGACCTCCTTGATTGTTAATATCTTCAGTGCAATTTTTGCACATCACAAATTCATCCCACGGGCCAGACTGGACTTTTTAATGGCCCTGTTTTGGCCCCTGGGCCACATGTTTGAGACCCCTGCTCTAGTAAGATGCCACACTCATACATTTGGTCGAAAATGGTGCATTAAAATATAGTTTATATGTGCACACCTTACAAATGACATCAGAGTGACGAGGAATATCGTTAGCCTCGGAGTATAATTACCTAACTACATGGACAAAAGTATTGGGACATGATGAATACATCTATAACAAAATCTACTGAAATGTCAATCAAAATAAAGTCCAGTTACAATACATCCATCACTTAAAATAATGCCATGGGATGTTTGGGGTCACAGCTGCATGGCCAAAAGTGATAGTGTGTATTTATGAACAGCACAGCAGCAGTAAGTTTATTAACAGCGTATCAGTATATGATGGTCATTAAAGTTCTGTGCTCTGTGATTGTACACTCTGGGACTATGGGATAATAAAGATATATTTATTTGTTATAAAGAGTCTGATCACCCACACTTTTTATATTTCAGTGCTTGAGACAAGTAAATGACATGTGTTTTGATGTACATTAAATTAGTGCTGTCTGCTTGGAAACACAGTTTGCAGGATATCCACCCTTTGCAGGTGCTTTGTGCGTTACTTGCAGTATTTCTGTCTTATGCCTGTGAAAAAGCCGCCGATGCCTTGAAGGATTTGGCCCGTAACAGCATACTATTCATTTCTTCTGTAGAAATTAGAGGGTAGTAAAGGCTGAGGCTATAGCAAAGAATATGTAAAATAACAATGAGATAATAGACATACGCAAAAATGATGATGGTCTGACTGAAAATGTAATAACACAACACATTAAAACCACTTAAACTGTTTTAAATCTTGTCTGTTAATTTACCAACATTCATGATCTGGTGCCATCCCAGATTCATCAGCCTCCATGTATGTTCAGGGTACAGTGTGGAACATAACATCACATACAACAACAGTAAGTGCAGTAATGATCAGTGGAATCAAAGAGGACAAATATCTGAACTTTGAGTAAACCCATTCAAAGTTTAAACTCTAAACTTAGTTCAATAATAATCCTACAGTCTGCACTGAGGTTGATTATCCCGACATTTTGTTACATAACAAATGATAGATAAACGTATTTATAGGTGGTGTCACACAAGCAAACATTCTCTGAGGTAAATGTGGTGGGTGTATAGGAGTGGAGATGTCTGTTCAGAGTGGATCATATATGACTCTATACTGCCAACTAGTGGCCAAACTATAGTAGTGCTAGTTTATAGAGGCTTAAAGCTTTTTTTTTTTTTTGCAATTATTTTTATTGAAGGTATGACGGCGTATTAAGAAAAATAGGACATTTCCAATCACAGAATTACAGTTTACCTTCTTTTTTGATACATATATGCATGTATACACACATTTACACACACACATATGTATATATGTATATATGTATATGTATGTATGTATGTATGTATATGTGTGTGTGTGTGTGTGTGTGTGTGTGTGTGTGTGTGTGTGTGTGTATATATATATACATATATATGTACATACACACACACGTACAAAAACAACAAATGAAGAAGCATTAGAGTGTCACAGAAAAACAAAAATTAAATCAAATGTACAAAGAAATGATTGCTTTGACATGGAAAAAGATGGGTAAACTGCGTGTTACTGAGTGGTTCAGAGAACTGGCTCTCTGTCGACCTCTGGAAATAATTACTTTTATACTTAAAGGTAAACAGCATTTGTTTCATAAAGTGTGGGGACGCTTTATACCATATCTTGAGAATAATGATTTATTACACCTAATGAATGAACCTGGAGAGAAATAGCTACACCCTCTGTGTATCCATGTATCTATTTTAGATACATGGAATTTTCTTCTTTTTTTTTTTTTTCTTCTACCTTGTGAATGGACTCTTGTGTACTCATACTCGTGCTGAATGCAACCTTTGAACCACCGTGTTTGTAAGTTGTTATTGTGTACTGTTGTGAAAACAAAAAACAAAATCAATAAACACATTGGTTAAAAAAAAAATGTACAAAGAAATAAAAAAAAAAACCTTCACCCTCCCACCCCGAACCCCCACCACCATCACCTCAGCTCATCTGACCAGTACAAATTAAAGCTCTTTATAATCATGTTACAGGATTAATCCTAATCATACCTGCATGGTGTACTGTGATTGGCATGTTTGCACTTTTCAAGCTGTTTGGAGAAATCTCATAGAAAAGTGTATTTACTGACTTAATGACTCTGAATTAATTCATATTGAGTTTGTCAAATAAAAGGTTTAATGTTGCACACTACCAACCCAGGTGAAAACATTAGTACAAATGTCTTTTTGTAGAGTTTGGTTCATATTTATTTCTAAAATCATGCTTAATTGTTCTGCTTTTGTAGGATATTTATTCTCTTGTGTTTCTGTATTCACCTATCGCACTGTTCTGTCTTGAAAAAAATAATTACTTATTGATCCATTGATTGATTAATTGATTTGATGGTTAGTTTGAGCCACTAAGAAGTTACATGTAATCAGACGGACTCATCCTTCTAATGTACATCTCTCCACAGCCTGGAGTATCTCCACATGCCTCCCCCATCAGTACCACTATGTCCATGAATTAAAGGCCTGGACTGAAGCTCAGTCCTACTGCAGAAGACCTTACACAGACCTGGCCACTACTGAAAACTTCTCAGAGGTGGACCAGCTGATAAGCTCAGTGTCTGGTGAAAATATCTCTGAGGTGTGGATTGGTCTGTTCAGTGAAGTGGGCTGGAGGTGGTCCGATGGATACATGAGTAATGAATCTGGATACAGAAACTGGAGGAAGAATGTGTTTGAACCAAAATTTCTTTCAGCTAATCAATTCTGTGTCCTCTTTGGAATGACTGTGGTATGGTGGGATTATTTTTGCGAAAGTACAAACAGCAAAGTATTTTGGGATCTTGAAAAAGATGACAGAATTCAGTATGTAAACGTAACACAGACCCACTTCACCTGCAGGAACACAGTTTGTTCAAATTGACCAAAAACTGAATCGGACTGATGCTCAGAGCTACTGCAGGTCTAACTACATAGACAACATAGTCCACTCACACTGTGTGCGAGTGGGACTTACCTTTTAGGCTCGGTCCCAAAAATGAAGAAAATTGAAAAAGGAGAGATATGATGATGTAATTGTGCTATATACTATCAGTATAATATTATGGGGATAAAAAATGTTTTCCTTATCACATACTGGACTCTAACTGAGTTTAGGACCAAAGCTAAAACCCACTGAGGAGCTTTTTTTTTTTTTTTTTTTTTTTCACAAATCTTTATGAATGGGAATAAAGAAAATATAATCTAAAAAACAAACAGCCAGAGATACTATGTTCTATGGTTCTAATTCTATTAAAGTCAGTTAATCACATTAACCTAAATTACATTGGGATTTTTATCACATACTGAGGAAAATAAAAAGACTAGAAGTAGATTTCTACAGTTAATAGGCATACTAATATGTCCAACACTAAAACTCATGCTCAGCTTTACATAAAGATATAAAGTGCATATTTAGAATCTTCACATTAATAAAAAAAAAAAATAAAATTATAATAACAAGGACCTAACTTTATCAAGTGTATTGTCAGAGGGAGAAACATTTGTACTTCATTCAGCAGCAATACATGGATTTTGAACTTAAGTAGCAGGTATATTATAACTGCATGGTACGATTTGAGTCTGAGATGTAACCTTTATGTAGGAGTTAAAGTCCCTCCACCCCCACCTTTCTGAATTCTTCCTCGAGGACACATGACAGGAAGGCAACACCCCTAAAAACAAAAGCTTATAGCACAGTGTGACAGTGACGCATCACCACATTACCATCCCTCTGCCCTTTACACTCAGCAAATTAACATTAAAACAAGAAATCCTGTAATTTTTTACTAAACCGACTTAAGTAAGAAAACCCAGCATCATGTAAAATGATGGCCCTGCCAAAATGATGCTTGCTCTTTAATCCGCGAGCTAAATTAATTGCCTTTTGATCCAGCTTATGTACAGGGACATTATGTAACCTGATTTCAAATTTATTTTTTTTTTTACTGATGTTAATTAAAGATCTGTGAGCTATGATTAGGCAGACAGTGATACTCCAGAGATTGAAATGCATATATTTCTGACTCAGGGAAAACCATGAAACCACTACACAACTTAGAAACACAATATATCCACCGACCGTCTGAATGAGTAAAGCAGAGACTCAATCATTTCTAAGAATCCACTGTTCTGAGAATCAGTGTGAAGACCAGTCTGAGTCTGAGTATTATATATGAGCATAATGTCTTGTGTGTCTGTGTGTGGGAGCGAGCGCACACCACTGAATAGAATTCTATACATCAAAATACCATGAAACATAGAAAGCTCAGAGTGAGCTGTGGAGGCGGAGAAAGAGCAGCAAAGCGCATGAACTTGCTTCTCAAACACTGAATATCTTTTCCTGCGGTCTGTTACATTCTTCAGTGTGTGCATTTATTATTCCACCCATGGGTACAAGTGTAGGAACAAAACAAATGTAATGTTTTCCTAGTGATTTGATCACAAATACAAAGAACTGGTATTGTTCATTAATATTTTGATCCTGATAACTCAGCTTTAATAACACTTCCAATACAATAACTTTTTTCAACCATAATTTCCCATTTTAGCATAAAAAATACACATTACATTACAAATCTTAATCAAGTTACTTCTATTTGTATAAACCGGAGTCTAACAACATAAAAATAAATTTTTATAAAGACATTTTTTGATGTTTGTTTTACATAATATCATTTATAAATTACTGAAAGCAACTGTTAATGATTCATTTACCAACACTGAAGAGGTTTACTCTTTAGGGATTGAAATTTAGTATCATAGATTACCAGAAAATATTCGACATTCGCTCAGTGCATTTAGTTACAAATACTTGCTTATAAAATGTATTTGAATGAAATATAAAGTATCGACATTAACTGTCAAAGTTGTTGAGGTTGTTCTGTTAATGATATATTTTGGTGAAAAAGTCACTTTTCTCTTGTTTTCTCTGTTTTCATATAATAACCTTTGAATTAACTCTAAGCTTTTATGAATATCTACTTGATAAGAATATTAAATCTAGGAAAATACCTACTTTTGGTATTGGAGCTTTAAAAAAAAAAAAAGCAAAATGTAGAGGAATATATTATAGTAAATGATGTCACTTAGAGGGTACATGTAGAGAAAAAATCCACACACAAATATAATGTTGCCTATAAAGCTGGAATAATTTTGTGTTCAGACATTCCTCTTTTTGTAACTATTTCACTCCCATTTTAGGGTTTATTTCACCGGCAACATTTCTTGCTTGTATAATGATGTTTTCTTTTCTAGGAATATACATTCTCTGGTTTTTCAGCTCCAAGAGAAAAATACTTTGATATCTAACAACTACTCTATGCATCTTCATTATCCAATTATATTTCATGTACTAATGTTTCTTGTGTGACTTATTACACTGGTTATGGCTCTTTCTTGTCCTTTGTTGTACCAAGCCTCACTGGAAAGCTGCCAAACATATTTAGGATGCAAGTCTCATTTTCCTCTAGATTTTGCTTTGCTGTGCGCTATATATGGCATGACTTCCCTAAAATATCCCTTTAACACATTTTATAAATACTTTTAAGGAACACCAAGGGATTTGGGGTATTTAAGGTGGCTTCTTTGTCTATGTCCCTCTACAAGCAAGAGAAATCACAGCTGAAATAAAACCCCAACACACAGGCTACACGGATGTGTAGATTTTTTTCTCATTTTGTCCCTGGTACTATAGTCATCCAGCACCCGAGTGACATTATTTCCGAGTGGGACGTACGTTCCTTGAGTCTCTACTCAAAGACTGTGGACCAAACAAGACGGCTGAGACATCTTGGACTTTAGGAAACATCAAACAACATTTCTGACCATTTTCTGATATTTTACACACCAACCACCTGATGAGGTTGTGAAAGAGGAGATTAAAATAATATTTGGTGCTAATAAACAGAACTAAATAAATGTTCACTAGTCTAGGGTTTACTACTGCTGTGTTGAAAGCCTCCGTTAAACCCTCTGGTGTTTTCTCTGAACTCAGTGGAACCCATCATTTCCAGAATTACCTGCATTTCAGCCATGTTTTCACAGAAGAAAATGCTACAACGACTCAGTTCACATCTGTTTATTTTCCATGGCACATTTGATAAAAGAATTATTTTTTTATCAGTCAGTGTCACATAAACCAACACTACAGATTGTTACAAAATAATATAAAAATATAAATTGGAAGCTTGTGGTGTCATTTCATTACTATCACAAGTGTTTGGTGTGATATTAGCACCTTTCACTGGAGGGGTCAAACTAGCTAAAGACAATAGCATTCAGTATTATCACTCAAAGAAGGTGGCTGCAATATGCAACATATTCATTGTGTTCAGAGCCCACTGACCTCTGGAGGACAACAAGCCACAGCAAGTCATATCACACAAATATCAAAAATAACTTAGAAAAGATGAACCAGTGGTGTACATGAGACAGTGATGGCTGTGGTCAGTTTACAGAGAAAACTGCATATTGCACCTTTGACACCTCAGTGAGAAGTTGCTCGTGAGTTATGAGAAATGAGCAATCTGAACTCTAAACAAAAATCTAGTTCACACCAATAGCATTCATCATGAGAATCACAAAAATGTTTAACTAAAAATATAATAAAAAAGGAATGTAAAAAACAACAAAACTGTACAACTATTAACTCTTTCCCCGCCAGAGCATTTTCCAGTGAGTTGGTAGCCAGCGCCAGCCGTTTTGGTCATTTTCACTAATCTTTGGAGGCTCACTGAAAATGTTGTGTTAGGAGTATGTGAACACTGAATACATCAAAAGAAAGAACAGAACTTCAACTTTTAAACACAAAAAACTATTTTATTCTATCTTTATTCGTTCGTGAGATATAAACATTTGAATATTGGTCATTTTCAGGAAAAAAATGAATTTTGAGCAAAAAGCTGAGAAAATTGCATTTTTTTCAAAGATATTGATTTTCAAGAGAAAACTGATTTCCTATTTACATTTTTGACTCTTTCTTATTTACCAACAGTAACGCTGTCTTCAAAATCACAAAATAAAATAATAATAACAGCAATAATAGTAACAAACAGCTCTAAGATATCCCATCATTCCACAAAATGTTAGGGGAATCCACACCAAACTTTAGACCGAACATCTTGTAAAGCACCAGGTTCCTTCTAAACTTTGCACATTTACATACATCAGTTATAAGTCTAACACATAGTAGTTTAGCTTTTGGATATAAACACCTCAATATTCCTCATTTTCAAGAAAAAAAGAAACAAATGCACTAAATACTGTAGATTTCTGGCCTTTGGCTGCACCAGGTCCTCCTGTTGGACCAGCTGCTGTGTTTGATCTGTAAATAATTCTATGGACATCTAGTTATTTATCTCTGTATGAATATATGTATTTATTTATTTCATACAAAAGCCAAATCCAAAAGTGTCTTCCATGTGTCCTGCTGACATTCTACAGCTGAATCTGTTCTGTGTCCTCAGTCTGAATCTGAACTCACTCTAACAGATGAACACTAGCTTTCCTTTGTCTTGTCCCATGTCTGTATGTCTGTCTTCTCCTTGAATGTCCACTAGAAATGTCTCTTTTCTCTTCCTCCTGTCTGTCATTTTCTCCGTGTTGCTCTGTGCCCCCCCCCCCCCCCCCCCCCCCCCCCCCCACCCGCACCTCCGTGTCGGACCTGAGCCGCTCCTTGTTTCCCGTGTTCCGTGTCCGTCTCCCTGACCTTCTGTTTCTCCGTTCCTGTCTCTAAATGGTTCTTCTGTAGCTCCATCATATATTGAATTGTCAGACTCTGTCTCCATAATCATCTTTAAGGCTTTTGAAACTGCGCGCGGTTCCTGCAGTCTTCATTTCCTCATTCAGTGACTGCCGCTGGATGCGTTGCCATGGGATACGGAGACTCCAGTGCAAAAACGTTAAACCCGGCCCGTCATTTTCCGAAAAAGTTGCTTAATTGTTTGTTTTTGGACTAAGGAAAGTAATTCACATGATCCACAACACCTCCAACTACAGTATAACAGTGAAAACACGGATTGACGGAAAATCTCGTCATTGGCGGGGAAGCGTTGGGAAGCAATTGACGGAATATCTCGTCAATGGCGGGGAAAGAGTTAAAAAGTTAAAAAAAAAAAAAAAAAAAAAGGCATAGTATCATAATTTATATAATTGAAAACTATGTGCTTTTCAGTACGTGTATGGATGTCTAACTGGAGAAGAGATGAGTCATGGTTATACCAGTCTGAGAGTCGCAGTTTCACAAGGCATTCATGTAGTGTTATCTGAGAAATGCACGTGTCTGACTATGATTTTGTGGTTCACAGCTCTGGTCTGACAGCTGCCGAGGACAAGGCACTGATGCAGTAGGACGCCCAGTGAGCACCGCAAAACATTCAGTCAGAAAATTTAAACCATCAGGTTGTCAATTTAGTCCAAGAAAATATACCTGTATTGTTTAATAAAAACACTGAGCAGCCATTGGATTTTAGTTCAGTGTACAGCAGTAGATGGGGTCACCATAGTAACCAGTGGTCACCTCATGTGACTGGCACAGGGGAATCTGGATGTGTTTTTACTTAAACAGGAAGTGGAAAATTGGAAACCGCTTCAGAAATCTGGCAAGCAATTACTGACAACTGTGGGCAGATGTGTATGTAAAACCAATGACCACCAGGTTGTTCCTTGATTTCTAAGAAGAGGATGGTCCAGTGATGAAGAATTGGGGATATTAGACCCCTCAGATGCAGCATTAGCATCCACTTAAAGCATAACAATAGCAGAGAATAATGGAAAGGCTGCTAGTTTCAGCCTAAAACCTGAGCCTGAATACACAGTTTCCATAAGGAGGTACAATGAAAGTATTTAATGGTGTGTTTCTACTTGGTATAAAAGCTATTCTATGTCAAAAAATAAGAAAAAATGAGACATCATAAATAAAAGCTATGGCATGTTTCAATGGCATCATATTCAAGTAATCTTGTTCAAGTCCCTGATACTTAGTGGTTCATGTAAACATCATTAACACAGACAGAACCAACAGTTCATTAGAAGGCAGCAGCAATTCATATATACAACAACACACAATCAGAACCCAAATCTGCTTCACCACGGTGGTCCAGTCACATCAGTTTGTGTTAAAAATCTTTGAACAGAGACACTAAAATCAAAACTTCAGCATAACAAAGCCTATAAATTGCAGCGAGCCGTGTGTTCACTTTGGGCTGATTCCCAAATACAAGGACTCAGCCACAAGGTTGAAAACTTTGGAGATGGGAGAAGAGATGAGAGGACAGAGGGGAAAAAAAACACTGCAGGCATGTTAGAGCTGTGGACTTCACCTGCTGTGCACTGGACAATGAATTTCTGCTCATTCCAAGGAATGATGCGCTGACGAATTCCCAAAGGGGCCCTTCAGCTCTAACAGGACTACAAGTGTTCAGTCAATGTCCACTGACATTCCAGAGACACAATATCTGATTCAACAAATGTTTTTAGTGAAATGCCTATGTTCCCTGCCAAGTCAGCAACAAGACTTTTCTTTTCTGTCTTTCAAAAACAGTGGCTCGAAAACACTGCCAACGAATTTTTTCTTGGGTAAAATTCATTTTTTGGGATAATTTTTTTTTTTGTTAAAGTGTCAAGCAGCAAGATACCCTCACCACCGATAGTATGGGTTCTGTGTACTTCTAAAATTGGCTCAGCTATAACTCAACTGAGAACAGGCACTGAATGAGGCGGGTGTTCAGTCACACTGCTGCTTTCATCTCATTCACAGTGATGGCAGTCACAGAACAACACAGATTCACTAAACCAGTTAAGAATAAAAATATAACAGTTTGTGTCTTATTATTTCATACAAGTCCGTGAAGCATTTGTCATGTCAGAGTGATGACTTCTACAGGGTCTGTCTTGCCTTTGGACCTTTGCTTACGTTTGAGGCGTCTCTGTGTGGGGGGTGGGGGAGCTGGACATACTGAAGGTGCTGCGGAACTGACGGAGAGAGAGAGGAGGTCCGTAAATGGGTCTTTTGGGGGAGGAAGTTGGGACGGAAGTATAGAAGTGTACTCCCGTAGGGGTTTGTTTTCCCTCTCCGTCTCCTGGCGTCACCTGTCAAAACAGCCAGCTGCGAATGTGTGATGGGCTCCCAGGTAGCCCCCGTTGTAGGCCATACTCAGACAATGGCGTGGCTCTCCAGCAAGTGCCATCTGCATAGAAAGGGGGCCTTGGAGAGGCAGAGCACGGGCCCCTGGCTGGAGACTAGACGTCAGGCTTGGGTAGGTGGGAAACCCACCCCCTGGAGTCATGGAAGCAGCCCCGGTGAGCATACCCATTCTGTGGGTCTGAAGGAAGTCCTGAGACATGTTCACTACAGGCCCCAGACCCTGGGAGTCCGCTAATGCTTGCAGCTGAGATAGGGAGGGGGAATGCTGGGAAAGATGTGGGAAGCTGTCAGGCTGGAAGAGCAGCTGTGGTGTGGTGGTGGTGGAGGAGGAGGAGGTGGAAGAGGAGGAGGCTGGTCTCTGGATGGCTGATACTGGAGAGAGATGAGAGGTCTGGGGCTGTGACTGCAGGGAGGAGGGCCGGTGAGGAGGGGTGGATTTGGTTTTGTTGGCCTCTTTAACATCGTTGTCATGAGCACTGTTAAAAAGGAGGAGACAAATATTTCATTGTTATGATCATAAAAAGAGATGTTAGCAAATTAGTGAGAAAAAGGAAGTGAAATACTTAGTGGCTTCTAGATAGAGAGAGGAAAGTGCGTGCAATTATCAATAAATCCATTAAAAGAGGAGATTGGCCTGTACTATTTACAAAAACCTTTTAATCGTGCAAGTTACACTAATATACATGGACACACTGTATTCTACTAAGCAAAACATGTGCACCTTAACTACACTGGCTAAATTACCCTGCACAGAAGCTATCATCTAGGATTATCAGATGAACAGGCTTTTTCACTTGATACACACAAGAAAATAACCCTCTGCTTGTTACAGCAAGAAGCGCCAGCTCATCCAAATCCATGGCAACCAAAATATAAAGAGGTCTGAATCATGGGAGACATCTCTGCCTGACTGGTTTTATGTTAGAATGCATGTGCAAGTGTGCATCTCTGTCCCTTACAGCAGCATTAGTTCAATGCACTGGGTGAGGTGGTCCCATGTGTAGCCCGTTAGTAGATGCAGAGCAGTCGTCCAGCTAGGGGTAATCTGAAGGCATATGCGAGATGCTGCAACACATGCAGCAGCGACCTGAGATGGTCGGAAACTCAGAAAAGCATGGTCTAAAAAACATAGAACGAGACAATTTTAAAAACATCACTTTGAGTCACACCATCAGCCCATGTCTGACCTGACAAAACTAGATAATTTGGACGGGTTATCTGCTCTTGACTCACCTTGCAGTGAAACTTCCAGGAAGTAGTGAGTGTATTTGTCCATAAAAGCCCTGGTTTTTGAGAAGGACGACAGGGGCCAGCCGTTGTATAGGTCACCCTCCTGCACAGAGGCATGGAGGTAGTAGTCAATAAAATGAGCAGGTGTGGGCATGCACAGATTCCAGCCAAAGGTCTCCAGCAGCAGAAGCTCCATTTTGAGCAGATCCCTCTTATTGAGTACCAGGTTCAGGCTGCACATGAAACCCAGAGAATTCAGCTGCTCCAGTTTGGGAACCCGGTCCTCCTTCTCCTCAAATTTACCTGGAAAGCAGCAGATGGACACAGCAATTTTATTCACCACTACAGATGATAATTTTATCCTCAAACCTCACATCTCACTGTTTGAAGTGACATGGTCATCACTGCAAGAAACAGCTTTTAAACTGTAAACATTTTATGAAGATACAGACAGTTCAATTCTATGGATAGTTTACATTCATTAAGGAGTTTATTTATTAACAGCCATAAGAAACAGCATTTACAAAATGGATATGGTTATATGATCCATGTTGTTAAGTTCTCCATTTTACTTTCAATTAATAACATGCAGTTATCCAAGAACAATCTACTAGCACATATATTTAGGAAATTCTCATCTCACTAATAATTATAAGAGTGGTTAATGCTGTTTACTCCAAATACGCTTATATGCTCTCATTACACTCAAGTCTGTGCATGAACTGAGCAGGGTAGATTATCTACAATAAATTTAGCACTGATTCTACAAGTTGGAGAAACAGCTGGGTGAAAAAGATGAAAACATTTCCCAAGCAATTCTGTTCCTTCTTTAAGGACTTGATTCACTAATTAAGGCCTTCCTTTCAGCACTTTATTTCTTTGAAAACATATCCACAAATGCATAAACTAGATAGATGCTTGAAACTTTCATCAACATTTTGGCATATATATTTCCATTCTCAGAGCCCATGTTAAATCAGTTTATAATGATGTGGGCAGTGATGTTAGATATTTAAAATAATCATTATCACTTGATCTCTTTTGTTATAATGATTATCATCTATAGCCAATGGCAGGTTTACGGACAGCACTAATAAGACTAACTCCAGCCTCCACAAAACCTAACAAGTGGTACCAAAGCATCAGCAAATAAAATGACTATTACTGAACATCTGGCCCATAAAGCTAAGCCATTACACTAACAAGCCTAGGAAGCCTCACTATAAGCTTACAGAGTGTGGGGCACTTACTATGGATTATACAAGCCTAACACTTTCCATGAAAAAGCCAGTCATCCTGATCCCTGATACTTTCTGTCTCGCTCACTCACTCCCCAAACAGAAATTAAAGCCATGCCATTATGTCAAGCCCCCTCCCCATCCCCAAGACATCCTCCTCTCCATAGCAACAACTCTGAGGCCTCAGGGGTCTGTGTGACCAATGAACAGGGGTGATTCTGCCTTTAATCCACTGGTCCACCGGGCCTCCTTTACTCAAACTTTGAGAATGAAAGAGAAAGGGTGTCCGGTTACTCTATGGAAAACACACCCACTAGCCCTGTGCCTTTAACTACACATGGTACACTGAAGTTGTCAGATGTGGGCAAATCTCGCAAATTACTGGCCTTCAAAATTATTCTTGATTTGTCACATTTGTTTTAAATATGGTTACAGACTGCAATGTAAGAGCTTTTAATGGCTATAGGAAACAAAATAAGCAAGCATTCCTGAGAGTAAAGTGATATGTATGCAATACATTTGCTTCAGCAGAGAAGGGCCTTTGCAATCCATATAAACAAGCATATAATCACACTCATATTTGTGATGCTGCATGCTGACAAAGTACAACCCTTTGCTGTTATTAATCCCAGGGCAGTGAACAAAAATACATGGAAATGTATAAGTAATGCCTATGGTTTTTCAGAACATGCATCCAGCTGAGAATTTTAACACCGATGTGTTGGGGTAAATCTTGGCCTCTACTCTGAAACCATGGAAACTAGACATTAAATACCATATAGGGTCTTTATTGACTTTTCAAGGCTGCCATTAAATGTGGATACACCAAGCAACAATTGTCTACCATGTTGCAGTTATTGTGGTGTTCCTTGATAGACCTCATTTGCATCTTTATGCTCAAATCTACACAAGCAGGGTGTCTTCCCACTAAGTGTGAGCTTTACCATGGGTGTTGTGATCTACCATTAAGTGAAGGAAGGAGAGGAGGAGAGAGGGAATGGTTGAGAGAGCGAGAGGGGAGGGGTGCAAGGGGGGATTGGCAGCCTAACAGGCCTGAGGGGTAATTAGCAGAGAGGCAGTAATGGCGTCTCTCCACCAGAACAGGAAGCACTGTGGAAAAAGGCTGTTTACACCCACCAGGACTCGTTCCACAGCGCAGTCCACACTTGCCCCATTCTCTCACCCTCATATCCTCTGGATCCAGGGCTCTGTCTGCTGTTAGACTGCTATGTCCACACAGACGTGGCCATAAAAAACCATCAATACCCCCAATCTCCACACAACCCCAGCCTCTTTGATCTTAAGAGACAAGGTGCTAGTCAATCTCCTTATTGTTCAATGTGATAGCTCTCTCAGTTTACTACTGCGACTGAGTGGGCACATGAGTAACATGGGATGGAAGAATGCTTTGAAACAAAAACCAAAGCTACTTCAAAAGGAACCTACAGGAGCACAATAATTGATGTACTGTAGACAGACCTGACTCCTGTATATTAGACCTTGTATGACAAAACCGGTCCTCATGGATTCATTTCATTGAATTGGCACAGCAGGGTGCAGACACAGAGGCTCCAATTAAAAAACAAAAAAAAAAAAAAAAACAGAACAACACAGCGATGATCCTGGTTGTACTGTTCTGTACCATGTTTTTAATTGTGATTCACAAAAGTTGAACAATGTTGAAGCAACCGACAGCTAATGATGAAAAACACTGGCCTTTCATACGAGCACATGGAAGCACACATCCCGATATGTAGCCCCTGCAGTGTGCATATAAAAATACTGTGCTAATTAAGGGTTTACTTTGCAAAGATAACGATGAGAGAAAATATCTGTGCCTCTATAAAAACAGAGTTTATGCAGGTATAAGTTAAATTTCTGACCTTTATATGACCGTTATGAAGGTAATTTAAAATCTACTTGTTATTTCACAGCCAACTTGTGTTTTGTTCGACTGGCTTCTGCTGAACATCAGGATTATTGGACCCATAACTTTTCAAATAAAGTCCCGCATAATGAAATTTCCTAATCCAAATTGCAATGTAAAATATCAGCCTCAGAGGACATGGTTTGAAACACCTCACATATGTTTTTGTTATAATGTCATTAATCTTTTTTTCCAAAACACATTTTTAAAAAAAATGAAGATAATGCAACTTTACTAACATAACATTCACTGGCCAATTAATTTTAAGGCCTAAAATTGAGATTTTGTTCATTGTGTTACTTTTAAAAAGGCCATTAAAAAAAGACATTAAAGATATTAAAAAACTTTCAAGATTGACACAGTTTTGTCCAAATACATTACAGTATCTTGCAATTCAAAAAACCATCACAGTGACCTTTATATTTTATCACTTCACTGGTACATTGCGCTAACAAACCTGCAGTTGTACTTTTGTCAGTCTGAAATGAACCTGAGAGAGACGATGCATTCCTGTCCTGTGAGTTCAGCTTACCTGGAATGCAGGCAGCTAAATGATCCTATCTTATGTCTGTGAGCAGTAAACCATGGTAATGGGGAATCAAAACCTTCTTTTGCATCTAAACCAACTGCCTTTTCATATACATCAACTACAGGACACCTAGGTTTTCTCAGCACGCACAAGTAAGGGTGATGATGAGAAAAGGTCAAGTAAACACAAAGGGGTGAGAGGTCAGGGGTGAAGGAAAGGTAAGGCCGGGATGCAGGGCCTCCACCCAGGTGTGCTGTTCGAGACAGAGGTGGGGGTGGAATGGGGATTTTCAAGTGATAGGGGTTGTAGAGAAACTTGAGAGCATTGCCTCTGTATCTGTCGCTCTCCATATTTCAATTTGCTCACTTCCCTAAACAAACAAAAAAATTGAACCAACTTAGTTTTTGTCGATTAATTATGTGTTTTTATTTTTATTTCAGACTGTCCAACGTAAACTATGGAAAAAAATAATTTTTTGTCAAACTTTGATTTCTTTTCCTCTTGTTTCTGTCTGGATTGATGGTTGCAAGGAATTTCCTCTGCCCTTTCAACTCTTTTTATTTGCTAGTTCATCTTTCATTGGGGGTGTGAAATTGGTCACAGCTCCATCTCAGAACCTCCATGTTGCCACCCCTATCCCCGGTGCCTCACACAATGTAGGCCTGAGCCACCCTTTGACCCTTAATGCTAATGTCTGTGTGACCACGGAGAATCTATGAAAGAACCCTGCCCTTGTGTATGTATGAGTGTGTGCGTGTGTGTGGTGTATTTTTAGGGGGCTCCATCAACCTCACTAAGGGCACAAAGCACCCTTGCCTTGTGGATGATGAGGAGTGACACAAGGAATGAGAAGCAAACGAGCCAATGAGCAAACAAAGCCACAGGCATTATACTACAAACACTACATATGACTCAAGTCTGACATTTTTCTTGCAATTTCAAGATTATAATGAAAGAACTCTCAGATAAAAGGTTGATTATATAAATAGAAGTGTATATAACAATAGAGTAATGGTATATCCAATTAGGAAATTGAACAAAATAAATATTTTTTATAGGCTAATTATTTATTTATTATTTATTTTCTTTCCTTCCTGTTTGTAAGTAACTGTTCTGCGTCACATTCACTTCACATAATTTGACTGTGTTGCCTTCATGCTAATTTCCTGCCTACATCTGTGCCATGTGAAAAACACAAAGCACCAAAACATATTGCTATAAAGAATGCATGCATAAATGGTATAGCATAAAATTAAACAATAATTTTACAATGGTCATTGGGATATATACAATATATCATCATATTGCCCTATATAGCCCTCTTAAATGGTATCTACACATCATTGCATAATTTCTTCAATCAGAACAAAATAGACTCGATCATAATTGTTAAACGTCTTTGAAGAGAATAAAGGGGAAGTAGGTTTCCTGGTAATCTACATTTCAGGACACCCTACTGAGTGGCTCAGTTCTAACATGTCCTATTTGCAGGCCACCACCTCTCCCTCCCCTTCTATCCTGTTTAACATCAGCCACTGAGCTGCCTTTGAAGTACCGCTCCACTCATTTCCCAGCCCCCCAGGGATGTGGGCCTTTTTTACTGGCTGCCTTGTCCCAGGACTGGCTTGCTCTGCCTGTCCTGGACAAGGTGAGAGAATGAAGAGGAAACAGAGCCAGCAGCTAAAGGTAAAAGGACACCACCAGAACCCAGATGGTTAAATGTCTCTGTGACAGTAACGAAATGACCTTTCCTCTGGAAATTCTCTGATGGATTAGATGGCAGTGCTGATCTTAATAATAAGGTGATCAGGGAATTAAATCTATAGTTCTATCACATGGTTGCCACAGCTCTCCTCATTTAGAAATGCCATCTTACGGCAAGTCTTTACTATAAACAAACCCACATTTACACACACACACACAACAACCTCCATCCCTCAGTCTCTGCTCCCCTCCCCCTCTTTGGGAAGGGTCTGGCTGGCTGGATGGCTGGCTAGCTGGCTGGCTGTCCTGCTTGCATTGACGGGCTTTTGTTTGAGGCCTGACTCGGAGAGCATATGGCAGGTGCCCCTCAGCACACAGTGCCTCCCAACCCCCGGGCTCCATGGCCTATGAAAGTGCACTATGTACTCAGTTTGACTGGGCTTCATATGGGTTTCACAGGATGCTCTTTTTTTCCTGGATACCCTTCACTCATTCAGGTTCACTGAATAAATTAGATGAACTCCAGTTATAGCAACAACAGAAGCACACCAAACCATAGAAAAACCGACCACGATTAAGTAGTCTAATCTTGGTTTGTCTAGTATTTACTAGACAGTATACTACTACACTATTACTACTAGTATTTACTAGACAAACCAAAACATAATCTAAATACATAATCTAAATACATGCTCTATATATTGACTGCCAGTGATAAATGAAGAGCTAAACATCTTGACAACAACAAAAAAACTGTAACCTTCGTATACTGACTGGTAACAAATCAATGATTTTTTTTTTATTCAAAAAAACACATAGCAGTAGTATTTTTCAGGGACCAAGATCTGCCAGGAAGACCAATGTGATCCCAGCATGACTTCAAGGAATGCAGCACAACAGTAACATACAGTTTGAGTATAATGACTGATTTTCAAATGGAAGTACACAATGTACACATGAACATTCCTCACTGGAACTGATGTCATTTTTTTCCTTTCCGTACTGGGTTCTGAGGAATGAAGTGAGGTCTCTAACAGCAACACTTAATACACGTAGGTTTGAAGAAGTGGCCGTAATCTTTCTCCTGCAAATAAGGAAGAGCTTGTCCATGAACACACACACAAACACACAATAGAGTAACAAGATTAAGCGGTGACTGCTGCGAGACACAAAAGAAGTAGCGATTAATTAAGTGAGTGCGGAAACCAGAAAAATTTAAAGAAAGACAATATATGTGCATGTCAAAGGCAGGCAGAGGGACCTGGGGAGGCAGTTCAATAACTAGGCCAGATTCCAAAGCACCTCAGGAGAGATAAAAACCCAAGACAACTTTGAATCAAACACCCTTTCAAGCCTTCATCAATCATGCCAGAGACTCCCCAGAGTCCCAGAGGAGTCAGATGCAGGAGAGCTGGGAGCAGAGAGCCTGACTAAGTGAAAGCCACAAATGAAAAGATTCAATAAAAATCTGATTAATCAAGGACAGAATGGATGAAGATCCTCTGCCCAGTGCGGGTAGATCATTTTTATAATACTCAATGAGAAAATTCTCAAAGTTATTCTGGGATTCTCATGAGATTGCTTTTAAATAAAACCTCTTTCAAGTCTCATTCAGATGTATCCTACCACAGAGACTACTCTGATTGCAAAGATGGCCTGTGCTTGAGTACACATGAATATGCGCACGCACACACATATACAGAGCTCTCCCAAGTGAACGGGCCCGGTTCCAGACTCCCACTTTGACGGCATCATTAGTCTAATTATCCATGATGCCAAGGGCTGCATTAATGTACAGAAAACCTGAGTCTGTTAATCACCAGACAGACACAGACACACTAATGACTACCACACAACCTGAACCATCTATCAGCAGGGCGGGAATCATTAACACACCTGCTTTACATAAAAAAACACACAAAAATGCGAATCCCGGTTACTAGAATTATTAAACTACATTTTTTCTTGTTTCTACCAAAGTGTTTGCAGCTAGAGAAAATTCAAAATGGTTACAAGTTACAAAAAAGATTGAAACCCAGAACTCTAAATCACTATGCGTGCCATTAAGTAGACTGATGACATTCTACTAAAAGGGTCATTAGAAAATTAACCCAGAAGATGCAGTGAATTTGGAGAGGTGAGATAGGCAGGTACATTTACTGTTCCTCTTGTATTGATAGCACAAACGTGCATAAAAGCTCCAGCCTCAGACAGGTTATTACAGCCTGGATGAAAGAGTAATGCAACACATTAAATTCTGCAAACACAAGCATAATCCTAAAGAGTCAGACAAGGTTCTCCTTGGAAATCAATACAACAGTCAGCCTAAAACAATAGCAAACATGCTTTTTTAACCAACACTGCTTCTAAGAGTAAGCTGTCATTACAGGTTCAGATCAGACAGGAAATCAGAGCTGGGAAAAAAAAAAAACCTGTCTCTCGAGCTTAACTCAAAATTAGTCTTGTTGCAGGAAGCATTTCACTTTGTACCAGCTGTGCAAAAACCACATTCACAGTTTCTCTTCTCTGCTCACAAGATTTACAGGGTACTTAATGTGCATTACCTGAATAAGTCACTTTTAGAAATAGACACACGGAATGAAACAAAAAACTAATGTTTACATACTAAATCCTCAAGCCACCTCACTACATTTAAGTTTTCTTAAATATAAGAAAATTTGTAAAACGCCGATGTATACATCTGAGTAAAGTTCATACAAGAGATAAGACGTTCTCTTCTCAAAGGATAGCACCTAAAAAACAAACACACATTTAGAGAAGGAGGCAAAAAGATGTTATCAGACTTACTAGCTAAGAGCAGACAGGAGAGGGCAATGACATAGAGTTGCTTGACAGCAACATCATAGTGGTCCATGAACAAATCCAGCAGGTAGACGGCTAGGTGACGAGCTGTAGGACATAGCTGGTAGCGATTACTCAGGATGGCCAACAGGTCTGCAAAGTACCGACGCATGCCAATTTGTGGAGAATGGGCCCGGTAGACGGGTAACTTCAGCTCCTGCAAAGAAGAAAAGAGAGATGAGGGGAATGTAAACGGCAGGGGGGAGAAGCTGGCACAGAGGAGTAGGGTGGGCAGGAAGCAAGGCTGAAGAAACACGGGGGCTGTAAAGAATATGCATAATAATAGTGAGCTGTGATTGTCTCATGCTGACTATGTTTAACTACTGTCAGGAGAGCTGATGTGGGTCTAAAAATATCAGTTGAAGAATAAAAGGCAATTTGCCATCAGAAATTGTTGATCACGCTTCAGTCTCATTTTAATTTCATTTAATATACCATCACTGCAGGGAGTGGGAGCTAATTTGGGTCATTGCAGGGGTCTCTGAGCAAAGGACTGAGGGTAGTGGAGTGTGTGTGATGGGGTGGGGGTGGGGGGGGCACGGTTTCTTCTGTGGAGGTTGAGTAGTAGATAGGATTAGGTTTCACCCTTAGCATACCTCCTATTCACGTTCAATTAACTGCATGTGTTTCAAAGTAGAAGGAAGACACTCAGTCACATTAGCATTGAATCAGCCTCTGGTATCTTCCCAGTGAGCTACAGAGAACAACAACAATGCAAAGGCTCCAGTTTCAAAATCTGCCTCACAGTAAAGAAACAAAATACATCTTCACAGAACAATTTCTTTCTGTTTCAAAGCGGCTTATTCCACACATTTTGTTTTTGGAAATGTTCTGTGTAAAAACAGGCTTTGAATTAGATTTAATAGAAGATTGAGGCTTTCTAGATTAATCAGCTTAGGTTCAAACAGTAAGGGGTCCTTACATTAGTAGAGCAACGCTGAAAACATCAACATCACGTCAGTGCTGTTTTTCAGCAACATCTCTGCCTGTAGGCTGGCTTAGAAACAGCTCAGAAACCATTTTGGGTTTAAAGCTCTGTGTTTCAAATAAATCTCAAGGAAACACATGAGGTAGTCAATAGTTTGAGGGATTGCAAAATAGACTGAGGGAAAAATGTACCAGCACAGTAACGTTTACACAAACTGTCAACTATTTATTTTAAGTGCAACTAAAACAACACTGATTTTTAGGCAGACACTTCAATATAAACCAAAAATAAACAGTACCCCCACCCCCCTGAGGTACTCCACCCCCGGTGCTACAACCAACCATACTACTCAATCCTCCCCAAACTCTGCTCTCCTCCCACTGGTTCAGCCTCTGCCTCTGGTCCATCTGTCTGTCTGGGGGTACTAGGGCAGCAGGAGAATGGGGGTGTATGTGAGGTGAAGGGGGGGCAGGAGTCTGAAGGGACATTTCGGGCGGGGGGCTGTGTGGAGTGGAGAGGTGCCTTTGTGGGGGACCAGCACCATAATTAAGGATTCCACAGCTGCCTCTGCCTGATTTGCATGTCTGATAATTTGCCACATGCTACACACCACAGCTATCTCCCACATCAGGGCATTACTGCTGCAGCAAACGTCATTAAGGCTGGATAAAACTGTGGGGGAGCAGGCCCCATGCAGGAAATCTGAGCACTGTGTGAAGGCCTTTTTACATTCAGGCTGTTAATATTCGACCAGTCTTTTCATCCATTTAAAATACACACAGTCACCTTCTTTAATGCCCTCAATCTTACATTTTGTTAAAAATATAAACAAACCAGAGAGTGGGATTTAAAAACTTAGTGCCCCTGACTTATTTGCAAGTTTATTTATTCAGAATTTTCAATAAATAACTGAAAATATAACATATCTGAAAACTATAAAAAAAAAAAAAAAAAAAGGGTCTCTATTTACAAATAGGTAAACTGGAAAATGTTAATCTTCACTTTTGTGTGACAGAACACAGCACGAGTGTGTTATACTTAACAAGGCTTTAACTGAACTGAAATTTTATGCGAGTTGACTAACCAGTTAACCTCCTACAAATACGATTAGCATAATAAAAAAGAGGCACCAAAAGGATCTGAGGACTCGACAGTATATAGACTCTTAATTTCAAACATTTCACTTTTTATTGGAGCATCAAGACTCAACAGTCTCAGTGGGACATCACTGTAACCTAACGTAAAAAGCTCCTCTGAGGAATGATGCGATCATTATCCTGGAAAATGCTTACATGTCTAACACTATTAAGGTATCTATAATGTTAAGAAATGTAAGTAAAAAAAACAACACTCAGTTAAATGCCAGGAATCTTTTCTAAAGGATACAACAAAATTCAAGTGTTCTGCCACAGGTGCTGTTAAGAAATCAACTCTAATCTGATTATACGAAACTCTAAAACCCCTCATTATGTTGATTCACTGTCTCTACCTTAAATCAGTATTTTGTAATGTTTGTATTGCTGTATTTACAATAAGTGTATTGTGTTACACAGAATGCAAAAAGTGAGCCTGTAGCTAAGGATTTAACAAAAAGTGCAGACACCCGGAAAGAAAACCTAACATCAGGCTATGTGTGAGTGTGTCTTTCTCATGTTAAAGTTTACTGTGAGAGAAAATGAGTGGGTGTGTTATTTAGTTCACAGCTCAGCATTACAGATTTTCAGGCTAATTGACAGATCATTATGAATCAGACAGTGGAGTATGTGTAAACTGAATCATAGTGTGTGTCAGACAATGACTCACTGGTTCACAAGCGTCCGATTCACTATGTGATATACCGCCGGACCCTGCGTATATACACATATATAAAAAATCTTCGGCATAACGGAGCACCTGGTATCTAAAATTGGATCTGTACTCATCTCCTTGGTTTGAATCTGGCAAGACAAGCTCATCTCCCAGCTTGGAGATGCCACTCAAGTGACAGATGTCTCCATTAAAGTGACACATGGGAAGAAATATGATCAGGCTTCGAGGTTAATTAAGACATTCTCAATTAATGAGCCTTAACTCCTCCATGTAATCTCATTTAGATCATGTTTAAACAGACAAGAGGACCATGTAATTATATTTTCTTCCCAACTTGTATACATTTTGGAGGTA
Organism: Sphaeramia orbicularis; assembly: GCF_902148855.1. Lineage (NCBI taxonomy): Eukaryota > Metazoa > Chordata > Actinopteri > Kurtiformes > Apogonidae > Sphaeramia > Sphaeramia orbicularis. Next base: position 30,759,106 of record NC_043966.1, read on the forward strand.
TATAGAGCCTTGTGATGCACTAGGAATATTCGATTCCTAACGTGGTGGTTCATATTGTCATGGAATGACAAGACATGGCCATAATCTACTAAAAACACAGGATTTTCTTGATCAGTTACATGGCAATTATATCCAAACTCTGATCAAACTCAGTCTCATTCTGTTGGGAAAAATACTCTTACTAAACCACAGAAAATCAGTGCAAAGGAGGAGGGAAAAAAACAAGGAGGGGTTTGTATTTCTACATTTAAAGACAAGTAATGTTCCGTCATTTCCTTAATAACTCCAGTTTTACTGGAACCTATGCAAAAGAGCAAGTAGGCTACAGTAGGTTTTTGATTAAGAAATAAATCATGACATTTTGTGTTCTTTTTCTTTTTGCTCAAGCAGTCAACAATACACTGATGTAATTCCTCTAAAAATAAATGAGTGCTTCACAGACTCACCTTGATGCGGAGGGACTGATGGATATCTGCTGCTAGCTGTCCTTTCCACCATTGCAACTCCCTCTCCATCTTTCCCATCCAGAGGAGACTTCAAAGGTTAAGTTTTACCTGCTGAGACAGATGTTTCCAAAACAAGACAAAGTTCTCAGAAAGGAACTAATCTGAACATGGTCTTCAACCATCCATCAGACACAGCATAGCGTGAAGCCGGATTAAAGTTATGCTAACTAACTCTAAATTATTAAGATTTAATCGAACAGGGTTTCTGTTGTTACAACCAACCAAACACTAATATTAAGCCCCGGGTAATCTGTAACTGTTGTTCTGGTAAAGTTTGTGAACACCTTGCTAATCCTAAGGCAGATATGTCTCTCATGCTTAGGCCATTTTCTCTGCACGGGAATTTAAATGGCTCAGTTAAATGCCCACACCACCATGCTGCGGGTCAACTAAATCCACGCAGCACTCACTGTAATGTTATTGTTATTGGCATGGTTATTTAGTATAGATAATACACAATTAACTTACGTATACTTTTGCTTATGATTGAAAATGTATCTGCACCACGAGACAGCGGCCAAACAGTGGGGCTTCATAAGTTAACTGCCCACCGAGCTCCGAAACACTCGCCTCGTTAAAAAACAAAAACAGCACTCGGCGAAAAAACTCAGCGACTCGACACGGATGCAGCTCGTACAGAAATACAGCAACACGGGAAACTTTTTCTAATCATCTCCATCGTTATTACATGTGCCACTCACCGCTCCGACGGGAATGCCCCCCAGACCCCTTTGTCTCAGTCCGACATCCTGAATGAGAGAACTCCTCTTCGGTTCAACTTTGCGAAAGCCCTCTTTTTTTCGGCGAAAACACACCGGTCAAATTTTCTGACAAGTTCACAGAACAGCTGCCACCGCCAAATCCCGACGACAAGCGTTCTGCTGCGCCGTTTTCCTCCAAGTGTTTATACTTTTCCGAGAGGTTTTCCTCAGCCGTTTTCTCTCCGGTGGCTCCGCTGTAACAAAGTAGCCTCCTCGGCTGCACCAGCTGCTGCCGTTGCGGTGCAAGGCTCGTGCGCTCGACGCGACGAGCCCTCCTCTTCCGTTCTGGGTGTTGTAGTTCTTTAAGGGTCAGCGTCAGAACTACAAATGCACAGCTTTGTGAATATATATATATATATATATATATATATATATATATATATATATATATATATATTAGTATAATAATAATAATAATAATAGTAATAATATAATTCTTCTTTATTTATATATGTATTTATTAATTTATAGTGGTGGCCAAAATTATTAGAACACCTGATAGATCTGAAAATGCTGTCTTTTTCCCCTCAAAATATGATTTCATGTCATAATATTCATGAAATATGCAGATGGTTGTTCTGAGCACAAGTAATAGCAGATGAAGTGAGTCATAATGTTTTTATCCACTTTTAACTTCAGTATTTACTTAATGAGCAGGATAGACCTTATATATAGAACAGAATCACACAGCTGTGTCCTAAGGCTCTTGCATCACCTTCAGTTTAACCACAATCACACCTGACAATGAATTCACAAGGAATTTGGTTTCTTCTGAACATGATTGTGTGTTATCAACAGTAAAATAGGATTTCATTGTTTTTTGTAATTAAGTTGACCAAAATCTCCTCATGATGCTTATGATACAAAAAAGATGAAACCTTTTAAATATGCCAAGTGTTGTGATAATTTTGGCCACCACTTTATTTATTTATTTAAGAACCACTTTAAGCTTTACCTTTAAACAAAAGCATTTCCTTTCACAGTAATTAAAAATCACTTATCATAGTGTCACAGTTTAACAGAAAACCATTTTTTATGTACAGATCTAAGTTTCCTATTTTATTCCATCTGGAGCACCAAATGCTGTGCATCTTCTTTTTGAGAAAAAAAAAACAGTCTGTGAAACTTATGAAACAATTGTAATTTTATATCCATTCTATATTATAATTTTGTTAAAGGAGAAAAATATAGCATTGAGTACGATCTGTTACTTTACTGTGAAAGAAAAGAAAACTGATAGAATCTTGTCAGACTTAAAGAGGCATGAAGATTAAGAAGCCAAAAAGCACTATAACATCAAGTCCTTCTATGACAAGTTTCCGCTCTCTCTTGCGCCATCTGGTGTTAGAACATGTCAAACAAACGCCTTCTTATGTGGATCAAATGTATGGACAATGTTAGTGCAACTGATATTACAAATAAAATGAAAACAACACCAAACTAGTATTAACTGTCCCCTTTAGCGTTGGCCTTTCTGTCAGCCTCATTGAGAAATTCCTGGTCAGCATATATAAGGAACCCAGTGAAAGTGCTGTCCGTCCAGAAAGGGTCAAAGAAAAGTCCATTTTGCTCAGAGTAAAAGATTTGCAGCCACACCTGGTCAGACTGCTGCAGCTGGAGAACAGTAGAACCAGATGCCACGTCATGGTTTCCTGTATTTGCATCAAATGTCTTGATCTTGTACTGTCCGTTGTGAACCAGCCCAATGGCCAGGTGCTTGTTTGCTAGTGTGATATCATAGGTGAAATAATAGACTCCAGGAATAGCACAGACAAACTTTCCACTGGTGGCATTGTAATGATTCCCCTCATTCAGCAGGATTCGGCTGAAGCGGATGGGCATTCGCTCCTTGGGATAGCTTTTGGTCATTGCCACAGAAAAGGCTGAGCGGGCAGTGCTGCCACAGTTGCAGCCTCCTGGAGCTCCTTGCTCCCCCATGTCACCTACCTCTCCTTTTGGTCCCTGTTTTCCAGCTAGTCCAGGGGTTCCACGTGGCCCCTTTAGTCCTCGAGGTCCAGCCTTACCAATAACACCTTCACGGCCTTTCACTCCTGGCTTACCTTGATTTCCAGTCCTCCCTGCATCACCTGATAACAGAAGAGGGACAGTGATTACTGTACTGTATAAAGAATTCAGTTTTTTTAATGGCTTAAGCAGGACCCTATACCAATCATTAGATACAACCTAAGACATTCTATACCTCTGTCTCCTCGTTGTCCCTTCTCTCCATCCTTCCCATCTGGTCCATCCTTTCCTGGAGGGCCCATAGGCCCCATGGCTCCTGGTGATCCAGGAGCTCCAGGATTTCCTGCAGGCCCTGATGGACCTGGCAGACTGCAGACCAGCTGGGAGGACTGGACAGTGATATGGCGATCTTTCTTGGTTGTATTAAATGTTGACTGGGAGAGGACAACTGACAGCAAAGAGAACATCAAACATATCTGGAGCATGATGATCACTGTGGAGTCAAAGAAGACCAGTAATTGTTTACCAGTCACTTTTAGGCTTTTGATGGAATGTCACAATTAGATGATCAAATGTCTGCTTACGAACTACATTAAGCAGGCAAGATGAATAAGAAAGGTAGCTTGGTAACGGGGAAAACACACAGCGCCAGTATTAGATGAAAAACATGCACACAATAAACAGTTATCTAAATGGTCATTGTCATGTCATGACATGCTTGATGAGAAAAATGATCCTTCAATGATGTAAGGGGTCAAAGCAAAGCAAACAATGCAGCTCACAGCAGAATGAAAAGGGAGTGGATGAGAAATTTAAGATACGCAGACAAAGAACTCACCAGTTGAAAAATTATGACCCATGGGCATTTTTCTGCAATATAAGTCCTTTTTCTGCAAGAGGGTGCACAAACTTTACTACATAATTTTCCAGAAATCGGGTGGGAAAGCATTCTCCAAGAGAAGAGACACCAAGTGTGTACAGCCCAGTGAAACAGAGTCCATAACATCCGCCCTGTTTAAGCAAGTACTCTGCCAAAAAATACTTTCATGATGATGTCATAAATTCAAGTCAGTGCAACAGTATTTCACAGCGGAAGCAATGATGCGTCTCTTACTCACAAAGTTATCCAATGGGAAAATAGGACGCTGTGGAATAGATATACTTAGATGCACAGGCGGAACCACCTACCTATTTATTTCAGTGTCCTTTTATTTAAAGGTTCAAGTTTGTGTTTAAAATTGTCAAGTGTCATAAGCATTTTAAAGTTACAAGTGCAACATAACCTGAAGGCAAGGTGGTCTGCAGCTGCTTATAAAATGCTCTGTGAATATTACCAAATGTTTTTGTGCCCGGATTCAGAGCCAAGAGCTGAGAGACCAATAAAACCGTTCCAGCTGTTGAGTCAGGCATCACCATGTGTTCAGCAATTTACTGTATTCACACTAACTGGAACCAAGTGGACTTACAAAAGCAGTGATTGTTTCATATATTCCTGAGATCCTCCAACAGCCGATGATATAATGGCAAAAATAATAACTAAGCTATTTCCAACTAACCTTCCTATTCTATAGATTTGTAACACTTGAGTTCACCAGACAAGCATTGTAACTTTCTGTAACAATGCCATAATGCACATTATTAGATTTGCATATAATGTTAGAAACAACACAAAGTTTTTAAACAAGCATATTTTATTAAAAAATACACAATCCACATCAAATTGTCAAGTTAGCATGTGAGGATTTTTTTGTCCATGACCAAATGTAATCTGAAATTATAATTTGTCATTTGGAACTAATAAAATACAAACAAAAGCACACTCAGTTCTCTAGTATTTACAGTCCTGTGGCCACAAAACCAGAGTGTGCAGAATGCTTGACAAAACGTTGTACACAGTTTTCAGTTCTGTTCATACCAGCACGGTCTCCTGCAGGTTTAATGACAGAGGTTACATTAAACGAGTCAGACATTTTTAAAAAGCAAATGCTCTGACAGGGTCCTTAAAGGGAGTATTAGGCCAGTCAAGAACAGGAGGGAGAAGGGGGTCACTGTCCCAGGAAGGATGCCATGGGATCATCTGGTCGGCTGCGTTTCATGCGGAAGGCCTCCATCTCCTCTTCTGTGGGGGCCTTCACTTCCTGCAGGCTGTGGTATGGCCTCTTTCTCTCGTCCAGCTGCATCATCGCCTCTACCTGCTTTACTCGCTTATCTTCTGCTTCAAGGGCCTAGAACATTAGAGAAAAAAAAGGGGGGATGATCAAACACAAACAGTGTATTACCCAAACCAAAGACACATGTGAAGATATACAGGAAAACTTCTTGTCATCACAAACACAAAATAACCTTTTTTAATTTCTCTCTCTTCTTTTCTTCATCTTCTGAATCACTGCTGTCAGATCCATGCTTCTTGTTCTTTTTGTTCTTCTTCTTCTTCTTCTTTTTCTTCTCCTGCATCATCTTATCTCGATGCATCTGACAAATTCAAAACACAGCACCTGTTACTTGCCGACTGATAAAAATATGGCATCTAGTTTTCATAAAAGACTGCGATGTAAAATTACTTTGAATCACCACTTACTTCTAGCAGAGACTTTGGTTCTTCCTCTTCCTGGGGCTCATTCAATCCCTCTTCAAATGGGGTACAGTCCGAGTTGTTCTTAAGGTTATTAAAAAGACCAAAAAGTGTAAGTTGATTACAACAAAAGACAAGAAAGAACATGTCAAATACAGCCACAGAACACAATCAGACATATACTCACTACTTTAATTCCAGCCTCTCCTGTGCAGTAGCTCTGTTTGACCATGGAGTGACAGCACTTGTATCCCCAGAAACCATCTTTCCAGTAGGAGCCCCAAATACACTGCCAACAAAGATCCATTTTTAGAACATAAAATATAACAATACAAATAAACAGGCACCACAGTTCTGTTCTGCCATCCTTACAGTATGATTGTTGATGAGCACATCCTCCTCGTACTTGGAGCGAGCCACTGCCTTGTCAAGTCCCTTCAGCACAGCACCATGACGAGAGTACTCCACATAGTCCTCAGTCTGAGCCAACAGCAGCTCCCTTGGCGGTGCATCCAGGTGCTCTTGACCTCCATACTAATCATCACAAACAGAAGCAAGAACAGCATTAGATTTGCTCCATTTTCAAAATTGAAGCCAGAAGAATATAATGCTCTGTAGCCATTTTTTAGGATCACTGCACTGCCATCAACACATATTAGGATTAACAAGAGTGCTCCTTAATATGCCAGTTATGCACCTTGTCAAGAATGCTCTCCCTCTGTTCCTCTTTAAAGTCCTCCTTCTTGACCTTGAAAGACCGGTGCAGCAGCTCAAGCTTGGTGGGATCGGCCTGCAGATGAACTTCAGAGCCTCTATCATAGGCCTCCCAGGCAAACACTATAATGAGACAAATTGTTTGATCATTAGAAATACAAACAAATACCTACCACATGTCTATTTGAGAGAGATGATGATACTTTAGGTCTACTTTCATTAATTCATAAAAAACAAAAAGGGGTATGTGATAGGTAGAGGCGAACAGGGAAGGATTTCTGTGACTTACACTGTGTTTGAGCCATAGTGATTGTGTCTCCACTGTAGCGGGCAAAGTTGTCTCCAGCATATCCAACTCTGTCAAACAAACAGGAAAATCATGTCAGTGTGAGAGAATGAGACCCTTCAGCTTATGATGAAAAAGAAGATCTATAACTTACTCGTCTGGGTTCATGCCAGTGTTGGCGTATGGATTCTCTCTCATAGCACGAGTCTTTGGGTCATAATATGCAGAATTTGGATCCAGATTCCTCAGGTACTAAAGGAGATAGATGTGAGAAGTGTCTCTGAGTTAGGAACCTGACAGGATCTCATCAATAATTAGCTTTAAGGATGACATTAGAGATAACAATATTGCTCCTCTGTATTTGTCTGATGAAAATGTACAATATTCTTGACAAAAAAGTATCATCACAGCAGAGTGAGGTCATTCAAGGTCACTTACTTTAGCTGTGTCTTCTCTGATACGCAGATTCCTGACAGTGATTCGTCTCTTTGAGTCGAAGTTCTGACCCGGCATGTCAATGTCATCAGCATACTTATCTTCATCCTCATCTTCACTATCATGTTCCCGCTCCTAAAAGTCGTTTTAAAAAAAATTAAGAAATTAAGATAAATACTTTTCTTAGACAAAACTTAGTTAATATCTATATATCTTGACTATAATACTTTCTGTTTTTACTATAATGTTCAAGTACTGAAGACTCACAGTTTGATCCAGTTTTCCTGAGGCCAATTCATCTTGAAGCTTCTGTGCCTTAAGTGTACGTTTGGCCTGATGGACAAACAAAATGTGTAATCAATAAACAAATAAATAAATACAACCCAAACACCACAAAGAAAATCCATTATTTTCACTAAAGACGTTTTAATTGGACATGATTCAGTGCTATACATAGTAGTTTGTATAAACTTTAAATTAACTAATGCTTTACCAGGTCTACTTTGGCATACTCTTCCACAATGCGCTGATGTTCTTCAGGGTCATACCCATTCCAGCGATCACGCTTCCCATCATAGTCCATTGAAAGTTGGATCTGAGAGTGTTCATCAGGAGCTATGCCTGTGCCTGTGTACTTAGCCCCAACTTTTCTTGGTCGCTGATGGGATACAAAGTAAAGAGATGATATTAAGCACTGCATGCATCACTCTTCTCATCTACAATAATGGAAAAGAGAAACAATTAATTTCTACTTGAAAATAATTTTTTTCCACTCTATTTTACCTCCATGCAGTCTTTCTTCTTGTGTGTTATAGCGCCACAGTTTTCACAAGCTCCCTTACGGAATTTAGTAGCAACACCGGTCTGTGTAAAAGCCCAACATAGAGCTATTAAAATAATAGTTCATTTGATATATTTGCATTAAATTAACTCCGCGCTTCATTCCTACCTCTTGCACTCCTCTCTTATACCAGTCACCGATGGCAGAGTATTGTCTCTGGTTTTCAGGCTGTGGCCTCTGATGTTTTAGTGTTGGTCTTTTGGATGGGTCAATGTACCATGGTACTGATGAAATATATTGTGGGATGTGAGGGTTTATGTCCCTAGAGAAAGCAGAGGCAAGCAAATATGGTCCAAATTAATGTTGACATATTCATAGTAGTTATGGCATTAAGACTGAACATTTCTGCCTAGAAATACTGGTTATATGATTACTGACTGACTGTGAACACGCAGTATGTATTGTGATCTCTGTCCACATATATATCAGCTTACTTTCCCTCTTCGTCCACCTCAGCAGGAGCATTTCCCAGCTTCCTCTGCTCCTCCAGCTCCTTCTTCTTCCTCCAGTCCTCCCTGGTCATCTTCTTGGGCTCGTCCAGGCCCACGATGCCCTCCGAACTCGCGCTGGTTTGTTCGGTCGCTTGTTCGTTGTTCATGACTGAAGCTGAAGCCAGGAAAACACTTCATGCATTACAATCATACACCCAGTAAACTGATGGGTGTAGAAACAGTCTGTCCAGAACACAACCCTCTGACATTGAGTGTAATTTGTACAAACTTTCAGAGTCACTGGCAATCGTAACACCAACGAAGCTAACCTGATTGTTTTATGCAAGAAAATAGGAGTTAAAATTGTCTTTTCTAAACATATTTGCTCATTGGTTAACTTACTTTGATATGATCCAAAATAAAACGGTAATTATTGGTTGTTTCGTAGAATCCTCAGTATTCTCTCGCTGGTTTCAGGTAGTCACTTCTGTTTTGACGATGCCACAATAGTCGCCATTTTACCTCCGCAAGTGACGTCACGTCATTTCTTCTTCTGTGGTTTTGGATCCAGGGTGTTCAGAGAAGTCTGACTACTAGTGGACAAACCTGACCACTTTACATAATTGGCCGCAAAACTACAACTCCTCCGCATCACATCTGAAATGTAAATGACGATTTTATTGCCATTCTCCAGTGAATAGTGGAAAACGTTACACAATTTAGTGATTAAGTTTAGCGATTTTCCTTAACTCAGCTGAAATGATCACAGCAGAGATCCTTTGGTGACAACTGCTGGGTCTTTATGTAGAGCACAAATTAAATATCATGAACTAATATTAGAAAAAAATATTTAATTATAATCCCTTCATTAATTGATTTTTCTGACTTTAAATGTCCCTAATAAATATGTCCCTCTGTTTTCATTTTATTTGACTGGCTTAATAACCTGTTTGGGGTTTTTTTTGTAAGTTCATATTACTCAGAATTACCACATATTTATCATATCCATTTGTACTATTGTTAATATTTTATTATACTATTACCACTACTGTTTTATTAGTGGTAAATATCAACACAGTTATACATGTATGTATAGTTTTTTTTAAATTGATTTTTCTCCTATTTATACTTCCTCTATCATAGATTATATTATGTATAATTTAAGATTTGGTTATGTATTGTGGACTTAATTTTTCTTCCTCTGGTTTCTGTGAATGAAAGTATATAGACTCAAAGACTTAAGTCACAGTTTTGGGACTTGATACTCATTTGACTTCCATGGACGAAATACTCAATCAACTTTGACTTAAGTCATTCTGCTCAGGAACCTGTTGCAAAGTCACATTTGATTTTTGAAGTACTGGGCTTACCTTGTGTCATTTCAAGAGCCCTGATGTATCTGATTAAGTGGACAAAAACAAATCAAATTCAGCAGAAGTCTCAAGTGATAAAATGAGACTTGAGATCTGTATTTTCTTTTATTGTGAAAAGAACCTTGTAGATTAATGAGAACTCCTCTGGGTTTATTTCCTCAGAATCACCAAAATGATATAGTTGTGTCAAACTGTAAAAGGAACTGTTGTGATACCTCTTGATGTGTGAGAATGTGATTAGCAACAACATAAAATACCCTTGTGAGAGTTTGGTCAGGTGAAACCTTTTAACGTTCTGGTATATTTCAAACATTTAAAAAGGCCAAAAAATGTAAACAATGTTGTGAGAAAGAACAGAAGAACATTAACAGCACCAAACACAAAAAATAAACATATTGACATAAGTATAAAAGGGCCGAATGAATCGGTCCTTGACGCGTAGCACCGATACACATCCGCACTGTCAGTCCAGCAGTCTCGGGATGAGAAGGCAATAAAGTACCAAAGTGAAGGCAGTGATGCATTCAAGGTGGTACCAAAATATGAAACTCTAAGTCTTTTACTAATGTTTCGTCCACTGAATGTCTGCTCAGTCGTTACGATGACAGGTTGGACTGAGTCACTTGTCATCGTCCTCCACTCTCCCCCACTCCTCCAAGTCCTCCCCCTCCACCTCTCCATCCTCCTCCTCCTCTACATAATCACCCCAAGTGTCAAAAACATCTGCCTCTTCATCACCCTCCTCCTCCTCTTCCTCTAGCAGATCATCTCCATACAGTGGCTCATCCTCCTCATCTTCCACTATCTCCATCTCCTCCATTTCATCCTCCTCCTCCTCATCTGCTTCTTCCTCATCATCTCTATCCTACATCCACCTCCAACCCCACCCTCCCCGTCCCTCTCTCTCATCTTTTGAGGATGGTTTCTCCTCAGTTCTGTCTCTGAGGTAGGACTTGCTGCTGGGGATGAAGCTGGAGGTAGCAGTCTTTGTGTTGATGTAAAGACGAGGAGGGGGCTCCAGTCTAGCCGGAACAACTTGGAGACAAGTGATGGGGGTAGACGAGGAGGCTCTTCTGGAGTTTGGGACCAGTGAGGAATTGAGAGGCACAGTCATGTTGGGCACGTATTCACGAATCTCCCCTGGCTCCAGTGGTTCAGGCCCACAGGGGTCATGTTCGCTACAGGACAGCTTCCCGTCCAGCTTGGAGATGAAGAGCATCCCTTCACGGTGTTCCTTACAGTAGGAGCTGGGGCACATCTCACAGAACGAAGCTGCTTCTTTACCACAGATGTCACACTGGTGCCAAGGACACTCCCATCGCCCTGAAAACAAGACCATTACCAGGTTATTACTCAGGACAGAACACAGACCTGGGGCTAATTTGATAAAACTCACAGGTACAAAGAACTCAATAACTTTTTACTTATTTGTGCAATATCTAAATACAGTCTACTCTCGTTAAACCGCCCGCCGTTATACCGCCATTTTCGCTCACCGCCGACCAAAACTATTGCGCAAAAATCCCCAATGCATTATTCCATTAGCTACCGCCATTTCCGCCTATCGCCATCCGCCAGCCCAGTTCCATGCACAAACAACACTTATACCATTGATTTCCCGACCGTTATACCGCCAGCGAGATTGCCATCGAGTACACATAAATTTTAACAATGCACTGAAACAAACGTGCCAGACGCTGATCGCGACAAGCTACGAGTAGGTCTACAGAACGGCCACCGTTCATTTATCGCAGAACACTCAGTAGGTCAGGATGTCGGGAAGAGGACGTGGGATTAAGCCAAAGCCTCAAGATGATGGGGTGTCATTTCCCGACACAGTATAATCATGCTTAAAATGTTTCCCCACTTTAAATGATCCCTTACAACATAACAGAATCAAGATTTATTTAGAAACGCAATTAGAACAGGTTAACGGAGGCAGCATAGACATCATATAGTAAAGACATGCACATTATGGACGCAACCCGTTGTAACGCCATTTTCGCTATACCGCCAATTTGGCCGTGAACGGAAGTTGGCGGTATAACGAGAGTAGACTGTATTGTTCTCTCCTTTTATATCTATTATTTTATTCACTGCACTACCTCACCACTATTTTAGAACTTATTTGATCTCAGGTGTTTTTTTTAACTATGTGTTTTTACTGCTGACCCTGCATCGTCATTTCGTTCTGCAGTGCATCTCTGATGTAATTTGCCTGAATGACAATAAAGTGATCTGATTCTGAACTCCTAGAGATAAAATTCTAAGAAATTTGAAAGAGTTTTGACATTTTCTAAGAATTAGAATAACTAAAACCTGGAAAAGAGACCCATAACCCCTGACAGGTCTCTGATATGAAAAATGTTAAAAGTAGGAAGGATGATTTTATTTTAAGAGTTTATGGGTAAAAGACAAAAAGGTGAAATATTCTTAAAATGATGAATAACAGTGAATTATAGAAACACAACAGATTATATTGTGCCAGGTTGTCTGTGCATGATTACAAGTATTCATAGAAACTGGTAGAAGTGTAGCCATTTGTTTTCTATTAACATCAAATAGCTTCAGTCCTAATAATAGCAAATAATAGTATCTAGTAGGCATATGTTTTTGTGTATTTTTAGGATTTTTTTGTACATTCAGTTAATCAAGCTCTAAAAGCTGGAGGCTCTCGACCCAATTCAAATACTAAATATAAACATATGACTATTACACTATTTATACTAAAATGCCATTTTACACTGCTGTTAAAAAAAAACAAAAAACAATAGCGAAGACCTCTCCTAGCTCAGGCTGAAAAACACTTTAATTAAAAAATGCTGAAAAGTACTTATCGGATTTTTGCTCAGTAATGCAAAAAACTATCAAGTACTGCAGCATTAAAAGAATGTGTCAACTACACCCAGTCACTCAGGTTAAAGTCATTTATTCAGAGACTTTCAAAAATCAGTCTTACACTATGTAAGAAATGTTAATGTTTAGAGTTCACAGTGGGAGACCTCTGAGGGGCTTGTCAGAATATTTATGAATGCAGCCCCTGGTGTCTCAGGCTAAAAAAATTTCCAAAAGATTTAAGTCCTTATAGTTGATAATTTTAATCAGGCTTTTAACTAATTTTTTAAACTCTTCTTGTTCTTATTTTGTTTTATTTATCACTGATACTTTATCTATTCTATTTTATTTATAATCTTACGTATTTTACTCTTGGTACTGTATTTATTTTATTTTATTTATTCTCTTAGTCCTATTTTATGCTTTTAGTCTTTAGCTTTTAACACCAGTGTTTCCTCAGGGGGGTCCTCCACACTGGGAGCTGTGTCTGGTCTGCTAGTGGGGGGACTGTCCTTGGGTCCCTTTGGCCCGGCTGGCTGGGGGTCCTCCCTTCGATGTGGGGGTCCACCTGTCTGTCGGAGTCGGGGGGCCTGGGTGCTGGTCCCCCCGATGGCACGGCCTGCGGCTCCTCCCAGTGTGGACGGCCCCAAAGGTGGCGTTTCCTTGATCCTCAGTGACATGCCATGTCTCCCTGTTGTGTCCGTGTGTGTGCGTGTGTAAGTGTGTTGGCGTGTGTGTGTGTGTGTGCGTGTCTAGTATGGAGGGTGGGAGGGAGGGGTTTTCTTTGTAAATGTTTTTCTGTTTTATTGTGTAATTGTTTTTAATTCTGTAAGCACTTTGTGTTGCATCTGTGCATGAAAAGCGCTTTATAAATAAAGGTTGATTGATTGATTGATTGATAAAATACATGATGCACCCATTATCATGCTATTAGATCTCTGCCATAAAACATTACTCAATGTCTGGAGAAAATATCTAAAAACTCTGTAATAATAAAGCCTTAGGAATCTCAGGATATCAAATAAATAATCAAATAAAGTCTGTATGTCATGGTCATGCTGGGAAATTTCTAGTGCTTTTCTACTTTGTCCCAAACATCAGTTTGAGCCCGTTCCATTTATCATGTCATTTATTTTAAGGTTGAAATGCTCTTCTCACTTCTTGTTTTAATTTTGATTCTGTAATTGTAATTTGCTTATTTATTCTGATGTTGGATATTATCTGCACGTACGGTTAGCTGACTTGATTCTGGTATTCATTTCTTTGTTAATACTACACTGTTGCCTATAAAGTTAGAATAATTGTGTTTTCAGACACATTCCTCTTTTTATTACTATTTATACACATTAGTAATCACCTTTGACCAGATGTAATGATCATATACTGAGAACCAGTTGCATTTTATTAAGAATAAATCACATCGTCACAATCATTTCATGAGAAGAGGTAAAAATGTGTAATTCCAACTTTATGTGCAACAGTGTATTATTAATATGATTAATTGTATCCTTAAAGACTGATAATTATTGCTGAACTTCCAAAGCATGATAAATATGTCTCTGCCTCATATTTTATTAAAACCTGTCAAGCTTAAGAACTCCAAAATGTCATAATGTTTATTCCCTTCATAGCGACAGTCCTCCACTCTCTGTTCTCTACTTGCCTGCAGGCCTCTTGGCCAGGTTGAGACAGTCGGCGTGGTAGACTTTGGGACAACCCGGCTTCTTACAGGATACTATCTGCCCTCCATCTCCACAGCTAAAGCACTCATCTTCTCTCTCCTTTTTCACTTCTTGCTTGGTCTTCTTCTTCATGCCGACTTCCTTTTCCTTCCTTCAGCTTCAGTTTTCTCTGCTGATGGCTGGTTCTGCACATGGACCAATACAGAGGTTTAACATATACAACTGTTAAATTTATGTGAAGTGTAAGTGTCCTCACTGCTAAAACTTTTACCTTTGGACGGACACCGAGGAAACCGCTGCAGTTGGGCGCTCCACATTTACAGGCGGTTTTCCCGTTGCCAAGACACTCCAAGTTGTAGTTGAAAGTCAGCTCTACACCTGTTGAATGAGACATTGTATTTGATTACTCACTCTTGTTGAGTACTCTGATTGGTCAGTGATGACAGTCTACACTCTTATTTCTACATAAAAAACTACTATGCCACTTAGTTCAACTATAACAATCTAATGAGTATTTTTCAATAATTTTTTGCAATGAAATTTTTTTAAAAAGGACTGGTTATTGTTTTTAAAAAAAAAGCAAAACAGACACACGTGATACCTCTTTTCCCCAATTGTAGTTTTCCATTTTAGCAAAAAGAAAATTACATTACATATTAAAGCCTCGTATGACTTTCATCACAAATTTTTCTTCTAATTTGTAAAACCAGAGTGAAAGCCTCCTTATCCCTAATCCACAAGTCTTTCCCTGCTAACACACCTAAATCACTTCTCTCATGGTTAACAACTTCGAAGTGTACACCATCACAAGTCGTCTGTTTGTGTACATACCAAACCCAAACCAAACTGTCACTTGGGCCTTTCTGGAATTCCATGTAGCAGCAGCAGCAGCAGCAGCAAGAAGCACTGAAGCTGTTTCTGTGTTTGTTGCTGCTGCGGCCACACAGTGGCAGCATGGAATTCCCATTTCCACAATGCACTTCGTAACAAAATTTCCAAAAATGCCCAAGTGACATATCAGTTTGATAAGTAAACAAACAGATGATTTGTTATGGAGTACACTTTGAAGTTGTTCATCGTGAGGGAAGTGATTCAGGTGCGTTAGCACGGAAAGACTAACGGATTAGTAATAAGGAGGCTATCACTCAGGTTTTACAAATTAGAAGAAAAATTAGTGAAGAAAGTCATACGCAGCTTTAAGGTATAATCTCTTAATTTTAGTTTTTGCTTCTTTGTATTTCCATGTACTCAAAGCAGTTCTATAACTAAACATATAACCCATTCACCACAATACAATTTAAAATTAAGTTGTCCATTTCATTTCTTTAGTTTTATGTTTCAGCATCACTGCTTTTCTCCAGTCAAAGCAGTTTTGCAACATGAAAAATGAACCTATTTACCACAACTAGAACTTGTCTGTTTAAATAATATCATCACTATTAATATTAATCATCAATAAAAATGTATAAAAGCCATGTGTACATGTTATGTTATTGATACTGACTCCTTAGGTGTTGAAATTTGGTATCAAATGACAAGACAATTTCAAAATCTAAACAATTCAATCACTGACATAAAAACATAATTGGTACCAAGCCCTATTTATAAGTAACTAACTTCCTTCAAAAAAGAAATCAAACTAAGGATTTCTTTACTAAACATTCATAATACACATTGCTGCACAGTGAGATGGTCATTACGATGAAATAAAGCCCAACGGTGATGCAGGACCTAAACATATCCTGCATCATCCTGTTGGACTTTATTAAAATATAGTAATATAAATAAAACCTCTATTACATATAGTAGCTGTGCTGTTTTTGCAGCATTGTGAGGATCATTCATATTTTTAAAATCAGCATCTTTCTTATGATACAACAGGAAATATGTGCAAAGTATTAAAAAATATGAAAAAAATCTAAACAAAATTCCTTCTACAAGCAAAAGGTTGGTATTTTCACCTCTGTTACCTTGAAAAAAAACCCACACAATGAGAAAACATTTGACATATGTTCAATGAAACACAGATGCAGAAAATTTCATTTTGTCAGAACAAAAGAGCTTAAGGCCTGTTAAGGGCAAAGGAGGGTCACACTACATAACAGACTCCTTTTTCTGTATTTTTGTTTTTAATGCAGTTAATTCTGTACATTTCCTGTATGTTCCCAGTTTCTTCTTGACACAGGGTTGGAAAAATGCATAAGTAAATTGAAAACTTTTAAAAACCCCTTCTAACCTTGTGGGATATCCTGAAGTGCAAACAGCCCCACCCTGGTGTCTCCATTCACAGTCCACTTCTGAGTCTCACAGTTGGGCTGGCAGCTGTGATTCATGAAGCGAGCCTGGTTCCCTTTGGGCCCGGCATCAATGATCCGGTCCTGGATCGACAAATACAAACTCATTTGCACAAAATACTTGTTTCATGTGTGTTCCAAAGTTGTATAGATGTGGCAAGATCTGAATCACCTTGTCCAGTGTAAGCATGTAAAAGTTACAGATGTCATTCTCCTGGGCATGTCTGATCCTGGCTCGACACTCTTCTTCATCTATCACCTCTCCCACATATTCACTCACAAAGGCTCCCTGAGAAGCAACAAAGAGGGATCCACTTAGTGGCAGTAAGGATAAAGCTCATGTATAAACACGCACATGTGTAAAAAAAACAAAACTTACCTTCTTGATGTCAGCCACACCACGTAAACCCCACCCACAGGAGAGGGTCCTGAAAATCTCCACAGTTGTGTACTCGCGCTTGGTGAACGCTTGGTTCTGACACCGCTCCCCTGCTGCGCACACCTGAGGGTGGCACTCATACATCAGCATGCGATTAATGCACTCCGAATCGATGCCACATGGGTTCTCATCCACCGCCTTGCAATTACAGCGTGGTATTTCTGACAAGTCAGCTGTGATGATCTGCACCTTCCCAATTGGCCTGTTAACCTAAAAAGAAGACACAAAGGAATATTTTTCAGTCACACACCACACTGAACTGATCTTGATTTAGGACAGAAAAGCACATTCATGGACTTGGTGACACACATTACCTTAATATGTCTGTATGGGGGTGGTTTCTTGTCGTTCTTTCTGTCCTCTTGAAGCTGTTTCATTTCCCTCTCTGTCTGTAGTTCTTTGAACCTTTCCGCTGCTTCCGTCAGTGCTACAAGAAGACACTGTTTTTACTAATATTGAATTATAACTTGATTCCTACCTAACATAACAATAACAAGAAATGCTGAGAAAGACACAATAAACAGACATAAGTGCATACCCTTTTTGTATACAGCGTCTGCACCCTTGCCCATTTTCTCTATGTTTTGAGTGTCGCCCTCCATGTAGGGGAAGACTCTGGCCTGGTACGTCCACACAAAGTCTCTGGAACCAAAAAACTGCACTGGGAACTCTCCTACCTCGTGCTTCATCCTCAAGATGTTATTTGGGACATCTTTGGCCAGGCAGACTTCAGCAGGCCACCACCTACACACAAGTGCACATGAAGGTTTTTATCTGCTGTCTGGGGCCAATAGCTCTGTAAAGCAGGTAATATTGTTGTGCCGTACCTGTAACGTCCCCATTTAACCCACAATATGTCCTTAATACGAGGCCTCTTTCCTGCTTTGCAGTCATTGCAGAACCAGCTGCCCTGAGGCATCTCCATGTTCAAACATTCCCGATGGAAAGCAGCAGGGCAGGCCTCACAGCACAACAGACTGCCTCCTACAATATCACAGCAAAAACAGAAGGATTAGAGCTGTTTATCACATTTTTTTATTGTTTAGCACAGATTAAAATTCATGACAAGTTACTAGAGCCCAAACATACAAAATCATATA
Source organism: Sphaeramia orbicularis (assembly GCF_902148855.1). Classification (NCBI taxonomy): domain Eukaryota; kingdom Metazoa; phylum Chordata; class Actinopteri; order Kurtiformes; family Apogonidae; genus Sphaeramia; species Sphaeramia orbicularis. The sequence continues at coordinate 30,777,340 of NC_043966.1, forward strand.
GTAAAATATATTCCTAAGTCTGATAAAGATTCAGTGCACCTTTAAATAATAATAAGCCCCTGCAGAGAAGAAAGACTCCCACCCCCTCCAACACACACTCACTGCACTAAGGAGCTCCATCAGTGACAGGATGATACACCTGAAGTGTGTGAAGGAGAGGTATCGCAGGTCTTTCCTTCGTGCAGCTGTTAGGCTCCACAACAGAAACTGCTCCAAATAATTCTGTGCAATAGACCATACTCATATGTATAATCTGTATACATGTCTATATATATAATTATGTGTGTAGATATGTGTGTGTGTATAGGTGTACGTATGAGTAGCTCCCCTATCCAACCTGTGGCATGTTCAGCATGTCCACCACTGTAAACAGTATTTATAGCTTTTTTTTTTTTAATTTGTCTTTATTTCTGATTTTGCTCTTTTTTGCTCTTGTGTACTTTGTTTGTGCTCCACTCTTCCCCGCTGTAAATCTGGAATTTCCCCTTGTGGGACTAATAAAGGAATATCTTATCTTATCTTATCTTATCTTAAATTGCATCCACTGTAATATGTGATCATATGAACCTCTGTTATGAATGATGTAAATCAGCATTGGGACCAGTCTCACCTTCAGAGCATACGAAGCACCAGCTGACATTGATGTGTTCATGATTCTTACAGCCTTTGCGGGGGGTGAAGTGGTTGGGACAGAGGAAGCCGTTGTTTGCCAGCACCAAGCTGCCTGCTGCCATACAGTTGTCATTGGCATGATAAGCCACAGGGCAGCGAACGCATCGTGCTAACCGACCTATAACACAATACAGCAGTTCACTGTTAGCACACTGCTTTACCTCTGCCAATACACTCAGATGGTTACATTTTTGCAGGATTGTTAAAATTCATACTAAAAATAAGGACCTGCAGGTTAAATGAATACCAAATGTCAAATCAAAGGTTACACAGTGGTTGAAATGTAGCAATATGAGCTATTTCCTAACATCTCAGGTTAGATAAATCACAACCATCTCATCAGATGCCTCTTCATTACCATTAACTGCTCACTCATTAAAAGAGTTTATTCAACCAAAGCAATCCTGTCTGCTCAACCCGTCACCACTTATTTAAACAAAATAACAGCAGATGGTTAAGAGAATCTGCCAGAAAACATACAGCTTATGACTCTTAATATTGTTGCTCATTTGGTGTATCCATTGTACTTATGCTTACTAAAAAGGATGAAACACCACCTTCAGCTGTAAAAACTGATTATGTAAAATTGGAGCTTACCTTTGGAGCTGCAGATGTTGAGGGGGTTGGTGATGTGGCAGGACAGACACACGTGAAGAGGGCAGCGGAAGCCTTTGTTATGTGGTTGTGTAGCAGAGAAGGTCATTATACAGTCGGTATGGTAGAACTTCCCGCACAATGGTATCATGCAGCGCTTCACTCCATTGCCAGACTTCTTACACACAAAACATGCGTGAACGCCTAGAAGAAAACAGAAAGGAAACACTTATCTCATGATATATTTTTGTCATGCTGATGCTTTGACTGTCTGTTAGAGACTGTGTACTCACCACTTCTACATTCACCACATAGAAATTTTCCCTTCGGGGCCACTGACAGGCCAATACACTGAAGATGGAAGGCTCCATAGCAGTGGCCATCACACACCAACAGGTCTCCTGTCCTCTCACACACCTTCACAATCATACAACCAAATGTATTTATTAAGATCCAAGAAAGCCAGCCCTTACTTTGATATATGGAGTATTTTAATTCAAACACAGACACAAAATATACTCTCGTACCTGACAGACATTCTCCTTTAAGGTTGTGCCGCCAACTTTCCCTTTACCATCTACCTGAGAAGACAGGCTGTCATTCAAACCGACAGACAGCACCTGCAGGGATGAAGAGAGACGTGATGCAACTCAAGCAGATTCCTCTTTGATGGACGACCAGATATTCTGTGTTTTAAAGAGAGTTAGTGAAACAGGCAAACCTCAGCTTTGGCAGTTAGTGTTCAGTGTGGTACTTTCGTTTCTCCTCAGTGCTGAAGGTTTCCACCTCCGCCTGCTGCTTGGGGGGCTTTGATCTACAGGGACTGGAGGGTCTGTTTGGAGTCAGAGCCTTAAGCTCTTTGCTCTCTGAGGGTTGAGTGGCAGTAGCGGAAGATGTGCTGGGTATAGACCGTTCCCTCTTTATGGATCCAACCTGTGGGATATCAGAGTCAAATGTTTTTTCTTGGGTTTAATTTTAGGATCATCTCAGTGGCGCATGTGTTTACGTTTACATTACCTGAGTGTTTTTTTCTTGGGCCTTCGCCTCTGAGGTACCACTACTAAGTCGCCTTGGCTCCTTAAAAGACACAAATAACTTATAAGATTACAGAAACGTACTTATTAGAGTAACTCTGAATAATCTTGCATTGCATTTTCAGTCTCGACATACCCTCCTCTTTGTAGGAGTAGCAGACACTTCTTCTATAGTGCAATCCAGCACCTTGTGTGACAGCTTCCTTGGCCTCTTTCTTTCTCGGATTATAAATCCTGTACGTAACAATAAGAAAAAATAATTCAGTTACTATATGTCTTCTTTATTACTAGCACAACCTAGCATCTTCAGCTGATTTTACATTAAGAAAAGAGGACAGTTGTTGAAGAATAGAAAAATGAACACACAATCAACTTATTACCAGTTCAGGAGGTAGATCACTTTCGTCTGCTGTCTCTGAGTCATGTGGAGGTTGAGCTGTGGCTGAGGATACTGCATGTGCTACAGGAGACACCTCATCCTGAGATAGACTCTCTTCCAGTGCTGCAGTAGCCTCAGTGGATTCATCAGAAGCTGGTGGAGACGTGGATGCTGAGGTAACTGTGCCAGGTACGGGATCATGGAAGGACATTGTCCCTGGTGACTGTGATGCACGATTTCACTGCTGACAACCGATACCTGGGGGCCATATGGAAACACAGCATACTGTAATTTACATAGTTCTTTTACAAATATCTTCCCATTTGGAAAAGACTGCAGTACTGGAAAATGATCTATTTAAAACTTTATACACAAAATTTTTGCAGCATATTTAAACATGCTTTTCAGAAAATCAAAAAAGAATGACTAAAACAAATTTCCTTTTTGCATCTGGCAGTTTTCTTGTGTTTTCTTACCGTTTTGGGTGATTCTGAGGTGCTCCTCTTTGATTTCTTTTTTGAGACAAATATTTGTTCATAGTCTTCAGTGGATTCCAAAAGCCGTTTAGTTGGTTTCCGGAGGCGTTTACTGTCTGACTGCCCTGTATTAACACACATAAAATACATATCACTTTTGATACTCAATTTGATCAGGGGACAAACTTTTGTCTCTTGTAATGTCTTACCAGATGTGCTGTTTGTCTCTGAGAAGTCATTGTCTGTCTGCGTCTCAGGTCCTAAATCAAGTTCTGCGTTCCACTCATGGTGAAGTTCCCATTCATCTCAGCAGACCGCTCCGGTCCACACCATCATCCATGTTCGCAGCCTTCTCCTCCTTTGGTCCCTGCCACCCGCTCTTTGGAGCAACTGTGGATTCAGAGTTCCTGTCGAGGTAGCTAGCTGCAGGATCAGTAGACCTGGGATCAGCTAGTCAGCGTGGCCGCTACAAACTCCCTGCCATAAGCCAAGTTGGCCAAGTCTGAAGACAGGCGAGGTATACTGACTCTCAATTTGGCAGGTAGTCTTTGTTTTCTGCGCTGTCTGTCTGGGCTTCCAATCGGAGAGGGAAATGGGGAAATCTTCACATTACCTGCAACACCTTTTATGATTGCTTTAGTCCTTGCCCCTGTTTTTGACTGTTGCAGACTGGCCATTTTCTGTTTTGATCCTTGCTGTGACTTCATCTTGAGAGGAAAACCATCGCAACGGCCTTCACCTGGTCACCTCCTGTGGAAGTAGGAATGACCAGGGGTTCCTCTTTGATCAGGACGGGTGACGGTGGAAGAGTAAGAGGCTTACCCTCTTTTTCCCTGGTGTCATGCATGTCTTTCAGGAGCATCAGGAAGGTACTAAATTTATAATTGGAATCAGGCCGAAATACCTTTGCTTCTGAGTCAGTGCTATCCTCCTTCACCAGAGACTTAAACATTAGCTCCGTGACAATCCTGAAAAGCATCCATGGGAGACAGTGATGAAGGTGGAGAAGATGTTAAATTCCACATTCTCTGTCTTGATTTCAAAAGGACTCATAGTTTGTATACTAGAATCTACATCTTTAGATTTTCTCAATGAGCCATTACGAATTAGTTTCTTGTCAGGCTTTCTTGCCGTCTTTTTGGAGAGCTATGAGTAATGGATGATGCATTACTGGGTGATTCCAGGTTGGGACACTTTTAGTTTGACTGGAGCATCAGTAGACGTATCATCAAGACAATCATCAGTGTGTGCATGTGCTGAGATTTGGCTTGTGGCCAGTGATCATTGAGTTCTTGGTCTTCCTCCGCTTTCAGGCCCGCGTCATTAAACGACTGCTGGCAGGAAGACTCAGCGAGTGCTTTGCAGTAGAAGTGTACATGAACTTGTTAAAGCTGCCCAAACTCTGTTCACAATTCGTATCATCAGATGTATGTGATGTTTTTGTCAATATGCCAGAGGAGTTAGTGGATTTAGTAGAAAGTGTTCACCTTTTCAGTACACTTTGCTTTAGCTTTTGCAGAACCCTGATCTTGCTGAGCAACCTGTCCTACATCATGCACTCGGGATATCTCTGTGCGTTTTGGACGATGCAACATTGGAACTGAATCCAGATCTGCATATGGAGAGTCCTTTGGCTCTTCTTTCAGTGCATGAGTTGTTGAATGAAACTGGTGTGTCATGTTTGATGAATCCTTTGATCCACCTACTATATGTCCAAATATATCTGACAAGCATTTCTTTTTCTTCTTGCAAGCTTTGCTTTTACTGGTTTGAGCCGGAGCAGTGTTTTTACTGAGATGGTTCTCATTTTCACCTGAGACCATATTATTGAGGGATGAGGGTGCAAGGTCCACAGAGAAAGAGGGCTCATCCTGTTGCTGTTCAGGAGACAGAGGGCTGGGTACATGCTCCTCTCCATTTGGAGATATCGAAATTATACTTCCAGTATTCCGTTGTCGACCAGGGAGCAGATGCTCAGCCTCTGTCACACTAACTTTCCATGCAGTCAGTAAAGTTTTAGGTATCTGCAAAGAATGAAAATAACATTTAAAATTAGGTCTAAATTAATGTTCAACACAAGCTACTGAATCGTTTAGAGAATTAACCGTGACTTGTAGTTTTCCTCCTTTGCTTTCCTCTCCGTCTTAGCACGGGAAGGTCTTCAAACTGATGGCCTCCTTCAAAAGGAAGGACAACGTTCCCTGGGACCCATGCGCTTTCTATGACCTCCCCAACAGTCTGCAGGAAATACATCCGACAAGGACGAGGACTGGGCACTGGATAAAAAGTAAGAATAATGGTCACTTTATTTATAAACATATGTCATCAGCTCAGTTTTAACTTGTCAGACACAGAATGAGGGAATGGAAAACAATTTGCTTATGAAATCAGCATTCAAATCCTGGCTCTTTGTGAACTAAGTCTTTACCTTTCATCTTGCTGTGGATTCCCTGCTTTGGATCACAAGTGATTTGGCAGGGCCACCAGGGCCTTCTGTTGAACTTAGCCCACACCAAGTCCCCTTCCAAGTATTTAAACGGCAGGAAGAGGCTTTTTTCTTTGGGCTGTTGGACTAATCACAAGATTCAAAAACATATTATTATCAAATGCACAAAATATTTAAAATGTCTTTTAGTAGTTAATGGTGTTTATTACATTTGTCATGACTAAGCTTTTAGTACTAATAAATAAAAACAACACAATTTTAATGTATACAGGAAACTTAAATTGTGGTGGCACATATTTTACCATATACAAGGTGTAATACATTTCTAAGATAGCAATAGAATTAAAATTTTTGGCAGATGGTGTGTGGCACATTAAGATAAAGCCACCTTGATGTATGAGCACTACTACTTCCATTCTAATAAAATTTTATGAGCAAGAACATCCTTAAGAATATTAAAATCTCATGCTAGTTTTCCAGAGGTTATATATTAAATATTTCAGGTGTATCAGACTCACATTAGAGTTTGTGCCAGATGGAGAAATAAGCCTGTGGTCAACAGGAGAGGTCAGTTCATTATCACTAGCCGATTCTTCGCCCATGCTCCATCCATCTCTCATAGTGATTTCAGGCAGTGCACTAGGGCTTAGAGTAGGGTTGAGTTCAGATATGGTTTTGGACATCAGGTTAAACACAGTAGGTTTGTATGTTGTTTTATCCATCCCTGAGCTGCATGTGGTCTTAGAGTCAACAGATTGATCTCGAGTCAACTTTGGGGAGTGGTGAAAAGGCATCAGGTCCTCGCTACTACTGTGCTCCCCCGCTTCATCCTCCTCCTTACTGCAACTGCTGTCAAACAGCGTGGACCTCAAATGCAGGTAGCCATTGGGGATGGGAGAAACAGCCCTCCAAACTTTCAGGACTGTGAGAAGAGAAGCCATTTCTGCTCACATCCTGCAGAGTCCTCAAAAGGCTCCACATCATCATCGTCTGGAGAAGAAGGCAGTTGAACTGATGGTGCCTCAAACTCATCGTCATCGCTGATTGGGCTGCACAGTGCAAGTGGTTGCCTTGGATGGAGGTCCCTCTCATGTTCATGCCTGTACCCACAGTGTTGAGGTCCTCAGCCTCCTCATGGAACTGTAAGCAGTGAGATCGGTTCTGGCGATTGTACCCCAGTACAGATGGCTGTTTGACGGCTGGAGGATGGCAAGTTGCACGCCTGACCGGTTTGTGTCAGACCCACGCTTCACAATGCCACATTGGTTTCCAAAGGAATGCTCATAAGGCCATTGCGGGGGGCGGCGGGGCACGTACTAATCAGCTGCTGGCTGTCCTGAGCCAAAACACTGAGTTTACCCTAACAGGCCGGTCTTATGACTGATTCATGTTGTCATGGCTGTATCCTGTCAGTTCAAAACAAAAACAGGTATATTAGGCAAATAAAACGTAAGATTCAACTTGCTCACTACCTGTAATCTGAAACAGATACCGAGTCTGTACATAGTGCATATACCCAATAAAACATGCTGACAGAACACATTAAAAACACTGCGAAATAGAGCGACAATCACATCCAGTCCGCAGAAAACCTGTAAAGAGGCATACCAGATACAGACCGTGCAAACACACACACACACACACACACAGACACACACACACACACACACACAAATAAGCCGACATTGCATGGCCTCCGTACTGAGGCCGGTCGGACACACAAGACAAAACACAGGTCCGCTCAGTTCACTCATTTCATTCACAAACTGTCAGAAAATACAGCCGCTTTGTCTAATGTCTGTGGGTCATGGCGATCGCTACTAGTACAAGTCATCGGAGGAGTGTTGAGGCTGTAGTAGAGGTGGTGACACTGAGCCATCACAGAAACACAGTGAGTGGCTTACACAAACAAGCTACAGCCACACACCGACATAGGAAGCTACTATTAACTCACAAAAAGCCTTGGACGGCATAAGTTCACAACACCACTAACACGTGGAAAAACGCGGAAAACTCACCATTTGTAGGTCGGTCACCGTGAAACCAACAGCGGATGTCTAATAATGTGGCACAAAGCGAGTGTTTTTCTCGGTTTGTGAAAGCGGATCTGCACAATCCCAGTTGCAGCAGCACTAGTAGGCCAAGGCACAGCTCTCATTCTCTGCACTTCATCGCCTCATCAGCGGCGGCCCTCTGAAAAACTGTCACCTTAAACACTAAAGAACCAGCAAATATCCATTACGCTGCAACATCATACAGCGGCGAAATACAAGGTGCCATAGCCGGTGTCCTTAGTGCTATAGCAGCTTATTTACTACATGATTTTTTTGCCTGCTGTCGAAGTGCCCCTGGTTATGTTAAAACAAGCCCAGACTGACTGTGTTGGTGAGCAGCAACCAATCGGCACGGCTACATACCCAACCCCCCGTCTGCAGAGGGCCGTGACACTCACCCTCCTCTAACACACGCGCACACACGCGCACGCTTACAAGCACGCACACACACATGCACGTCCATCCGCGTGCATATCCAGGTGAAGTTTCAAATAATCACCGGTGTATAGGCGAATAAAAGCACTATGACATGATAATAACAAATGAATGACTGGCCTATTTTTTGCGCCGCTGTCCTATTTCTGAACCCTGATGAGGTTTTTTTTTTTCTTTTTTACAGGCCGGTATCAAAGTGGAACGACAGCGAGATCGAGAAAAACAAAATGATAGCGGGCAGGCACACGGCCTCTTCAGTCACACAGGCGAACTCCGTGCGCCATGTTGGCTTTACGCGGAGTCTTCTGACATGAGGAAACAGGCCGCCAGGCGCTAAAGAAAAGAAGATAAAGGAGTCAGTGTGTGGCTGTAGACGTGTGTTTGAGCCTCCGATTAATACATAAATAAAACACAATACCGTGTTTCCAAACTTGTTTTACATTACACTAGTGGTGGACATGTACGCGTTTTGGAAATGAAATGTTTAGTGTGGATTCATGGACGCGCAAAGTACAGACAGCACAATAGCGTCGCTGGAGCGGGCCGGTCCTTGCAGATAAAACAAAGACCACAGCAGCAAGTGAACTTACCCACCAGTGCACATATTTAACACTCTACCACTGTCTGCTCAGGCCTCTATAGCGCCTCGTTTTACTCTTAATATGTTTGGTAAAGATCCAGTAGAAAACACCAGAGACCAACGAGAAGTGACATTTTTCACCCACCCTCCATCAGCTGACTGGCGTTTACATAAGAATATGGCCCTTATTAGTTATTTTAACCACATCTGCTCTCACATCGCCCTAATTATAATACAACCAGTAAAGCCGTGAATGTGAGTAGTCGGCATTCTAGAATAACAATGGGTAAATGAAGGTTTTATTACTGGGTGATTATTGTGTCTGGGGACACGAGCCCCCTTGCGTCTGCAGGAAGAACTACGTGTTTTCAATTTCTCAAGAAATGTTTATTAGGAAAAACTTTTTTTTGTTGTGTCACACATCATATACTTTTTACAGAGCTGACAAAACAAATGTGGATTAGCTCACTTTTTTAATGAAGATCAGGACAAGATAGGTGTAAATATGGATTAAATGAGTTCAGAGACCAGTTCAAGCTGATTCCAAAGGTATTATACAAAATGAAAGAGCAGACTGCACAAGACAACACAGAAAGGACAACTACATATACACATATTTATGCTCAAGAATTATTTGCTAAATAACTAAAATGCATTTTTTAATAAATGTAGAAAATGTAACAAGAAGTTGGTCATAGAAATGTTAAAGCAGAGTAAAAGAACATGTCACAAACAGTATTCAAGGAAAAAAAAAATCTCTCCTGTGAAGTTTAAACCACAAACTCAAATACATTTCTTGCCAACACTGATTTAACTGTGGTTAACTTGTGTGCATGCATCTCTTCCAAAACAGGTATAACATAGTCTACTTGTAAGTAGGAGTGATATCAGTCATTAATTACAAGAGGACAAAGACAATGCCAGACACTGGACAGTGAAAAATTCCAGTCAATTATACATGACAAAGTTCATTGTTCCCATATGTAAGAGATTTTTTTTGCTCTGCATCTTCTTGCTCATGCATCCAGATGTTTAATGAGTGATGAGTTGTGACAACGCTGCACAACTACTCGCTGGTCTCATCCACTTTCCCACTGGGGTCACACAGGTCTCTTTTTTCTGCCATGCTGTAGTGAAAAGTTGGAACATCACAACCTGTGAAGTCCAGCTTCTTGGAACTACTACAGTTGCTAAAGTCAAGTTTCTTGGGGTCGTCACATCCAAACTCCAGCCTTTTGAGCCGAGCTAGACTCTTTATGCTGCCAGGAGGCCTACCGGGGCTGACCTTATATCCTGCTGCTTTAGTGGTACCAAGGGGCCTTCCGGGGCTTGTTTTAAACCCAGCTGCTCTAGTGGTCCCAAGTGGACGTCCTGTACTTGTACGGTAACCAGCTGACTTTGTAGTCCCTGAAGGCCTCCCTCTCCTGCCTGACTTCACTATGCCCTTCTTCTTCTTCGTGCCATCGGGCCCTGCTGCTTCACTGCCTCTGATTCTCAGTGTCTGAGGCTGGAAGTCATTCTGGGTGTCTTGCATTTGGCATGTCATGACTTTGTGCATGCTTTGTGGCAAAGTGGACAGGCCAGCAAGAGACAGCTGCAAGCCAGGGTTTGCTGGAGAGTGGTAGAACTTGCTGGATTGTGTGCTACATAGATCAAAGTGGGTGTCTGGATGACAGTCCTCTGACAGTCCACCCATGCAATAGTCACTGCTGCTGCTGCTGGTAACTTGATGCATCATTTTCTGTGGGGGTGCAGAGATATTAAAACATTAGACAAAGAAAACACGGGACAAAGCGGCTGCATATGGAACCTGTGCCACAGTAACCATTTAAAGAAGCATTTAATTGCTTACTTTTGCCGAGGGAAGCAGGCCTTTAAGGCGATACAATACAAATCCTAACTAATGTCAAGACGAAACCCGGCAAAGTTACAATTAGCAAAGAAATATAGCTTACAACGAAAAATTAACGCACGCATGTTAAATCCAAATATAATACACTACTTTAACAACGTAAAACGAATAGTTCGTACCTCATTTGTTGGTGGCTCATGGACTACAAAGGGTTAAGCTCGAGTCGCATACATTTTCTTTCTCTGACAGGCACATCATCTTTATGAGGGATCTGCACAATCTACGCCATGATTTCCATGACTACTGTGATGAAGCTGGACTGCGATTTCTGTTTTTACATGCTGATTTAATCCTTTCATCAGAGGTTTAGATGACAGTGGCAGCCATTTTCGCCTAGAAAAAAAAATATTAAAACAGGATGCGCTAGCCACGCATGCGCACAAGTGCTTAAAGGAAACGTAGGCGCAGTCACCCAATGTGGCTTGCCGAATTAAGACCTTACCAAACAAAGACGCATCATAATAACATGTGGGGCTCCGCCAATAATAGAGGCAAGACCATGAATTAACACTTAGGTTACAACAGCTTTCATAACCCCACTGGCATTTACACAATAGTTGCTATTTCTAGAGCTTTTTTCCCCATTAATTTACTTACACACATAGGTCTACAGCATTACTGTAGGGCACAAATATTCATACACGTCACACTGCCAACAAATGAAGACAAAAAAACTTTCATTTTTCTTTTGTTTTTATTAACATCCATATGAATAAACATAGACATTGTACTTATGGAGCAATTTCAATGCTAGAACAGGAAGCAGCCAGCCTGTCTCCAGATGGCCTTCTTCAATCTTCTGCAAAATTAAGTCCACAGGACTTAAGTTTCCCTGATGAGCTTGGTCAGCTTCTGAATCTTTGTTTTTGTGGACATGTCAACATACTTGTCCCCGATGCTGACAATCATGCCACCCAGGATTGAAGGATCCGACTGTTCAAAGGGGTAGAAAAAAACAATTATTATACTCCAATAGATTGACTAAATGGCAAAATATTAATGAGAATCACTTTTATTTCCTCTGAAATGGGGATAACAAAATAGACCCACACCTTTGTTTCCAGCTTGATAGTTTCACCTTTCTGAAGAAAACCCTTGAGGGCAACTTTTAGGTCGGCAAGATTAGCATCATCCAAAGGCTAAGATGGAAAAATATTTATCATGTGATCATACAGTAATATCCAGTAAAAATATTACACTTAATACCCTTAAAGTAGTCAATAAGAGCCGTTTGGAATAGCAAGATGAAACCACAGTACATAGTATAATTAATGTCCATTTCTTACCTGAGCAGTGGTCACAGAGCAGATGACTTCTCCACGGTGTGCACTCATCATTTTACCAAAGGCAGAGATCACATCACCAGTTAGAGTCAGACGACCATTATCAGACAAAACATCTGCCAAATGAAGACAATACAAAAGGAAATTTATCACTTCTCAATGTGGTCCACTAAAAAGAAGACAGCCTTTAATATACATGCATCCTCTTTAGCAATCCCATTATCAGCACTAAATACATAAATATATTGTTTTAGATGTCTTCAGTTACATATGGCATGCTCCTCTTTAACTCAACATTTGACTCAAATATGAATTTTAAAAGTGCTATTAATATTTCACTTCTTAGCTGACCATAGTTTATGTGGAGTAGAGATGAAACTTTATTGAGCTTGGGCAGTTCTTCATAAACTATTTCAATGTACATAGTTTAAATTGAAAACATATATTTCTACTAATTAACTGATAACTGTGCACAACACTGTTGTTAAGAACTTCCATAACTGAAAGACAATACAGACTAGAGTTAAAAGAGTTTCAAAGATGTTAAAGCTGGAAAATAATGTCCAGTACTAAGGTCTGACATGCAAGAGCCTTCAACCTCTTGGAGGTCATAGGACACACTCAAACTCCTGAGCCATTGGTTTAGCCATTTAGTCAGGTTAAGGTTTTTGCATTGCACTGTATAAAGTGACTTTTTTTTTAACCATGTATCTATCTAAAATAATCAGTGCAAGAAAAATACTTTGTATATACAGTTTTAGCTATTCTGTTTTTCTTTGTCACCAACTATTGAAAACCTGAGACAGTATCATGTTAGGAATCATTTGTTTTTTTCATCTTTCTCTGCATGATAATAATTAGTGTTTCACAGGCTCCACCATGTGCTGGTGGAATACTCATTTGTTACTTTACATACGTCAGCATTGGTTATATTTTGGTTTACCTGCCAAAAAGCTGAACTTGACTTCTTCCATTCCATCATTAAAATATACAAGTGTATTTTTTTGATTTACACAAGGTTACACTGAGGCAGAGGCCAAACATAGGGCAGAATCACATAGTCCAAGCCAGCAATGACTCACTGATGAGGTTGACGGTGATGGGTGAGACCTTAGCCTTTGTAAGTGCATCATTGAAGGCTTTCTGTTTGAGGCTGCGCTTAACATGAGGATTCATAACAATACTGGACATCTTGGGGTCCTTGATCATGGCCTTAAGAAATAGAAAGGCAGACAAAAAATATATCAGTTTGTGTACTTAATAAAAAGTAAGGCTGACACTGCTTGGATTAGAAAAATCATACACTTTGTTAAGGTCATTCCTCGTATGAGTGACACATATACCTTTAAATACTTAGTTATTTGAATTTGTAACACATGTCTACATCATGTATTGACCTCTATTTTGCCAGAGAGTTTAATTTGTACTTGATAATAAAAACTGCATCTTGTTTATACACTTACAGCCACTTTTCCCAGTTCCTGCTCCACTTGGTCCAGTTTGTTCTGCTTACTGGCAGCTGAGAACAAAGCAGTGGCATAGCGGCCCTCCACTCCATAGACCTGGATAGGTGGCTAGAAACACAGAGAAATATGTAGAGATCTTTCTGCGACCACCAACTTCACTTATTATCCAATACTAACGAACGATTTGATCTCTGCAACTTGATGTCATTTACCTTAACCAGTTTTGCTGCAGGTCTGACCACAGACGTGCTGAGCTGGCGGACCTGGAAAAGCAAAAATATGCACGGTTTTAACATTAAGAGGCCAGATTAAACTAATATACTATGGCACATTTTGCACCGTTGACGTTAAGACAGCTAGCCAAAAAGCTAACATGTTAGCAGTCATTCAAGTGCAAAGCCTCGTGTAACTGTATCCAACATTTCATCTTATTTCCTTATCTATGACGCAACACAATAATGGACATTTGTTTTCTTAGGTATGAAGCGATGAACTATAACAGTTCTACAGGATGAAATCACCAAAATCATTGAATGTCGTACCTGCTGTCCTAGCATGAATGCTGCCATTTTCTCCTACAGCCGTCCCGAATAGAACATATGAATGCGCATGTGCGCTTTGACAGGAAAACGTCAAACGGTGGGTAATGTAGTCTTTTACAGTGTCGCAGTTTATCCAGCGGGGAAACTTGTTTGAGTTGGGTTTTTTAATCTGTTCTAACAATTCTCACCATTTGATGTCCAAACATTCCACTGAAAATAGAAAAAAAATTATAAGTGACAGACTAGCAGTATTTAATGTTTTACAAGCTAGCAGCATTTGCATCATTCAGATCCGTGGCGGGTGGATATTATTTTCATGAGGCATTTTACATATATTTAATAAGTTTTATCCCTGTGTCTATTTGCACTAACTGCTAAATTTAATCCGTCAGTCTCTGCTGCCTATGGAACTATTTTGGTGAAAACAGCTGCTGTTATAACCTTTAGTCAGCTACTCCCAGTTTAGTCCAGCAGGGGGAGCACCAAGAACAAGCACGTCCGCTTTTTAAATAAATAGCAAAAAGAAACCGCAGATGACAGGAGCAAATTAAAGCAAAATACAGTAAATTAAACAAACAAACCAAGAAATTAAAAAAAACAGTCAAAAACAAATTAAATCCAACGAAGGGCCATCAAGGGATGCGGTGACGTAAATCTAGATGCTGCTCAGCCTCGCTTTGGACAGGAGTCAGATGGGCTGGGTCTGCAATATCTCAGAGCTACTTCATAGTATTTGCGATAGCAGCTTTTAAATGGAAGCCCTTCGGTGTTGAATGGGGAGCAGGGTATTATTTATGTAACATGTGAGCTAATTATTTTTACACCACGAGAACAGGGAGCCGCAGGTCAGTTGACGCATTGGTTAGTGGGGGCGCACACGCACATCCACACACACTCTCAAACAGAGGCTGCGAATGACCAGAGCCTGGCAGGACGTAGCGTAGCCGGGCCATTAATACGTAACGTTATAGTGAGAGGTTTAACTGAGCTTTTTAAAACCTGGTCGGCTCACCAGCTGACGGCAAACCAGGCATGGACGACAAGTCTTTCACCAAGGAACTGGACGGATGGATCGAACAACTGAATGAATGCAAACAGCTAACTGAGAACCAGGTCAAAGTCCTCTGCGAAAAGGTAAGGTTTGCGCAGGAAGGCAGGCACACCGCCGGGCTATTAGTACCCGTCATTAGCTCTCTAGTGCTAGCAGACCATTACGTGCCACTCCTGGTTCTTTAAAAACAGTAAAAAAAAAAAAAAAAAAAAAAAAAATAGCCTGGACTAACATCAGCTAATGCATGTGTGGCCTTGTTTTGGAGAGCACCATTTGGCTGCAGCTGCAGTAGATTGCTAAAACCACTTGCCAGAAGATGGAGGGAATGCCTGCAAATATGTTCCCTAGCTACGCCCACTCTTGGTATCGCTTTACCACTGGAGTGCACTGCTACAGCACAAATAATCTAGTGCATCTTCCATCATGTAGCACAGGATAAATATGGTCTTTCTGGCCTTGAAATACTTGTTTACAACCTATAACCCGCTGTGCAGTCCAGCACTGCACCATCCTCTGACTTACCTGTTAATCACCATCATGCTGTGTTTACTTGGCTCCTCTTTGTAGGCCAAGGAAATCTTGACAAAGGAGTCCAATGTGCAGGAAGTGAGATGTCCAGTGACAGTTTGTGGAGATGTCCATGGCCAGTTCCATGACCTAATGGAACTGTTTAAGATCGGAGGGAAATCCCCAGATACTAACTACCTCTTCATGGGAGACTATGTGGATCGGGGTTATTATTCAGTGGAAACAGTAACTCTCCTGGTTTCTCTTAAGGTAAAAGCAGATTTACCAAACAAACCAGGATCCTTTATACATGTGGTAAATGATTGCTGGATTGCATTTACTTTGTCAATTTATTTGTATTTGTAGGTAAGATTCCGTGAACGAATCACAATTCTCAGAGGGAACCATGAGAGCAGACAGATCACACAAGTGTACGGCTTCTACGATGAGTGTCTGAGGAAATATGGAAATGCCAATGTTTGGAAGTATTTTACAGATCTGTTTGACTATTTGCCCCTCACTGCACTGGTAGATAACCAGGTGAGATTATGTATGAAGATGTGCATTTATCCACTCACTTATCATGTATAGCATATGCCACCATTTATTTATTTGTATTTCGTACTTTTTTCCTTATAGATTTTCTGCCTCCATGGTGGATTGTCCCCTTCAATAGACACACTGGAACACATCAGAGCGCTGGATCGCCTGCAGGAGGTTCCTCATGAGGTAGATGCAACACATGCTAAGTTGATATTGATTTGACATTATTTTCTCTAATATTAATATTTTGTGTATCAGACATGTGGCCTAACACAGAGTGATCCCTTAATTAGGCCAATGTCAGACAAAAAAGTGACCCCCATGGAAAAGTGACCCGTGGGTCAGTTTTCTGTTATAGAACTCTGACCCCCCCTCATGAAAAAGTGACCCACCCCCAATAAATCATCAAATTTGTACAAATAAATAAATAAATAAAATAAAAAAGTTTGTTGAAGGTATATGTAAATACAAAACATGTTATGAAAAGCACAAAAAAATATAAACAATCATGCATTGCACAAACATACAAGCACATGATATTACAAATATATCTGTGATTAACACCTGTTATTTACTCAGAAAAAACTGTTGTTGGTTCAAATCCCATAACCTTTACTGCAATCTGTTTTCACCCATTCAGTGTTACATAGTTTGTGTTACAAATATTACAAAATTGAAATATATATTAGAAAATAAATACATAAAAACATTTTTTTCCCCAAATTTTTTTCATAATTTAGGGTAGATTTCATGTCTATGATGTCTCGCAACTCTAAAATGAATTATTATTTACTTCAATGGCTATATGAATGAGTGAATTTAGTAGTTTCTGGTGAAAATTTCAAATTATATACATATATTTAACCTAATTATGATATCCAAATGTATTACAACATTTTTATTAACATACAGCTCAAATTCATATGAGGGGTCAACATTCTATGGGGGTTGGTTAGTTTTCCATACTAGAAAACTGACCCACTAGTCACAATTCTAGAAAAGTGATCCAGGGTTCAGAAGTCATTAAGACACTGGCCTGGTATTCTGAACGTAGTTTTTAATATTAAATCAATCTCTAGCTAAACATCACTGCTGATTCTTGATTTTCAGGGTCCGATGTGTGACCTGTTATGGTCCGATCCAGACGACCGCGGTGGATGGGGCATCTCCCCCCGTGGTGCAGGCTACACCTTCGGGCAAGACATTTCCGAGACTTTTAATCATGCAAACGGTTTAACCTTGGTCTCCAGAGCCCACCAGCTGGTAATGGAGGTATGGTGCTTTAACAAGTTTACTCTGCAAATGTAATCCTAATTTTCCTGATGCTCTATGCTTTACATGTTGGGATTTTAAAATAATGTTGATGCTCTCTTGGTATAGGGTTATAATTGGTGCCATGACCGTAATGTAGTGACGATCTTCAGCGCACCAAACTATTGTTATCGCTGTGGAAACCAGGCAGCAATCATGGAACTTGATGACACACTGAAATACTCCTTGTAAGTATTAGAGTGATAGAGACCAAGTGTTTACATAAATTGGTGGTAGTAGAGCTTGGCAGATGGTTAATATTAGACCTCTCAACTATAATTACTGACTCTGAGGGAGAATAGTAGCTCAATGATAGCTGGAAAAGTAAAATTACAGGTTGAATTATTGATTCGTTGCTTTGAGTTTGACTTTGAGTGACGTAGATGTATTTATTTTGATGTTATTTTAGTAACAGTTTATCTTCTAACAGTCAAAGATAGCTCAGTATCTTCACTGTGGATGACATCAGCTGATCAGGAAGCAATTGGCTTTTTACTGCTAAAAACAATTTATATTCTACCAGCCTTTAAAAATCCACTATTGATCGACCTCAAATGAATATTTTTGTGGAGACTGAATTGATAGTTTATTTTTATTGAGGACATATATTGCAACTTCCATAAATAAAATGAATAATGTAAATGATTCTTTACACAAATTAATGAGACTTGTGTTTTTTTTGTGTCTTAGCCTACAGTTCGACCCTGCACCACGTAGAGGAGAACCTCATGTGACGCGGCGCACTCCTGACTATTTCCTGTAATTATTACAACACTTTGTCAGAATTTGGTGAGGATGGCAACAACATACACAGAGCCTTGAGAAAAGAAGCATTCATAGCCCCATGGACCAAAAAAAATGTGTGCCATAATCACAATGAAATGGAAACTATCACATTTAGCTAAAGAACACCATCCTTTTGACTTTTTCCTCTCTGTGCATGATGTTTTTATTGCAAGAAATGATTGCTATTATGAACTATACTGTCACAATACCTGCTGGTTTGTCAGGAAAACTGAATGATCTAATGTAAGTAATCTTTGTGTTAGGTTGTTATTGATGAGCAGAGTATGTTGCCATAATACAGTATATACACTGTAAGCTGCATCTTTCACTTGGCATGGCCTCAAATCAAAGGTTGCAGTTAATATAATGTGAACTCTTTTTCTTTTTGTAACCGAAATGCAACAAGTTTTGTGAAGTGAGACAATAGGGTTAGATGTCAGAGATGACATTGTTCACTTTTGTATTTGATTTTTATCACACACTGACAGACTATGTTCTTTTTTATACCCTATTATAGTGAAAGTATCTCTCGTTTTGCTCTGCTGTATCAACTGGAATTTATTTAAGTAAGCAATATTGGTACCAATTACATCGGTTGTTAAAATAACTGTTTTGCAGCTGCCAAAGACTGAGGCTGCTTCGTCATGTATTTCCTTTAGTCGCCAGTAGATGGAAACAGACAGCTAAAAACAAACTGATGATCTTCAAAAAGATATCCAGCATATGGTGATAATTGGGCGCTGCAAATGCTGACAGTGAATTAACAATTAAATATATATGTATGTGTGTGTGTGTGTCTTTACTTTATTATTTGTATTACACTTTTTATTTTATTTTATTACAGCATGTGAATATGACATGGGTTGATTGATGTTAATTTTTGATGAGTTTAAGGATGACAAATTTTGCTTTTATAATTACTATGTTTTAATTTTGCCAACGCTTTTATTATACGAATTTATTTATTTATTCCGCTTTATCATGAACCGGTGTAAGCTTTGTGTGTTTTAAATGGCATTTTTGCAAGATAAAATGTGGCCTGATGATATAAGACGAGCTGTGCGTAAAGTTGTGTGTGGAAATCATGCAAAGTTTCACCAGTTATTAAATGATTTACAGCCTGTTAGTAAAATCAGGCTGAACATGTCAGAGCATTAACGGATGTAGTCACTGCTGAAAATAAAAGTCACATTTAAAGGAATCGTGTTGAAGATGAATTTGTCGCCTCCTTGAATTTTACGCGGTGGATTTTTTTCTTATTGTTGCAATAAAAAAAAAAATAATAGCGGGATATTTAGTTAGTGATCATTAGGTACAGTTTCAACAAGGCGCATCTCTGTTGGGGTTTAAGGTGTGCAATGTGCTTCCTGGAGGCTGGACTTTTATTTTCTCAGTGTGGTTCCTTCCACTGGGGGATGTGCGTCCGTGCGCTCACTGGCTGGCCTTACGCTGCTGCATGTTAAATTAGCTGGCTGCAGCCTTTCAGGGACACCTCTTGCGGACTGCTGGAGCCCACAGTGCAGTAAGTAACCTCTGCTATTTTTTAAATCCCTCATCAAGACGTCGACATGTGAAGAGCAGTGTGCACTAAGAGTCTGAGATCGCCCAACTGTCATTAGACATGTTTGACTCCAGGAGAAGCGCTGGATGCTTGGATGTGTGGATGTGGCAGGATGATACTAGTTGAATCTGGGGCACACAACTGGACAATGATCGGGCTGGACAGATGGACAGACGAGCCATCGCAAATGATTGTTTCTTTCATTTTGGTGTGTTTGTGTGTGGGTTTCATTTGTGGAGGGTCTGTGGAGTGGAGGGATCCACAGACACCTTCAGTTACAGTCCAGATTTGACTGGTCTACGTCGGGTTGAACAATTACCCACATCAGTCACAGAGCATGTTTCTGCTTCGATCACACACAGAAAGCACATTTACTTCTGTCGGATGTATGAGAATGAAGCTTTTAAAACATCTAACAGCAGATAACACGCATAGTCCACGAGTGATGTGGTTGATGGTGAGGAGTTGTTGTGAATTGCAGGTTAATGTGTAGCCACGCAGGCCGTCTTTGATTGGCTGAGAGTGAGGGCACAAGCAGCTCAGGGTGTAGAGATCAAGAGTCCAAAGTTCAGTCCACTGATCATCCCGTTATTACATATTTTTTATCATCTTCTGATAGCTGTGAATAAGGCTTGAAAGGAGAAAGTGCTTTGAAACAGCGGAACAGAACACACTCTTGCAGCCACAGTGTTTTATTGTATGTTCCACGCCAAAACAAGGGGGTGTTGTTGCTATCTCGTGAGAGCCCCATGGAGTTTAATTCAATTTAAAGAGACAGCACGTCTACTGCACTCCAGGCCGCCAACAAAAAGAGTTTGCTATTTGTTGTCAATCTCGCAGCCATCTTTGGTGCAATTCCAGGTAGAGTTTCATCATGCTGCTGTTACTGCAGACCCTCATCCATATGAACTGGCTGCACTTCAGTGCAATGATCTCCCAGTGGTTGCTCTGGAACATGGAACAAATGGTTAAAAACCAGATCAGACTGGGTTAGCTATGTAGTAAACCCCCACAGTTTGATTTTCTTTGGGAAGAATGAGCATAGAGAGAAAAACAGCAAAGTCTGGTTGTCTGTTCAGGGCCGGTCTTATCTGGTTTCAGTGGGTGAAGTTCAATGACACTTCACTCACTCACTGTCCTTCACATCACTTCATGGATTTTTGAATTATTTGCAGGTGTGCCATTTACGATCAGGCTTTGTCCTTTGTTAAGACCCATTTGTAGTCATAGTTTTAGGGTTGGTGTGTGACTATAATAGGGCTTTGCAGTTTAGTGCTTCACAACCTTTGTGTCAGGTCAGCCATCACCATAGCAACATAATGCTGAATAAGCAGCATGGCTATCCAGAAAATAGTGTTTTTGTTTTTTGTTTTTTCACAAGTCTGACTTGTGTCTGCAGAAGAAAATAAGGAGTGAAGGGCTGTTACTCCCAGAGTGACTGCCGGGGCACAGTGTCAGATGCATGGAATACTACCAGTCACTATCAGCTAATTACAATGCACCTAGTAATGTTTCGACATAATCAGTCCATTGTCTCCATTTATTAACTTGAGATAAGCGGCTCATTTCATTTCTTCCGTCTCTGTGCACTGACAAAAACCTGATATGATTCCTTTTTCTTTTTTCAGATAAATATGGCAGCAGAGCTATCCACTTCCATAAACATCAATGAGCCCCGGTGGGACCAGAGCACATTTGTGGGTCGTGCTAAGCATTTCTTCACTGTCACAGACCCCAGGAATATCCTCCTCAGCAACGAACAACTAGCCCACGCACACAAAATCATCACTGACTACAGGTAAAACCAGGCTGGAGCTGCAAGGCCAAGAGCCATCCACCAATAACCAGACAAACTTTCAGTGCTGTCAGTAAATAAGTTTGCTTTAAATGTCATTTTTATTGCTTCTCAGGAAAGGTGTAGTTTCCCCAGGACTGACAGAAGATGAACTATGGAGAGCCAAATATATATTTGATTCAGCTTTCCACCCTGATACTGGAGAGAAGATGATCCTGATTGGCCGCATGTCAGCACAGGTTCCAATGAATATGACGATCACTGGGTGCATGATGACATTTTACAGGTAAGAGCATGTGTTGGCGACATTTAGAATCAGACTCCTGACAACAAAAAATAGGATGATATTACTGCCACTGTTGTCTGAAGTGTTTTGATTAGTTAAAATGTTAAACAGGAGATAAATGATATGTCTAAGTTTTGGTTTAATCAGTGGGCTGATTTCCTAAAGATAAACTGTGACAAAGACTCAAATTCATCTGATAGATTTCAGTTACATGCCTAAATGTATCTGTTGCAGACAGCTGTATAGTAATTAACTCTTAAGTATAAGTACGGATGCTTTATATTTCTGGGTAAATTGATTTTTGTTTTTTATAAAACATAGCTGAACATGCCACCACTTTACACAGAAAACATTTACTTTCACGAGTAATTTTTATCAGGTCAGATGTCTTTTATGGGTGAAATTCAGAAACAGTATTAAAAAAGTAATGTATAAAAAAGTTCAAAATGGAGGGAAAAAAATGAGGCATTTGATTAAACATTTGCCATTTTTGTCATTACCTTATAATTATTACTGCACTTTTGAAAAATGTCTCCAATTTATCATCCCACAGTGTCCGTAAATCACAATTTTATTATTCATTTTAATCGGTTTATGAGTAGCTCTCTGTTTAGGTGTAAAAAAATACTGAAGACCAAGGAACACTCTGTGGATGTGTTATGCATGAGACATCTGATAATACAAGCTCAGAAAACAGAGGACACTTAGTACAGGACATCCTATGTTATAAAAGGGAAGTGGACTCTGTGTGTCTCAGGCATCTCACAAAATCTGGAAAGAGCTGACTGCTGCAGTTTGGCATACTTAAGGATTTTTGGTCAAGGAAAAGACTAGCGAAAATGACAAGTTGATAGGACCAGTATTTTGGGAGATATTTGTAATTTTGGAATACAGTGGTGTCCCAATGGTCAATCCCATTGATAGAATCACCATTGAAGTGGGTTACCTAGCAACAGATAAACAATAGGGCCATGTTGCCATGGTGTCAAATTTCATGTGCAGAAACAGACTTGCCAGATGAGAGGTTATTCACCTGAAAATGCCAGTGGAATTTACCAAGAAGGGAAAGAAAGTAAAGGAATGAACTGTATCAGAGTAGCTACTTAATGAATACACTCCTTAATACACTTTGGGATGTTCAAACCCTAAATACCAATATACAATAAATTAATCATTTGTTTATCGAGTGAGTGTCTTCTCCATTAACTGGTCATGAAAACTATTAAAATACCTACAGTCTAATAATACAGAAATCCAGCCACTGCTAAAGAAGACAAAAGGAGATGGTCTGGGTCAAATATCTGTCAGCCTTGATCTTGATAGTTTATGTCAGAGGAGACAGCAGAGCGGCCCATGTTTTAACCTCACAGCCTAAATTTCTCCAATGTTACGACCAGAGTATAGAAGAAAACTGTTGAAATGTCTGACAACAGCTTTGGTCCAACATGACGGAGGTGTAGCTCTGAAGCTTTCACTTCACATTAGTTCAAGTTGTTTGACAGTTGCATAGAGTAGACATAGAGATCAGAGTCAAAAAAAACAAACTGTGATGCTTTTTGTGTATCACTTTCAGTCCAAAATATCAGAAAAGTAGCTCTGTTGCAATGGATCGATGCATTATTCAGCATTTTTGGCACCGTTGGTTAGTTTACCTGACTGTTACCATGTTAATAATGATGTGGTATTATTACTTAAAGACCTAGAACTATTTTTGTGGTATTTGTGGCACTACGTTCAAGATTTAAGTAATTCTTCACTATTTATTGTAATATTATCCTCTGCATTTTCCATTTTTCAGTGACATCAGGTCTTTTTTGTATATTTCATTTACTGTTTACTGGATGTTCATAACAGCTCAATAAATTCAAAGGTTATTATATTGAAACAGAGATAATTGAAGGGAAAAAGTGACTTTTTTTGGCAGAATATATCATGAAGTGAACCAAAAATCAAGCATCTACACCCCTGTCATGTGTCAAAGATCATGGGTTTTATGGTGAATCAATACTGAAGAATCTGTCTGTTTCCACATTCACTGTGGAGTCTCTGAACATCCAAATAAGACACTGATGCTGCCAAAAAGCTGCAAAACTGCATTATATCAGAATTAGTTAAATGTATTGATAAGATTAGTGATTCTAAAGTTATTAAACATTTTAGATCGGTAAATGCTTTTGCTCACCAGGGGCTGTTTATGTCTAAGGGTTAAAGTCAGCCTTTATTTTTGTAAATTATCCTGGAGTCGACTAAAACAAAGTACAGAAGGTTTTCGACTGGTCTAAAAGGATAGATCAGTATCATAGATCAACACCTTTATTAAACCACCTCCACATGTTGTTATTGTTAAAGATTCCTGTATTTTTTGCAGGACTACTCCAGCTGTGTTGTTCTGGCAGTGGATCAATCAGTCTTTTAATGCAATAGTCAACTATACCAACAGGAGTGGAGACGCTCCAATCACAGTCAGGTAAGAGAGTGATGTTTTAGCGCAGACATCGGCCCATTTTAACCCTTTAATTCAAGACTGTTGTGTGTGTACAGCTGATGTGACAGTTAACTCTCTTGTTTGCAGTCAGCTTGGCACAGCTTATGTGTCTGCCACCACAGGGGCAGTTGCCACCGCTCTAGGACTAAATGCACTAACAAAGGTATCAGTTCATCTAACCCCATTTTACATCTCATTTTAATGTTTTCATCGCAGATGCATTTGTGTTCTGACACAAGTCAGTTTTGCTCAGATAGTCTCTTTGTCACGGAGCAGCCATGTTATTCACAGGGTCATGCCTCAAAAAAGAACGAGGTCTAGTCAGCTTTGATTATGTGTTTGTCGGAACATAATGTGTTATAATAAAAAAAAAAAAAAAAAATCCCTTCCTCTGGTCTTTAAACCAAGTTATATTGTGACCCTACTTTTTATGCTTCTTCAGCACATCTCACCTCTGATTGGACGGTTTGTTCCATTTGCTGCTGTAGCTGCTGCTAACTGTATCAACATCCCACTGATGAGACAAAGGTAAGGATAACATGTTATTATTTAATTCTATTTTAATATTATTTACACTCTTATACTGCAGCTTTATCATTTAGAAGTCACAATATATCTTCTGAAGTGTATCGCAAAGATAAGCTGATGTTTTTTTAACAAACTTGGATCTGTTTTTTGCCTTCAGAGAACTTAAACACGGCATTCCTGTAACAGATGAGAATGACAACAGGTTAGGAGAGTCAACGAAAGCTGCACAACAGGCTATCTCTCAGGTTGTGGTCTCCCGAATCCTCATGGCCTCTCCAGGAATGGGTATGACCTGCTTTGTAACAGCAATTCAGCTATTTTAACCCCAGTCTGATTAAAAAAAAACAAAAAAAAAACAAC
This sequence comes from Sphaeramia orbicularis, assembly GCF_902148855.1. Classification (NCBI taxonomy): domain Eukaryota; kingdom Metazoa; phylum Chordata; class Actinopteri; order Kurtiformes; family Apogonidae; genus Sphaeramia; species Sphaeramia orbicularis. The sequence goes on from NC_043966.1 coordinate 30,802,426, forward strand.
TTGTAAACCACCTGCATTTTGAAGCATTTTACTGGTGTCTTTTCAGCCATTCCCCCATTTTTAATGAACCATTTGGAGAAGAAGGCCTTTCTGAAGGTAGGTAAAACTCAATACTGACTTCACACAAAAATGGATGACTGTAAATACGGCAATAACAAAATTATCATGATATATTTAAAAATAACAGAGACATGTGCAGTAGACAGTGGGATATTCTGAAGGTCCTTTTAGCAGTCACACATGAGAGCAGTAAAAAGCACTGAGGACATGAGGCCACTCTACTATAGGGATTCACCACTGCCTTTGTGCCCCTCATTCGTGTTTCTGCCTGGTCTTTTCAGAAGTTCCCATGGATGAGTGCACCTATTCAAGTCAGCCTGGTCGGATTCTGGTGAGTTTTCAGAGATGGTCCACCCTGATAAGCTGCTATGTGGAATTCCTTTCAAACTATAACCTTATTTCTTCTCTCGAAAAGCATATGCAAGTATTATATCACTAATGGTAAAATGATTTCACTTAAAATATTACTTTTATTATCAAGGATCCTCAATGTGATCCACCCAGATTGATTCTTCCTGTGCCTTAAAATAATAAAAACTTGACTTTGCATCCATTTAATATTTCTGATTGTTTTAGGAATAATTTTTAAGCAATAGCAAGAATTTTGGATTGAATTTGAGGAAGTTATGTCAAGGTTTTCATTCAGTGTTTTAAACAGAAACAGGAACAATATTAATTTTCCATACAGTGATTGTATTACATAAGTGCTTGTCCTGTTTTTTCAGTTTGGTGTTTGCGACTCCTCTTTGCTGTGCACTGTTCCCTCAGAAAAGGTGAGTGAGTTCTTTACATTTGTACTGTATTTATTCATGAAGATAAATAGAAACACCTGAAAATATCTGAAAATGTTTTCTTAAAGGCTCATATACACAAAACCTAAAGAAAAAACTCTCTGCCAAATTATATTAAAAAAAAAAAAAAAAAAGAATTGTCTCTGTGCTGCTACAGTTCACAATATGAGGCAAACAAGATGATAAAACAGATAGAATTTTATAAAACCACTCTGACTTGATGCTTTTTTATTTCTGAATGTTGCTGCTTAGGATATTTTCTCTTCTGTACAGCTCCTCTGTTACAGTACAGTGTATATAAACTGAAACAGTCACTCAGAACATTTTCATCATATTGTAACTCATGCTTCTCTGTTCTACTGTTATTTCTTGTTGTTTCTTACCCTCATTGTTTCTGGTTCTTTGAATGCATCAGGTTCAAACTAATAAAACTGTTCTAACAGCAAGAATTTATGCATGTTCAACCTCTTATACTACTACTACCAATAATAATAATAATAATAATAATAATAATAATAATAATAATAATAATAATAATAATAATAATAATAATAATGAATAAGAATAAAATGCTGAACTTTATTTTGATAGCACTTTTCAGCACATGAGACAAAGTGCTTTGCAGCACTCAATCTAAAAATCTTCAAAAACCATATAATATGCAACAAACAATACAATGAAAATAACCATTTCACAAAAAGCTCCTTTATCCCTGTAAAGCCTGAACCATTAAATCTTTGACAGAAAATTCCAGTTATTTGAAACTGGAGCCTTTATTGGTCCTTCTGAACAACTCCCCAACATTTTTTTTGAAACACCAATTTCCATGTATGAGTTTCAACATCAGGTCTCAGTGCTCAAATATTAACATTTTTGCACAAACAAAACATAATATAACACAAACATGTCTTTCAAATTGGTAATCCATTTTCAAAATTGGCAAAGTTCTGCCTCCTTCCTCATTAATGATATTCTTGTAGTGTCACTGGAAAGGCCTCCAGGGAACAAATCCCTCCCCCCTGGTGGATTATCCGTGTACTGCATGTATCTAATTGTATACATCAGGTTTCTCAAGAAAAAAAATATTATACAGATCATGCAGAGGGCTTCAAAACTCATATATCACATATGATACATTTGGTGTTATAGGGTTAAAAATGTGTCCTAAAATCAGACAAAGAATGAGTAACTGAAACTTACTGATTCAGTAAGTCTGATATCCTCTTGTAGGCTGGCGTCCCTGACAGCAAAGTCCAGTCCTCCTCTGGTTTCTAACCTAGACCTTGGAACGTCCAAAGAATTGCTGATTATGTCCTGGCTCATAGGGGGATGAAAGTTCAGAAATATCCAGAGTGGCTAGCTCAAATCTTGGCTTAAAAGTAATAAAATGAGTCTAAAATTGGTTCTGAAATGCACTTGAAACAAAGGATGTTAAGACTGGGGTGATAAGAGAGTATTCTTTTAGTCATGGCACACAGTTTTCTCTGTTTGAAAACTTTGTGCCTCCAAGCTGTTTTGAAGTTAGCTACAGGACCATTTTCTTACTCATTTATGATAACCTCCAAGTCAATAGTCAAGCTAACATAGCAGAACTGCCTTGTCTGTAGTTGAATATATGCAGTGTCAGCGTGATTACGCTCTGCCTGAACTGTTGCATAATACGCCTGTGCAGTATGTATTCGACCCATTAACCCTTACATTCCTATCTCCTGGATCCAGCTCCATGTCAGTCAGCCGCTTGGAGCCGGAGCTGCAAGAGAAAATCCGGGCCAACCACCCAGGAGTGGAGAGGGTGTACTTCAACAAAGGGCTATGAGTGTGCACCCCCCCCCCCCCCATCCAAACACTGCCATAACACAGCTGCAGGCTCAGTCCTCGCCTCTCTGCCAGCCCTCCTCATTCAGTGTGCCAAAGTTAAGTTTGTGTCTCCTCATCTCCACCGTTCAGATGGATACTAGAGGACCCCCCTCTCTCAGTCAGTCTATTTGTAATGAGATGTTTGCTTTTGTCAATGTGATTGCTGACTATATTGTAACTGCTAAGGAAGAATTTCTCCAACTTGGGCGAATGCAAAGCCTGATTTATTTCATGAGAGATGTAGTGGCCATTGTAAGATCGTTCAAAGTGGACATTTTTTCTGTGCGGTATTTTTTTGAGTTGGTGACTCGTCAACATCATATCTGATATAGGTAGGAAGTTACTTAATTCCATACCTGCATCACGGTTACTACAATTAGACTTAAACATCAAACAGCCCAAGACCTCTGCAGCTCATGAATTTGCCAAATCTGTACTTTTAGACCTCTCACAACGATTACAACCTCCTACACTTTATCTCAAAGAAATGCTTTCACTTTTACTCAGTTCATTTTGCCAAATGAATGACATTCAGCAGGCCTTTAGGCATCTTCACATCTAATCACAAACCTAAAAACAGTTTTGCAGGGATGCACCCTATAAAATGTGATGCTATAATGGCAACAACCATTGACGGGCCAACAAGGTGCTATATGATGTCTTAATAATCAGTATTAATGTGCTATTTATTCTGCTTGCCAAACATTTTAGAACAAACCACTCACTCCTCTCATGAGCACCACGCTCCTCAACCAGCATCTGCTTCAAATAAAAGTCTTTTCTCTGTGTATTTATTCATTACTAGGCTACATGAAGGAGAGCCTACTGATGTTGACATAATGGATTAACAATAGTTTTAATGTTTCAGCAAAACATATTAATTATCACGTTCCTTAAACCCAACCTGTAAAAACCAAATCCAGGATTTTCGGAATATCTGAACACAATGATGCCACAACAATAACTCATTCATGCCTTACACGTGTCTGACCTGTTTGGTATCTGAAAGTATATCTAAAATGTTTTACCATTCCCACAGTGGACATCTAAGTCATTGTTTTCAAGGTGTTATTAGGCATTTTTTAATACATAGTTAGAACCTATGGGGATTTTTAGATGCCAGTATCAGGATAAAATAAGCCAAATAGATGTTATTCAGATATTATTTTTTAACTTCAAGAAGGATACATAGTTGGATTCATATGACAAGTCCTGTTGGAAAAACTAAGACCTTTGTGGATTTAACCTGGTGTGGGGACCTGACCGGAAACTCAGAATGCTAGTTAAAGTTGACAGTCTTATATTTTTCTGTTGAAGTCAGAAGTATGTACACTGTGTTACATACGGTTACATCAGCACACCCTATTACTCAGCTCTTGTCTAGTGAGCTGATAAAATGTATTTTTTGTACTAGTGCTGCAAAAATGACAGACAATAATACTCCTCTGGTATGTTTGGATACAGTTGGTGTGAACTTCAACAAACATTAAAAAGTATTTCTAAAGACTTATAAAACTGAAAGTCAGATTTACAGCTACGATACTTAACTGTGAAGATGAAGTCTGGGCAGATTTCAAGAGACTGAACATCAAATCTATAGAAAAAAACTAAACAAATGAAGTTGGTGGACTTGAAATATATGACAAAGTATATATACAGCATTTAGCAAATATTTGAGCAAACATTCTAAATCTATAAAATCATTACATGCGCAGAAATCATTTAGTCCAGTTAGTATAAATGTTTACAATTGAAATTCTTACATTTCACAATCATTGATTTGATTACATATTTGCATATTTTGCTCATCATGGTGTGTGATTTTTGTAAAGTGTTTAATGTTTAATATAATGTAAACCTATTAGCATTTATCACTGTATAAGTAACTTTATTTTAGATCGTCAGTGTTTTAGAGAAATGAGTTGGAGCTGTTTCCTACCTGGTGGAAGTGAAAACTATTGTTCTAGTGTTTCAAAGTATCTGAATGTAGCATCTTCAAATTACAGCTGTTTACAGTTTGTCAGTACAGAAAAGCACAATGTGGGAAGACCTTAATGCTGCACATTTTTAAAACTTGCTGAACGTGTTTAGATTTCTGACTGCTCTACTTTTCATTACATCTTTGAAGTGAAGATTTATACATCAGTGAAGGAAGTAGCAGAACATTGATGATCAACCTTAAATTTCTCGTCAGTGGGTATTATTTCTCCAACTGCATGTAACAAGACCTTATTCCTCTGATGTATTAAAAGTCTAAAATTAAATGCTTAACATGTAACTCTCTAACAAGCCCTGAATCTACCAAATCAGATCAGTCACTACAGCCAAAGTGATGCATTGTGGAAATCAGTCATTTACAGTTTTAATTCAGTGAAATATCTGGGGGAAAAAAAGAATATTATGACAAACAATGGTATGTGCTTGTTTTGCAGTACACTGGGGTGATGTAATGTTTAGACTAACTGGATGAAATAAAGTTGATAAAATACTGTATGTTGTGTGTGTTTGTGTGGTGCATCTAGCGGCTCTACAGGGCCATCTTCTGGTTGAAATACAACACAGCAACAGCAAAGGTTACAAAAGCGCTTTAATTCCAAGGCACATTATGTTCAGAGGAAGTGACAATACAACAGAGATGCTTAGCACGACTGCACACAGATCTGAAGCCCTCTGAACATCTACAATGCACGTAGAACAGCAGATTGGCAACAACTGCACTCACAAATGCAAGCATGTCAATTAAAATTGCAATTCAGACAAAAAAATGATGCCAAGGAATAACTAGTGTAGTGATTATTTCCTGATGTGTGAAATATAATCAAATAAGATAAATAAAGCGCTGTCAGATGAACAGTAGCAGGATGATCACGACAATGTGATTTTATTAGTCTATTAAAATCATCATCATTTGTCTCTCAGTAACTTGTTTGGTAGAAGTGCTGGCGTGCAGCTGTGTTTAGTTGGTCGATCCTGCTGCTTTTCCTGCTCCCCCTGGGTTTAAAGATGTTCTTTGATCAAGTGCAATGGTGTGAATCAGTTAAAAAAAAAAAAAAAAAGCAGAGACGCAAAGTTGCAGCAGCAGAAAAAGACACACAAACTCTTAGGAATAGTAACACCATCCTGTCCACTGATGAAACACATTTTAGCCTTTTCATACAACAAACTGCTTCACAGCACAAACCCTTATAATTGCAGCTAAATAACAACACTGTCATTAATGTAACAACTCCTGTTTTCTACAGTGAATTTTGTTCATACTCATTAACAGATATTAAAACAAATCAAGACCAAAGTCCAAAATAGTCCTCAAGGACATAAAGGGCCACCATGGAAAACATCTATAGTTTTTAATATTTATTTATATTTCTGAAAAAGAAAATAAAATGTATCCACTAGTGTGATTTTCATGTGTTGGCTTCCAAGTTTCTGGTCGACCGGTGGACTCAGGTCTCAGTTTTGATTTGCTGACCTTATCTGTTTTCACACTTTGTTCACATTAAGTTGAAGGTAACCTCCGCTCAGTGCTATCTTTGGAATGTGTTGGAATTTGCCAAGGTGGCATTTCAAATGGCACTTGGGAAAACTGACATTTACAACTCACTCCTTTAGCGTTCAGCACATAAAATCTGTTTGCAACAAGTTACAAGACATTGTGTACCGACTGAGCTTCATCTTACTTCACACAGTACGGTTAATTACAGTTTAGCAGATTTAAAATTAATATTGGCATTTGGATTCAACAACTTCATTTCTCACATAAGATATAATGAAAAAAAGATAAATAAGGGTAATATAAATACTCTGGGACAAAACAATACAAGAGCATTATGTTTCCATTTAGGAAAATTTGTTAAAATATAAGTCTGTAGTGTCCACTCTTAGATGGGCCACAATTGTCAAAATGTCTTTGGATCGATGTTAAAGATTGTATTTGCAAACAACCACAGTGGCAGAACTGAACGTTACTCTGCACTCCTGGATGTGGACACCTGCTTCAAGGGTCTAAAGATGCTTCATCCCCCTGAACACTGTCAGAGGATCAAAGTGTCGAAGGATTGGTTAAAACTGAGCCCGAGGGCATCAGTGACCTCAATAAAAGATAGTCAGCTACTGCAAAGGAGGGAATCAACCAGCTTGCTCTGAAGAGCATGTGATCGGCTGGATGAGCTAAAAGACAACAAGAGGCATACAAGCTTTCTCCAAGTTAACAGTGCTGCCCAGAGGGCGCCTACAGCAGATGGATGGGCCATTATCCAAAGGAACTCTTTTAGCTTAGGCTGGCACTGGCTTGAATGCATGCTGTAACTTTCTACTTGGCCATTCACAGATCACTGCTGAGCTTTACATTTGCCTCAGCAGAACTCCTCCTCACACATCGTCTCCCCCACTAGCAGCGAGTGTTTGTCAGGCTCACTAAGCACCAAGCTGCTAAGTGAGTGCTTGTCGGAGCGCAGGGAGTTGATGGAGGCGCGGCTGTAGTTGACGATGCGGTCCAGCAGGCTGAGTTTGGGGGAAGGCCGCCGCAGCTCACCCATACCAATATGAACGCTGACGTCAGACAGGCTGCCCTGCCGCCGGCTGTTACCAAGACGGGCCTCCAACTTCTCAGCACTCGGCTTAGTATAACTAGTCAAAGGGACAAGAACAGAAACTCATCAAAAAGTGTTTCGATAGACAAACACAAAGGGCACGTGAATAAACCTGCATTTCAAAGCTTCTTCACAGTCCATTACCATTTCAGTAGAAGAGATGACAACACCACAGAGACAGAGGACAACGCCATAGCAGCAGAACCCATCCACGGCTGTAACACCAAACCAACAGGCAGGAACACACCTTTGGACAGGACAGGTTCATGTTATTTTTACAGTCAATGTTACTGATCATCGTCCATGTGCTGACATCATTTGAAAAACACTCGTGCATCCTCCTACCAGCAGCGATAGGTATGCCAACCATGTTGTAGATGAGTGCAAAGACAAAGTTAATCCTGATCCTTTTGACAGTCTTTTTAGACAAGTCAATGCTGCCAACCACATCCAACAGGTCATTCTGTGGACAATATGAAAACACATTATACACAATTTATCAAACTAAATGCCTCTTAGAATTGTGATGAAACACTTTTGCCATCACAGTTCAACAATGTTGCTTTACAATAGACAACCAAAGTAATTTATTTCTTGTAATTTTAAATAAAATCAATTAAATTCAGTGACCTCATTGATTTCTTATTTTTAAGTTACATTTCCTTTTAATTAACACTGATTGTCAGTTCAGTAACACAGATGGAAGATGGAAATTACAGCGTAACATGTCTCAGCTCAACATGCATTACACTGAGACAAAACTCCAGATGCTCACCCTGATCAACACCACATCTGCTGCCTCTATGGCGACATCTGTCCCGGTTCCTATGGCGATGCCCACGTCGGCCATAGCTAGAGCAGGCGAGTCGTTGACACCGTCTCCTACCATGGCAACTCTCTTTCCCGCCTGCTGCAGCTGCTCCACCTTGGCCACCTTGTGCGAAGGCAGCACCTCAGCAAACACCTTCCTGATGCCCACCTGTGAGATAGAAGCAGAGACGGTTTGGCATCTTTATGCACAAAGTCTGGTTTATTAACATGGTGACTGAGACATATTTGCATTTTCATGATTTGTGTGCTTAACTGTGAATGTTTACTTGAATACTGACACCTGTTGTGCCTGTCATTTGATCCTCCAATCCTTCTGTCATTGAGAACTGTATCTAGACTTCTTCTCACTGGCTCGTCAGTACCTCCCGTCTTTTTGTCTTTTGCAGGATTATCTTATGTATGATCTTCTTAGTGTCAGTTCCTCCTTAGACCAACACTCTGTGTGGCTGTGGGAAAGCCCACACCACACCAGCCCAAGATGAGATTAACTACCTAAATAAAGCCAAGTGGCTGGAGATGTATGGAGTATGGAGTTATATTAGTATATTCCTATTAATCCTTTTAAGACTGCCATTATAATAGACTGCCTAGGTGTCTTCATGTTTCCTTTGCAATAAAAGTGTCAGAAAATGTCTTTTTTTGCCAATTATTTTGCACATTTGTTTTAAGGAAGAGCTTAAGCTTCAATATCAGGCCATTAATTATCATTATTATAATCAATAAATGCTTAAAACAGTGTGTTTTAGTGAAAAAAAAAAAAATGAACTTGAGGTTTTTAGCATATTTATCATCAGAAACAACTGTAAATGCCCATAACAAAACTTTCTGAAAGTCTAAAATAAACTTTCAACTATTTTACATCTGCTCAAGCATGCTTTTTGGTCTTGAACATTCAGTATCCATATTATGGCTTCATGTTTGTTGTTATTTCCAGGCATTTTTTAACCTGTGTGGAAGTCTCTTAAACAGTTCCTTTCTACGTGTAATAGAGTCCCACATTGCTGCCATAAAGTGTTATATATTGTCGGAAAGCTCAGGATCTCAGCTGTCAAATGTCATTTGAATTTTGTAGATAGCGCAAACAGGTGAGGAGTTACAGTTACAATTTTTTTCTGTAAAGCAAAATGCTGCTCCGGAGAGATTGCCATTGTTAAAGGGTTACATAAACACACTAACCGAGGTAAACTTATGGACACTTGATGATGGATGTTTTTGCTTAAACATCACACTGAGAAAATACACAACAAGTAAAGGCTCTGTGTCTTAAGTTAAAGGTATGCAAGCATCATCTGCAAAATGTACTCAAAGAACGAAAAGTAAAGTACTAATTGTGCAGTAAAATTGTGTTTCATTATTAAATATGATACTTTTGGATTCAAATCACTCCTACATTAGTGCATACTTTAAATTTTAATGCTCATTTGAACTATTTTACGTACTGTTGTTTAGTGTAGTTTCATCTACAGCAATACATCATATTCTATAAGGTCACCATATGTTTGTGGCATCTCTGTCCAGGCTGTAAAAATGAGCTAAAAAAACATGCTTATTTTTAGCTTTTCCAGGATGTTTTCCAGCTAATCCAAATGAGGGTTTAAAGAGTTTATTCTTGAAGTAGTACTACAGTCTGAGTGTACAGCATAAAATGGAAATACTTAGCAAGAGTTTTTGAATAAATGTATTTAAACTCTGCTGCTTTTTAATTCTAGCTTTCTAAGAGACAGTATGTATGCAGGTTTGATATTCTCTTTTGCATTACACAGGTCTATACCTTCATATTGTCAATACCTGAGCAGCTATGGCCCGTGCTGTCTTGCTGTTGTCCCCAGTCATCAGGACCACTTCAAGACCCATGTTGGTCAAAGTGTGGACTGCCAGTTCTGCCTCTGGTTTCACTGTGTCTGCTATGGCTATCATCGCACACAGCATATCTAAACACAAAGGGTTAGGTTTAGTAAAAGCTCAAGTATTTCATCTGAATATCCTTTAACAAATGTTATTAGGCTAAATTTAAGACATAACAGTACGACTTACTGTCCACAGCTACCAGGACAGCGGTGCGTCCTCTGCGCTCATGCTCGGTCATGGCTTCATCTATATCAGGTCTGACCTGCAGGCAGTTCCTTCTCATCCACTCCCTGTTGCCAATCAAGACAACATAGGTGGCTGTCTGGACAAGACCTGTACAAAGACATGACATGGGTTAAATTTGCAATGGGAAGAAACACAGATGAATGAGGTTTTCCACAATTTTAATATGCAATATAATACAGATCAGTAAAAAGTTCCAACAGTTCCAGGGGATATGGATCAGTATCAATAAGTCAGAACCAATTTTCAAAAACACTAAATCTAAAAAATTTCAGTGAACAATGAAACACAAATACAAACTAATTCCAACTGCAGGTGAGTCAGTGTTAAAATCTCAGGCACTCTAAAATCAAACACACAATATATGGGAAACTCACGGCACAATATATGGGACCTTTAGTAGACTGAAAACATGAGTTCTCATGGGATTTATAAACCAATCATCCTACAGTTTTCAGCTTCTATAATTTTCATCATAACACCTTGAAAAGCTACAGCTAAATAAAACAAGTCAATTCCTCAAAATACAAAAAAAAAATCTACAATCAGTTATGTACTTATAAACCTGAAATCAAAATGCAAACTGAAGTAACTGTAATAAATAGATAGATGATGGTTAGAGGTACATTTGTTACATACTAAGTGGTTGAGGGTCCATAATGAGTGGATGGGAGCTGGAGGACATCCGGGTGTCACTGATCTGGACGAGGACACTGTTCCGCTGGTTGTTGTCCTCGCTGTCACTGTCCGCCTGCTTCAGAAGACTCTCTGTGTTGCTGACCTGACATCGAATGCCGCAGCCCGGCACAGCCTGGAAGTCAGTGCATGTGCCAAGAGACTCTGTGCCAAGCTCCTGCAGTAGATAGCAACGGATATTTAATGTTCACCACATCTGACTATTTGAGTCGAAGTAGGAGTAGGTGGGTCAGGTGGAGACAAACCTGTTTGCAGTATTTGGTGATAGCTGCTCCCAGAGGATGCTCACTGTTGTTCTCAGCTGTGCCTACAATGGCCAGCAGTCGGGATCGGGGCATTTTGTTACCCTCTACAACTATCTTCAACTGGATAACCTTTGGTGCACCATATGTAATGGTCCCAGTCTTATCAAACACAACTGACTGGACCTATCAATGAGGAAATAAGGTAAAAATAAGCAAGTATTAAAGCATTAAAATCAGTTAGTTAAGCATGCTTACTATTATTCAGATTTTGAAAGATGTCATGTAAACAGTATTCTGGTTGGACATTTTCCAAGATGGAGCATTTTCCACTTATGACATGTACGATATGTCAATATTATTCCAGGTTTGTTAGAACTCTTTAGACATGTATTAAGTTGCATTCAGAAAATTTGATGCAGGTTGTGACCCCTCATTACACTGAGCTGGAGTAAAGACAAAGAATGTCTCTGGCAGAAATGGATTAACCCAAAGAAATGTCCACATTTTTCAGAGGAAGAAACGCACCTACTGTTAAACATTATGACAGAGGATAGCTCTGCATTATATAACAACAGGTTTATGACTATGAGCAAACAGTGGAAAGCCCGATTTTCCCAAAGGTTGTCTGAAAGAACAAAATGGAACCTGAGCTCACAATGACAGAATATTTACCACCAGTAGAAAACTGAAAAAACACTATTTTTAATGGGGTATGTTCGACTCCAAGTAAGTAGGAATATTCATTTTCATTAGCCAAGTAAACAGCTCATTTGGAATTGTGTCTTCAAAATAAGGATGAAAACTGGAATATTTTGTGCATGTAAACATACTGAGTATCTAGAATAGTTGTAATATTAGAAACCAGAACCATTCCGTAATATGTCTTAAATGACAGTTGGTCTATTACGAAAAGCAATTGGCTGACAACATACTGTATCAGAAGTGTCAACATATCATTATTAACCCACCTTGTGAGCCATCTCAAGTGGCTCGCCTCCCTTTATCAGGATGCCATTTTGGGCGCCCACTCCTGTGCCCACCATGACAGCTGTCGGCGTTGCCAAGCCAAGGGAACAGGGACAGGCGATACATAACACTGTTATGGAGGCTTGGAAGGCGAAGCGAATCACTGCCTCAGCTGTTGAAATGCTCTTGTCATAACCCTGAAAAGAATAAATGGAGCTGTGAGTTATGTTGTCTTCCACATTAAACATGAATGAAAAGGTATACTAGATAAAGCAGTTGAATAATTCTAAAATAAAAAAAATGGACAAATGGAAATAATACTGGATATAATATCCAGTATTATTCCCATTTCTCCATGTTTGACTGGGACTGGAAAATAAAGAAAACAACTCACAGGAAAGTACTCTTTTACCAGGGAGAAATCCAAAAACCCAATGATGATCCAGGCAACCAGGGTAAGGAGGGATATACCAACAATGAAGGGTACAAAGTAACCGCTGATCTTATCTGCGTACTGCTGAATAGGAGCCTAACAACAAAATTAACAGAAAATTAAACATCTAAATATATTTCCTTTAATATAAACGGACAAGGTCCGAATCCCGATCTGTAATTCACCTTTGAGGTCTGAGCCTCCTCCACTAGTTTGACAATCTGAGAAAGTGTTGTGTCCATGCCAACATGTGTAGCGCTGACGAGTAGAGAGCCATTCTGGTTAATGGATCCTGCAATCACTGTGCTTCCAGGCTTCTTAGTCACTGGCATTGCCTCACCTGGAGCCACAAAGGAACAGCTGGTTAGAAAACACAACACACAAACGTACAAAGGAACAGCAGATAATGTGGAGCAAATACTGTTCCTCTCCAAAAAAAAAAACAAACTACTAGGCACAAATGTTATGCATGTTTTCTGATGCTGGCAATATTTACATACAATGTATTAAACTTTATAAACTGTGTAGTTTGTGGGTACAAGGGCAAAGTACAACATTACCAACAAGAAAAAGGAAAACCATGTTAATTAAAATCTAAACTGCTCTAAACAAGTTGGTATTGTCATTTTCAAAATCTATTCTTCCCTGAAACACCATTTTCTATCTCACTTCAGATAAAAGGCTTGTATTTGGTAATGACACTGTGGCCAACCTGTAATGAGAGACTCGTCAGCCATTGAGTGACCTTCAATGACCCTCCCGTCGACTGGAAACTTTCCTCCAGGAACAACTTTCACCACATCACCCCTCTGCACTAGCTCAACATCCACCTGCTCCTCACTGAGACATGGATTAATATGAAGAAATGGAAAAGTCAGAGATGAAATACAGCGTAAGCAGATGCTTTACTACTGCCATGAATTACACATTTGTCAAATATTTTGAGTATATGGCAATATTTTCGGAATTGTTACTCTGTAAAATAAGGAAAAACCTTAAAAAATATAAATTGCATTTGTTGTTGTTTTAGAAAAACAGTGTTAACGCAGTCCAGGCCATACAAAACCTGTCAAATACACACATTTTGATATGTTGTAATCTTAAATCAACTAAAGATATGAATTTCTTGTAAACAGAAAGTGTAAAGACTAAGACGTACCTGAGGACAGACATGTCGCTGCCAAGTGTGACCACTGTAGCCTCAGTGGCTTGTAGAGACATTAGTTTGGACAAAGCCTCGGATGTCTTGCTCTGGAAAAACATTTGCCTGTTAGTAAAAATGCCATGAATGCCAAACTTTCACAGATATAAATTTAATTTAAAAAATGCTTAAAACCTTCGCTATCTGTTCCAACCATCGTCCCAGGGAGATGAAGACAAACAGCATGGGTGGTGTATCAAAAAATGTGATGGGGTTGACTTTTGCTTTCTCTACCAAGGCAACTATTAGGACAATCAACGAGTAGGTGAAGGCTATCGAGGTGGCCAGAACGATCAGCACATCCATGTTGGCAGATTTGTGTTTTACTGCTTTATAGGCTTGAACATAGAAGTAGCGACCTCCAATAAACTGAAAACACAGGAATACATACAAACAGTTTATTCAGACGAGTCAAAACACACCTCTGCCAAACAAGTGCCTCTTTCAGAATCTAAAAAAAGCCCTGTAAAAATGTCCATATTGCGATCACTGGGAGTGTGGTTAATCCAACCAATTTACCTGCACAGGCACACAGAAGAGGAAGGAGAGGAGGTTCATGATGGAGAGACCTGGGATCAGCTGTTTCTCAAGGAACATGGTGGAGTGGAAGTGGGTGCGATCCTCTGCTGTGGTGTTGTGTTGATGGGAAACACTCATCTGGTGGTCCATGATTATCATGTAGATCATCATACCCATCACAGGCACACAGAAAATCAGGCTCACCAGGAAGGACTTCCGCCACCTAAGAATGCAAGGATGTTTGTGTCAAATTGTTGTGTCATTCATCATTTTAACTGTGGTGCAAATGTTGAACTTTCATCATCATTTTAATATAAAGAAAACACAACTTCATCAATGTTAACATTAAAAAAGTCTGCAATAAATAAAATGCACATGAGTTTGTCATCATCAGGAACCAGACCATATATATACTAGGGGTGTAACTGTGCACTCATTTGTACTGAATCGTTTCGGTTCGGGGCCTTCAATACAATATGGAGGTGTACCGAACGAATACATGTAGCCTATGTGAAAAACGCAAACATTTGGGAAGCAGGATGGCTGCAAGCAGAACCCATGTGCAGGGTTTCCCCCATATACATTCACCGCTGCTGAATTCTCAGTGCCTCTGCAAAAAAAAACACAAAACACTTTATTCTGAGGCTGGGGTGCCGATAAGGGGAGGGGTAAACAAAGAGTATAACAGAGGCACAGAAGCTGGGTCAGACGTGTGAAGCCTGTTAAGTTTCACTTCAGTTTTTGGTAGGTATGGCGTACCCCCCACCCCCCCAGTCTCTAATCCTACATCTAAACCATATCGGACCGAAGACCCCTGTAACGAAAATGTACCAAACCAAAATTCTTCTGTACTGTTACACCCCTTATACTGCATATTCAAAACATTTTTTCTTAGCCAGGAATACTTTAAAAAAAATTTTTTTTAGTTATCTCTTATTGAGCCAGGAAGGTCCCAGTGAGACATATGGTCTTTTCTTTCAGGAGTACTGGTTAAATGGCAGCAACAACAGTCTGACATAGTCAAATGCCTTAAACAAATCAGCACACAGAGCTGCACAG
Organism: Sphaeramia orbicularis; assembly: GCF_902148855.1. Classification (NCBI taxonomy): domain Eukaryota; kingdom Metazoa; phylum Chordata; class Actinopteri; order Kurtiformes; family Apogonidae; genus Sphaeramia; species Sphaeramia orbicularis. The sequence goes on from NC_043966.1 coordinate 30,817,764, forward strand.
ACCTGTTTGCTGTCAAGAGATGATATAATTAGTGACTAGAATAGCTGCTTTTACTATGGTCTGATCAGGACCATGACATCACTGCGGATGTTTAAAAAAACGTTGTTTTGTTTTGTTTTTTTTTAAATCATTGCTGCTCAAAATTGATTATATTTCAGCCATAACAAACAATGTGGAAATCGGATGGTAGTTACGGTATTTATGTCTGTAGTGTCTATGCCTTTTAATAGAGGGAGAACCATAGCAAGTTTTCAGGTAATGGGTATTATATCAGAAACTAAACTTTGGTTCAACCAGTTCTGTAATAATATCTGCAACAAGTCTTATTTTTTTTTATTTTATTTTACAATGCCTCTATCCTATCGGCCCAGGTTACACAGAGCTTTACAGACTCTGAGTCTGACGCTGGAAATATTGAGGAGCACTGACTAATTTCCAAGCTTGACAGGGTATTCAATTTCTCATTTATCAAGGTGAGATAATAATTGCATTTGGCTTTTTTCCCTACTAATTCAGAATATTTATTTCAACATGGTCTATATAGGATCTAATTCAAGGGGTTATTTTCTTCCCTTCTTCTGGCCCTGGCAGTATGTCCCTATCTGATAGAAGAAGGGGCAGATTAATTAAACAGTCGGTGGTTTTACTACTACTACCTGAAATTTTTTTTTTTTTTTTTTTAAAGTGCAGTTTATCACATATAACTGATACACATAAATGATCTCAAGCAAGACTAACATCAATTGAGAAAAAAAATCACAAGTCACTATTATAGACGAAATGTAAAAAAAAACTGGAATCTCACAATTCATTAAACACTAATACTACACAGTGATTACTGACATTACAACCAGTGTTGTAATGTCAATTGTTGTATCAGTCAGTTGTAATGCAGTGCTAATGTTGTAATTACAATCAGTGTTTGGTCCTGGAGGATTCTGTTGGGTTCTGTACATTGGCTTGAGAGTCTGGTTTCAACCAGCTCTACATGTAAAGTTCATTCATCCATTCATTCATTATCTGAACCCGCTTTATCCTCACTAGGGTCACCGGAGCCTATCCCAGCTACTTAAGGACGAAGACAGAGTACACTCTGGACATGTCGCCAGTTCATAGCAGGGCTGACATATTGAGACAAACAACCAATCACTCTCACATTCACACCTATAGGCAATTTAGATTAACTGATTAACCTATCAGTGCATGTCTTTGGATGGTGGGAGGAAGCCAGAGTACCCGGAGAGAACCCATGCAGACCCGGGGAAAACATGCAAACTCCACACAGAAAGGTCCCACCCCCATCAACTGGCGTTAGAATCGAACCCAAGACCTTCTTGCTGTGAGGCACAAGTGCTATCTGTACTTTATATGTAAAGTGTCACGAGAGAACTTTTGTTATGATTTCGTGCTATATAAATAAAATTTGAATGACTGATTGAACCGGAAAACTCCACCACATAGAACCTACACGTGTTTGTCGGAGCAGCATGGGTTTATTCAAGTCTTTCTGGTTTAACCAGGCTGGTGATTTAATTAACTGCACCACACAAACAGAGCCACAAATGTCTCTGAAAGGCACAGTGGGAGACAATAACCAGTCCCTGTTCAAGTTTTAAAGTAAAACCAGGTCAGAGTTGGTCCTTTTATAACGCATGTTAATTGGCAAAGTGGTCACTTCACTTAAGCTTAAGAGTCAGCAGTATCTGAACTATTTGCACGTGATCATTTTCATAAAGGTGATGTCTCCCAAGATCGTTCTGGCATTTGTGGGTTTTTTTTAACATGTCTAAGAGACGACCATGATGTTGGACCATAATTAATACCAGAACATATTGAGTAGTATCATGTTGGTGCATTTTTACATTTTCATAATACAAACAGTTTTGTGATCATTAAAAATATATCATATGGTATAGTCAAGAGTTGAAGGTCCTGTTACACCCACAAAAAACTGTTGCGGACACTGATTAAAATGGACAAACAAGCATAAAGAAGTGGTGTTGTGTGTTCATCTTACTGTCGGATCTCTTTGCTGTGATCCAGGTGACTGGCTGTGCGGTCCCTCTTTACCAAAGAAGCTTCAAATCCCAAGTTCTATAAAAAAAATAACTTATGAAATTTTCAAGTATGGTGATTAAGAACCTCATATAAGAAAAGTCAAGAAACTGCTCAACTATCAGCACTAAAAGCAAAAAAAAAACACTACTTCACAGATATGTACATATGTATGAATAAGACTATGTCAACACATAATAGGCAGCAGTGATAAAAATAACAAAATAAATGTAAAATAACAGGCAGAGGAATAATAATCCTACCTCAATAAGCTTGATGATATCTCGTGGGCCTATAATTTCGGAGTCATATTTAATGTGTGCTTTGTTGGTTGCCAAGGCAACAGAGGCATATATAATCCCCTTTTCTTTCATAAGGCTGGATTCAATTTTGTGAACACAAGAGGCACACGTCATTCCCCTGACCTGAAAAAGGTGAAAAGGAGAAATTAAGAGGAAAAAAGGCCAAAAATATCTTCAAGGGAATGAACAGACATGATTTAATCTACTGAAAAGCATTTTAAATGTATGAAGACATTCTTCTGAACAAGTGATGGAAATACATATTCATAGATTTTATGTTATAAAAATAAATGACAGTGACAAATGTATCTTACAACATTAATGTTTATGCAGCCTCATGCTGACTCACCACTAGTTCAAGGTTTCCATCTGAACCTTCATAATTCTCCATCACTGAAGCTGTGAATCCCAGCTCTTTTACGCACTCTGCTATCTTCATGGGATCAGTGACATCAGCATTGTAACGCACCTCTGCTTTACTGGCCATTAGTGCAACCAGAACAGAGTAGATACCTGCACAAAAGTATGATGTTCTAGTGAGCACTGAATCAGACTCATGAGGTACAGCTCATACAAAGAACTTTAACTCTACGTTCAGACAGCAGGTCTTCATGCACAATTCAGATTTTTTTGGTGAAATCCAATTTTTTTGTGTGCTCGTTCATATTACACATGAAATGCGACTTCTATCAGTTTTGAGTATGAACTGAATGTGACCCTGCAGTGACCCGCGTGTGCAAAAGAGGTCCTGATGTAATACGTGAACACGCAAGCATGCACTATGTTTATGGACGTAAATATGGAGGCAGGGTTCTTACAGGTTTCTACAAGTTAAATTTAAGACTTTTAAAGACCTTTTGAAGACTACTTAGAACAGAATTTAAAGCCTATTTCACGACCATACAAAGTCAGCTTTCTTGGGCAATGTGTGCGTGACTAACAACTGCACGTGTTAGGCTGAATGTTCTGTGATCACATCTGCAAAGTTAGCAGTAATTGGTTCCTAATTTCAATACAAATTGTTGGGCTGGAACAAGTGGAACTGAGTAGAATAATGTTACTTTCTTTGCAGTTTGGACATTTCCCAGACACATTTTAACACAATACAGCAAACAAGTATGTGGCAACATAATTTAAGACCTACCATATTAAATTTAATACATTTTAAAGACTTTTTGAGGTATTAAATGCAGATTTGTAAATTCAAGACTTTTAAGACTTTTTCAGACCCCACAGGGACTCTGGGAGGCATCTCATCTCGGCATGTGTGTTGTGGCTGTCGTTTTTCCCGCCGCTCCTCCTCCTGGGATGCAGAATTGTGACATTTGTCCCATTTCAATGACGTAAAGGTTGAATAACTGCGACCTGGCCATTTAGACTGAAGTCGCATTGCAAAATATTAGATAAGTATCAAATTTAGGACCACATATGAAAGTGGTCTGGGTTGGATTTGAAAAAAAAAAAGGGATTTGTGTTGTTCAAACTGTCTTTAACAGATCAGATACAGGTCACATATGGGCAAAAAAAAAACTGATTTGTGCCACATTTGCCTGGAGTCGGAACGTAGCCTTAGATACAAACCAGGTTCATTCTTGAGGTTTCGTTCAATATTTGCCACACAGGAGGCACAGGTCATGCCACCGATCTGAATGTAGCATTTGGAATGTGCATCTCCATTGCGTCCCTGGGGTGTTTCTTTGTGCAGGTCACTGTCCAGGTCTTTGTCTTTCACAGGTACTAGACTTGATGACTTTGAAAGACTGGGATCTGGCTGAGACAGTAGTGAGTTTGTCTCTGTGAACAGTGAGATATACTTATCAGTAAAGTTGGCTCATACTTTTACCCACACAATTCATGTTCCCCCAAAGTAAATGAGGATTAAAGTTTCAGTAGGCGGAAATCAGGATGAAAAAATAAATGTTAGAATATCAGAGAAAAAAAGAGAAAATCAAAGAAATCTTGTGTCATAGCCTAGCTAATCTAATGCCTGAAAATAGAAATGTGGAGAGGTCTGGTTTCCTGTTAAACCACACAAATTACAATATGATGAAAGACTGTTGAGGAATGTTTGCCCAGTGATGGCAGAACAGATTGCCTACTGAATCTTTTGGCAAACATTTAAGAAGATAGAATACTTTAGATTATCTGTCAGCTATTCCCTACAACCATAACATCATTATCATCTCACCAGGTAGGAAGGCATCAAAGCCCATATCTTCAATGGCTTCCCTCAGCTCCTCTGGTGTTGTCAGGAGGGGATCGTACTCAAAGATCCCCTGGTGTTCAGAAAGAGAGACTTTGGCTGAGTTTACCCCCTTCCGTTGAGAGATCATGCCTTCAATGGACTGGACACATGAGTTGCATGTCATGCCCTCAATGTGAATGTTTGCTACAGATGCCAGTGGCTGGCTGAAACAAGGCTGGGGGACGGCATATTTGGCCAGGACTCCTCCAGTAGGTCGAGGCGATGACGAAGCAGGCCTGGGTGAAGGACTGAGAGTACCAGGGGAATCCCAGAGTTGAGTCTTAAAGTTTCCTGGAGGCAGATCCTCAATTGCTTTCTGCAGCTGAGGTACAGTGATCTTAAGAGGATCATAGCAGATGGAGGCTTTCTCTTTTTCCAGGGAGACCTCTACAGAGGAGACGCCATGAAGCATAGAGATATTGTCTTGTATATTGACAACACACGAACGGCAGTGCATGCCTTTCACCCTGAGTGTAACAAGTGTTGTATCTATGAAGATTTCTGTCTCCTCTGAAGATGGCGAAGAAACTGTTAGTTTTTGAGAATCAACAAAACGTTCAATTTCACTAGCAGACAGCTGTAGAGGGCGGGGCTTGGACTTGACAACAGCCTTAAAGCCGGCAACACCAATCTGGTCGATAATGGTTTGGATAGTGATGAGGTAAGGCAGGTACACAATTGTAGCTTCCTGAGTGTCTAAGACAACTGTGGAAAATAAACACACAACAATGTTAAACACTGCACAAGGGACTTTGCTAGAATAATGATTAGTGCTCTGGAGCAGGAAGTGACTAAGCATTTAGGACAATGCAGACATTCATAGACACTGTAGACAAACACTTCATCAAACAAACTGAATTTAACTGCTTCATCCTGACTGTTAGCAGTATCTTAAATGACATTTACAGTTGTGGCATGTAGGATTTAGTCGTCTGTGTAGGAGAATCTATGATTGCCACTAAAAATGCAGAAGTCATGCTCTTAGTCCTGTGTTTGGTTTTTCCATTCTGGGATACTGTAGAAACACGATAATGCCATTTGGAGGAAAATAACTACTATTTTCAGATGGTTGCATAATATAAGCTAATATGAATACTATAATCCATTTTTTAAAATTTAAATTCCCCTAAATACTACATACTACCAATTTAACCAGCATAATTGTAAAACCTTGTCCATGCAAAGTGTTTTACAAATACTACATTTAGCTGGCAATATAGTGTACAATTCTACAGCCAATTGTGCACAATGACAATTCTGTGCTGAGCAAACATAATCCTGTCTGTCACTCCATGCAATTATCTGCAACACCGAAAGGATTTCATGAGTCATTCTCAAATCCTATTGAGCCGTCTGTCATCCATGAACTTTAAGAGACCGACATTCACAATGAAATAGCACTTGTGTTACAGCATTATCTATAGCTCATCCTATAATATAATGTATGACTCAAAATTGGTAAAATTGTACCGAAGGTACAGCACCTTTGATCTTTTCAATCCCTTTCAGTTTTCCGATCTTCCCTTCAATAGTGGTGGTGCACGAGTGGCAAGTCATTTTTTCAATGCACAACTTCAGGAGTGCTGCCCCACCTCCTGTGCTGTGGGATGGAGATAAGTTTGGGCTTTTTTGCACAGGGCTGCTGGGAGTTGGGATCTCCAAAGAAGTTACGCCTGCCACCACCTCATTCAGCTGCTGCGCAGATGTCAGGGAGGTGACAAAGGTGACAGTGATACCCATCTGTCCTGGGCTCTCTCTGACATCCAGAACACCCTGAACTTGTGAGAGTTTCTCCAAGGCCTCCTGTTGGGCTGCAGGTGTCAGGCCTGACACAGGGACTTGCTGGGTATCTACTGAGACAGGCAGTGTCTTGCTGGATTCAGCCAAACTTGATTCAAAGCCCATGTCCTCAATGGCCTCAGACAGAGACTCAGCAGTTTGTTTGCTCTGATCAAATATGACGGTAGCATTCTTCAGCTCCAAAGACACCTATAAACAGAGTAAACAAATGCTAGGTTCATAATGCCATTATTGTCACAAGCCTTATTTATAGGATTTCTAGGTTGATTTTGTTATTCATTCCCCTTTGTGCTGAGAAAACAAATAAGTGTTCATTTTAAAAAATGTTTTAAATTTTACACAACTGTATCTCTGAGTGAGCACAAATTCAATCATATAAATTTATGAAACCCACACAAATATAAAACAAAAATGAATGATAATACTATGGCCACATTATCCAGTGTAATGACACCATATTGGCTGATATACATTGGCAGTCAACAAGGCTAATATTGGCTGACATCAATGTTTATTATTTATGATTACAGTTAAAAAGTAGTCTTACAGCTACTGTACAAAAGAACATTGTTTTGTCTTTAATGACTCAACAAACTTCCTAGAAGTTAATCTATACTCAATCTATACTTCAAAAAAGTACATTACGCAAAAGTATGTGTGTGTTTTATAGCCTTCACTTTAATTTCACTGTGCATCTGCCTTCCCCATTTACAATATTTAACAAAGGGGGAAGTTAGTCCACCGCCCTTTGTAAGCTTACAACTCTGTCAGCATTTTGACCCTTAACTCTCCCTCTTCAGCAAGGAAGGAAACATGTGACATGGTGAAGGGATCACTTGACTGAGCTGTGAGTTGAAAACCACAGTGGGGGGTTAGTAGTAAGTGAATATGCCAACCTTTTGTATTATCCTTTTTTGAAAAGAGTGATGGAAGAGAGCCATGAATGAGACAATTTTATGAAGAAAACTCAATTCACTGCTTACAGATCATGTCTATATAGATTAACACAAAATTATCCAGACAGTATGACATTTCCAGTGGGGACAGACAACAAATTGACCTGCTGTCACACCCTGCAAAGGGCAGAGCTTTCTCTGGAACACACGATTACGTTATCTTCCCATTTAACCTTAGCCTGAGGGGTAAACAGACAATAAACAAAACAGCAGGCCACTTATGGCTTCACTGATGTTACTTGATTGTAATTATGACCAGTCTTGCTCTTGAGGGGATAAGACTGTGGGATAAATCCAGCTTCATTTAATCTAAAATGGGCAGAAATCCTTTGGTAATATAATAATGTAAAGATATCAGTCTTGTCCACATGACTCAAATAAAAGCAAAAAGTGCTTTATGGTACTTGTAGCCTCCATTTCACATCCTACTGTCTGACTGAAAAAGCTATGCAAGTGCACAACAAGTTTTGAGATTCACCTTTGTATGTATTACTCCAGGAAGAGAGCCGATGCGTTGCTCTATGGACTGGACACAGGACCCACAAGTCATGCCCTCCACTCCAATAGAAGCTGAACACAGGCTGATTTTCTGTGTCATGATTTCTAAAAAGACAAAACAAAAAAAAAAAACAAAAAAAATAAAGGAAAACATACTATCATATATATACAATCTCAAGTGTCAGGCTTGGGGAAGAAAAAAAAAACAATCAAGCAAATGTTGGAGCAATTTATATTTAAAGTAACTCAGTTTCTTAGACAAAATGAGGCAGACAAGACATTATATCTCAACAAATTTTGAAGAATCTTTGATGCAGCTAAGTTTGATTGACAGTATTTCAATACAATTGAGCAAAAACTAGTAGGCAAATCTTGAAACAATACCACTGCTGACAAAGATAGATGGATAAAAACTTTAGCCTCTATTTCTACATTAGTTTATATACTTGACAATATAAAACAAAGACTATTTGTTTGAGATGTAAATGAATGGACTAAAACACTTTCATCATGCTACAACAAATTAAAACTTCCATCAAACTATAGCTACTAGCATTTCAGTTATGTGGTTAAAAAAAAAAAACATAAAACGCCAAATAATAGAAGGCAACAACACTCTGTGACTATAACAGTCAGGGAGACTTTTCACGTTATATATGAATGACTTACTGAATTACCAAATCCATCCTAATAAGAGCCTAAAAAGGGAGAAAACAATCAGGGTACGAGGTATCGATGACCAGGACTGAGAGACACCACAAAAGCCACAGTTCAGAAACACCAAAGGAAGGCAAAGAAGCCAAGAAATCATTTTACTGGAATGCAAATCACTCGTTACTTAAGACGTCTTTCAGTGATGTAGTTACGCAATTTAAAAAGTGAAAACACGTATAGCAACTATTAGCATTATTAACGCCAACTTCAAATCTCAGTTATCAACATTAATAATAATAATAAACCTTCATGTCTCAATAATCTGTAATCTGGGATTCTTGTGGAAACACTTTGAAATTCATTTAAACCAGCTAACACTCAGCTAACTGAAGTAAGCTAATTAATAACAAAAAACTTCAGTTATTGTATTTTGTTCCAACAATGAGTAATTTCAGAGAGTTTGAGTCGACGTGCCTTCTCTTAACCTACGTAAGAAAACACAATTTATCAAAAACCTAAACATAAGAACTCTTACCTTATTAAAAGGGAAGTAACCAGTTAGCTACAGGCTACAGATGTCGGCTGGGAAACTATGTGGCTAATTTAAGCTAGCGAACTAGCTACGCTTTAACCTTAACCCTACGTTACAGGCAAAAGAACAGACACTTTGCGGCATCATGTCGCATGAGACGAATACTCAAGTGTTCAGTAATAACAATTTCTTTCCCTGTTATCATTAAACTCGGCTCTGCCAAGCTGTTTTGTTTCTTCGTCGCACGCCGACGTGACCGACGGCTGCACAGCGTTGCGTCAGTGGCGGGAGGCGGAGCTGCGCGACGGAAACCATGGTTACAGCGTGGGTAAACATTGCCCTCTATGCGACCTCGCAGGCTGTATTTACTCACGAAGGGCTACTTACCCTGCCTATCATGATCACTGCTTGTAACCGCTTATATTTAGATAAGAGACGTTTTTAGATTGTGCCGGTAAAGTCAGGTATTAAACAGTATTATCTCTTTGACTTTTTTGTCTTTTTTTTTTTACCGCTCTTTTTTTTTTTACATTACCATTATATTAAGTAACTTTTACACAAGCAAACTATGCAAAAATGAGACAGGCGACTTAAGCTTTGTTCTTTTTTTGCCAGTGTATACCCTTTCACGCCTCAGATGCAATACTTTGTGTTTTTAAATATTCATATATCCCTGTGTAAGGAAAACTAAATATCTTCAGTTACTGAAAACACTGAAAGATCACCTGATTCATACAAAAGATGATGCACGAAGCTACTCTAAATATATCTAACTACCCAATTCAATAAACATTAGCGGCTACTTCCAGGTCTTGCAGTCTAGATATTACCCTGTTGTCTGCCACACAAAACAAGTTGTAATTTATTTTAATTGAAAAAGTTGCTTTACAGTAATGACAGGTTCTATTGAATGTCTGCATAGCAAACAGGTTGTGTTATAAATTCTACTGCCTGGCCAGTCCTGTGTGACTAGAACATAGCCTCATCAGTCAGGTCTAACCTGGGCTAACAGACCTGGATCAGGTTCTGCTCAGCCTCTCCCTCACTTTGCTTTATGTTGATGTGTATGTGATACCTCCTGGCTATGAACCAGATGTGTTAAGTTGAGAAAGTTATTGACATAAGTTCAAGTTTCTTTGTGCAGTGGTGAATGAGCACTCAGTGACTGATTTGATTTATTTGAGTATTATTTTCAATCAATTCTCAGTGATAAAATAATGTGCAACATTCAAATACTTATCTGTAAATCACAAGTAAGCTGAGCTGAAGGTCTGTTTGTGCATTTGTGTGGCAGTCCAGCTACCACTAAGTCACTTTTCTACAGGTTACAAATAATTACACAAGGGCAACAGAAAGGCTGCCAACTCACTAAAAGTACACCTGTTAAAAGCATAACCATGTGCAGAGAGCTGAAGAGTGTCCTTCAGCATTAACTTCAAAACAATAAACAGATCCATAAGGAGTCCAGTTATTGTTTGTACAGCCACAAAATAAAGATCATAAATACACATACACAGAAGAAGAACAAAGTTTAAGCAATGCTATACTGAATAAAGACCAGTGTTAGTAGCTTTCACAGATGATGTAGCCTCTACAGTATTTCTATAGTAGTTCTATAGTGTTTTATTTTCTAATTCTAACAAAATAAAGAATAATTACCACCAGAAAAAGTGCAGACTACAGGAAGCAATATGACTTGCCATTGATATGACCAGACATTTAGTTATTTAGTTAAAAATAGGCCTGACAATAAGATTTTTAGATTTCTTTTTAATTTGCAAAACATTATGGTGGGTTTAAACATTTTTTGTCTATTTTTGGATGGTGTTTTATATTTATATATAACCCACATTCACAGTGTTTAGATCTGTTGACAGAACTAATACTGAAAGAACTTTATGCACAAAATAAAAATGACAATTTTGGTCATTTTAACCTTTTCAGATAAAAGATTATAGTTAAGCAACTGTTTAAATATTTAATATTTGTAAAACATAAAATAATGTTTAAAACCTCGTTAGTAAACATTCATATTTCAAGGACTGACTCTGAAAAAAGAAATAAATACACAGCTATACAAAAGACACGCGCTGTCATTCGCACGCACACGCATGCACGCACACCGTTTGACACACTGACCTACTTTCTCAGTAAACGTGTACGTAGTATCTTGCGCTCGTGGGTCACGAAAATAAAAGCGCGCAAAAATAGAAAGAAACATAAACTTGTTGAGTACACACACATAAACCAGTGAAATGCATATGTGTGCAGATTGTGTTTAATAAGGTGCAGAGTGACCGGGCAGCCCCTGTTCACATGTGCCCTCTCGGGTTGAGCATGCATCACGGTGGTTGGAGATGAGATGCAGCTCAGCAGATCCATGTTTTCCTCCACTCACGTGTACCGGTTGCTCGGTTGCGCCCGTCAAGCTGTCTCTAAAGCCGTGAGGAGAGCTTATTCCGGGAGCCTCTCCTGCTGTCCTACATCAACAACAGCCAGCATTTCTCCAGTCATGGCTCCGAGTGAACACTGTTTTCTTCACCGACAGAGCAGAAAACACAGAAGACAGATCATGATTTTACGCGGGTCACGTGAGTAAAATGCGTTTAATTGACGTTTTGATTTGTGTCAAAATAGTGCGTTGAAGTTGGTGGTGGAAAATCACTTGTAGAAAACAGATGACAAGGAGGTTTAAGCAGTGATTTATGACTTCTTACAGCCTACATAGGCTTTATTAACAAAGGATCCACGTGTGAGTCTGTTCACCTGGAGATAGGTGGAGTTTTGATTCCAATGTCAACTTAACTCAGTACAACTTCATTTAAAGACAGAGTTTACATTTTTACATTTGCATTTGACATCTGAGGCACGTGTTGTCAAGTTATAACACTTCAGTATGTTGTATATATGAGAAAAAAATGTTAAAACTCATCATTTCTGATGGAACCTGGAGCTGGAAAGTCTTTAAAAGGAGTCTGAGAAGTTCTCCATGTGACAAGTCTGGATTCAAGTATGTGTTTATGAAATTACGGTTTATTAATAGGGTGTTGGCAGCCCACAGTTTAATATACAACTGCAGCTCTGTTAACCATGGGCGTAGATGAGATGAGGTTAAGGTTTGGAGTGTGGGCTGGTTCAGGCATTTAATACAGATTACATCAGTCTGTTCACGCACTGGAGGAGCAAGATTTTTCACAAGTGAGGGGAAAATCTTCGTGGAAAGGTAATAACATCGTTTATATCTGGTAGCAAGTGCTTTGAAAGTTAGGTGAGTTTGGGGAGTTAAATGGGGGGCAATTATTTTACTGCATGTTTTGCATGACATAATGCCACGCAATCATTTTCAGTTAAGATTATTATGCAGTTTTCATTGCCTTGTCATGTTTTCAGTTTGAGATGATTAAAACAATATCAACATAATGTTGTTTGCAGTTATGGTTGAGTTGAAATTGGGATTTAAAGTTATGCAATTGCCAAATCCTACACTATTACAATATATTTGTACAGTATTACATCATTTTTGCTTGCATGGATCCCAGTGTGATATATCTGTTATATTAATCAAAATGATCATGCAAATATGCTGATTTTATTTATTAATGTGAAGGACATTGAAGGCTTCAAATCCCAGCAGCAACATTGCTTTAAACTTTTATTTTAGGTTAAATACAGTCCTTTCTGATTCCCCCTTTTTGATATGCTATTAAAAACTTTTCAGTAGCTTAAGGTGCACACTTGTTCAGACTGTTCAAAAGAGTTTTTGTTTCTATGATGCTTTTAATAATGTCTTATTCCTCTCACTTATTTCAGAATGAAACGAGGAAGGACAGGTCTAAAGTCAAAGTGCCAAACCTTTCCCACCCACGAGGAGAGGACTAAGAGACTAAAACTAAACCAGGGGCCACCCAGTTTCACTCTGGGTCTCACGGAGGATTGGGGTAACCTGCCTCACCATGTCGTCCTGCAGATCTTTCAGCATCTGTCTCTCGTGGACCGAGCCAGGGCGTCCTCTGTGTGCAGACGCTGGAATGACGTCTTTCACACTCCTGATCTCTGGAGAAGGTTTGAGTTTGAGCTTAACCAGCCGGCCACATCTTACCTGCGCTCCACTCACCCAGATCTCATCCAGCAGATCATTAAGAAGCACGCCCAGCACCTGCAGTACGTCAGCTTCAAGGTAAAGGCCATCTCTGGTGTCGCATGTTTCTCTGCTCCTCTGGTTTCACTGCCACTTTTACAACACGGCTAAAAAACAATATGTGCTTACTGTAATCCAAACCATCTGCTGCAGAATCCATCATGACGCACCAGCTGTCTTGGCATTAGTGGGCTTAACACATCTAGACATGAGATGATTCTTACACCTCCATCTTTACGTCTTTCACTGTGTGTGTATGTGTTTTTATGTTTTTAACCTGATGGTGAATCACTGCTGGTAAATCAGGTGGACAGCTGCACCGAATCTGCAGAGGCGGCCTGTGACATTCTCTCCCAGCTGGTGAACTGTACCATTAAGACCCTGGGGCTGATTTCCACAGCACGACCCAGCTTCATGGACGTGTCTCAGGTAGGAGACAGCCCGTGTTTCATATCCATATCTCAACACTTGTACTGCTGCACTATTTATTTCGCACAAATAGCCAGATTAGTCACATCTTTGACATTTGCACATCAACCTGAAAACTGTTTTTTTTTTTTATTTTCATCCCTAAAAATGAGTTATCGCTCCAGTTTAGTTTAAAATTTAGAAATGGAATTCTGCATAGCTGTCTGGCAGAGATGACTAAAGAAATATGGGTTTAATCAGCAGCTTGTGTTCCTCCTCAGGCTCACTTTGTGTCTGCACTGACAGTGGTGTTCGTCAACTCAAAGTCACTGTCCTCTATCAAGATTGATGACACTCCAGTTGATGACCCGTCCCTGAAGGTGCTGGTTGCCAACAACAGTGACACACTCAAGTTGCTGAAGATGAGCAGCTGTCCTCATGTCTCCCCAGCTGGTAACTACAGCACAAGAAATACATTTCAGAAATATAAGAAATGCACAGTAACTGCCAGTGGGGGAAGTAACAGAATACGTGTATTTAAATTACATTTTTAGAATGCAAAATATGAGGACATGGCTTGAGTTGCATTTACAATAAATGGTAAACAAAGCACATTTTCATTCTTAAAATCAATAGAATGCTTAAAGGTGCTGTTTTTTTGTTTTTGGGGGGGGCAATTTTAAAAATGTTTTTATTTGCAAAAAAGTGACACCTACATATATTAATACAACCCACATTTCTCCCAACAGTAGTGGACAACAAATAACATGTAACATACAAAGACTACTGATGATTAGACAGGCACTGGTTTTTAAAGTGTGTATTGTTGGCGCCAAAGTTTGGAAGGCATCACTAATTTTTCAGAAGTGCTTAGTTTAAAACAAACTGCAAAAATATATTTGCACTATCGTAGGCTATGCACACCTACTTCACAAGTTTCTTACTCAACTGAATCTCTAACTGACTGTAGATCAGCCTTTTTATAGTGTTTTCATCCCGCAGCCTGTGTTAATATAACATTATAGACAAAAATGCCGGGACAGATTGAGTTCAACGGGCTGGGCCACAAAATGATAATGAAAAATATCATAATATAATTTTATATTGCAGTCAATAGTATTGTAATAAACTATTTTATTTCATCTTTAGGATTAATTTTGTTTACATTGTCATCTTTTAGTTTTGTTGGTTTTCACTTAATTTTATTCAGTGTTAAATTTTTAATATCATCATAATCATTATAATATTTTTAAATGTTCCATCTCTAGATTTCTGAAATTTTCACATTCTGGCCATGAATAATGTGTTTAAACCACAAGTAACCACTTAGTTCCTTCAGCTCTCACTCAGGATCAAACTTCAAACTCTAAACTTAAAAGAAATGTTTTTTCTTAACCTTTATCATGATAATAATTTACAGCAACTGACATGAACATTTTTATCATGATAATATTTAAAATCAACAGGAATGGAAATTTTACAAGCTGTAGATGTGATGTGTCCAGTGTTGTTGTCCAGATGGTTTCATTTATTCTTAGTAACTCCTAGGTTCAGTTCATTTTAGGGAGCTGTAATGTGGAAGTGGCACATTCACTCACACTGTTACATACATTAATAATGTGTATATGTTATAAATTACATTTAAGTGCATGCGTTCTGCAATTTGTACTGAAATACATTTTAAAAGTGACCCTCCCAACACAGGTAATTGCTGATTATTATGATAACAACAACAACAACAACAATAATAATAATAATAATAATTATTATTATTATTATAGTGTTTGAAGATGCCTACAGTCTTTTGAACCTGTAAATCTTGGGACTTGTCTCTCTCCTCAGGTATCCTCTGTGTGGCAGATCAATGCCATGGACTCAGGGAGCTGGCGTTGAACTACCATCTTCTGAGTGATGAGCTCCTGCTCGCTCTCTCCTCTGAAAGACATGTCCACTTGGAACACCTGCGTATTGACGTGGTGAGTGAAAACCCCAGCCAGACCCACTTCCACACCATCAAGAAGAGCAGCTGGGAGGCCTTGGTCCGACACTCACCTAAAGTCAACATCGTCATGTACTTCTTTCTCTATGAGGAGGAGTTTGAGCCCTTTTTTCGTGAGGAGACCCCCGTCACACACCTGTACTTTGGCCGGGCAGTTAGTAAAGAGATGCTGGGCCGCATCGGACTGAACTGCCCCCGCCTGGTGGAGCTGGTGGTCTGCGCCAACGGCCTGGAGCCACTGGACGAGGAACTGATCCGCATCGCAGAACGCTGCAAAAGCTTGACGGCCATCGGTCTAGGGGAGTGTGAGGTCACCTGCAGTGGCTTTGTGGAGTTTGTGAAGATGTGTGGAGGCAGGCTGACTCAACTGTCAATCATGGAGGAGGTCCTGATCCCAGACAGCACCTATAACATGGAGCAGATCCACAGTGAGGTGTCAAAGCACCTCGGCCGCATATGGTTCCCTGATATGATGCCCACCTGGTAAGGTAAGAGAAACCAGAGTGGAGGGTTGACAGAGCCATATGACCCTGTGTACGATTACAGTATTTGGAGTACATGTTCTCTGAGGTACTTTAAGACAATATGTCAAAAATTTTGACAGTTACTGTTGTTACTGAATGATATGAATATCAATCATCATCATCATCAGCTTTTAGAAGGGGATTCATTCCTAAAGATTACATGTGAAGCTAATGTGCTTTTGTTCTACAAATCATTCTTGCTATGCATAGATATTGTTTTGTGGAAATTTGGTCTGTAATGAAAGATTTTTGTGCAGTGCCACCATGTACTCATGCACTTGTTTATAACATGATCTAAATGTACCATCACTCTGTTTCTTCAGTATATACGATGGGTGCCATCTTCTGGTTGATCACTTTTCAAGCATCTCTCATCCTGCAAAAACTGAATGTTTCAAAGAAAATCCATGTGATCTCCAAAGTTACTTATCATTAATTTGGAAGTAAATTCCCATATCTGTTTCAGCTTCAGTCCATGACTTCTAACATTTTGCAGAGTACAGTTTGGCACACCTGCCTGGACTCAGTTGGTCAGACCAATGTCAGAGAAATCACCAACAAACGTGAGATTAATATAGAACAAGAACAAGAGTTTCCAGTTCTGCCACACCTTCATGTGAAATACAATGTGTCTTTTGTTTCTAGTCTAGTTTTGATTGTTTGCAGACTTTTATATTTATTGAAAACCTTTAATTGACTTTCGCTTAAATGTTGTTGATTTACCTTAGTTTGATTACCTTAAATGTTGTTGTTACAGATGGATATTTAGATATTCCATGGCGTGGCAGTTTCATGATATATTTCTCGTCAAAAAAAACAAAAAGAAAACCAAAACTCACAGACTGGTTGGACAGGTCAGCCTGTCTTCAAACAAAAGCCAATAAAGAGCAGAGTTTGTTGAGACTTTAAGGTTCTCTACTGTCCTCTCCCAATATTTATTTAGGTGCTTGACATTTCTTACTATATTTTTTGCTGTTTTTATTGCATCTGTTTAAGATGTATGTGTTAAAGTGCTGATGAACGTCAAGTTCCACAGGTTGTGATCAGAAATTCATATGTGGAGGCAGTATTCATATCTTTTACTTTTGTAAAGTTGAAGCACCACAGTGTGCAAATACTTTTAATGGTAAAGTAATTAATTCAGAACTTACTCATGTAAAAGTACAAGGGTATAGAATGAAAAATGCAAGTAATGAACTATTACAGGATGATGTATAGTGTATTACTTGATTGATTATAAGTAGTGACACATTAACCTTTTCGTGGTTTTGATGGTAATGATGGGCCTCATTTTGATGTGTTTCAAGTGTTGGTGTAGTTAAGTAACTTAATATACTATAATACATAATAATATATAAGACGACTTTTATTTTTCATATTAATAATATAAATCAGAGAATCAAATATTAACTCGAGTTAATTTTAAGACATGTAATGGAGTATTCAAAATTGCACCAAGCATAATTAATGTGCTTAAGATGCTTTTAGATGTAGTTTTTTAATGAATGTTCTCAGAATGTTTATTAAGGTTCATATTTGCTTCTTTGATTCACAAAATTGCCAAATACATTGTATTTAGAGCTTGATGTTATTTTAATATCTTTTTATTACTTTGTACACATTTATTTTGCACAAAACCATTGTAATACATGTAAATAATTCCATAGTATCCAGTGCCACATTGTGCCCCATGATGCACTGTAGTAAAAGCTATATAATGTTACTCATCATAACTGATTTTGATGCATGAGCAGCAGTGACACTGTAGTTGCGGTCTGTGGCTTGTTTTGCTCACGTATGTACTTTAATAAAAGGAGCTTTAATTTATGTGTTGTTGTTTTTTCATATATCATCACAGACAGCCTTATCTGCCTCAATTTATTTTAATATGTGATGTCGCTCAGTGTCCCATTTGACCTTTGTGCAGCTCTTTGGTTTAGACACTAGAGGGCAGCAAGGATCCAACTGGATTCTGTGGGACCTTACATAAGCAGTGCTGCTACAGTATAATGAAGTATGCCAATGATAACTCAGCCCTTTTACAAGTGGATTTGACTAGTGCACACTCCATTTCCATATAAAAAAAACAACAGACCCCATAGCATGTATGTGTTTTGTTTAGATTTTTTTTTTTAACCTTTTTATCTTGTATTATCTCACTGCAGTTGAAATAAAACAAAGCTCAGTGTTCACATATATTAGGAAAATACATTTTTAATGTTTTCATAGTACTTTCCACAGATCATTTAATACATAAAACAACTCAGGCCAGCCTATCAATACATTATCTCAAATCTCACTTGTCTTTGCCTTGATGACATGGTGTTTTTCAGATGTTTGGAATGTCTAGGTGAGAAGAATAAATTAAACCAGCTAAGCATTTTGTTCTGGAAAAGTGCCACTTTTTGGAGGGGTGGGAGGCATGACTAATTGGGTTACCACTGTGCTCTGAAAACCTATCAGAAATGTAATAGGCTTATGTGTTCACTATGGAAGCTTGTTATGAGCTGAGTAAGAGGAGAGGGCCTGCTTTCTCATCGAGAAGCTCATTACAAAACAGACTCATCACCCCAATCAATAAATTGTCACAAGTAAGAAAGGACCGATTTCTCCTCCAGATTATTAACACCAATCCCCCAAGAAATGAATCACAACTGTGATGTTTCCACTCGTATGCCACTTCAGATTATTTACAGCCTCCTGAATAAATAATAATCTTAGTGCAGTGCAGTTTTTGTCCATTAGACTGCAGTGAGTCTCTTCTTCTCATGTGTGTACAGGTCTGTTATAGTTCTCAGAGATCACATTCAGTGTGAATTCATCCCCCGTGATTTCAGAAGCGGTGGGAGAGGGGGGATAAGCCTCCACAGATGTCCCCAGGGTGGGAGAGGGTGGGACAGACAGCCCGGAGCGTTTGACCTGCCCACCACCCCTGAAGCTCCTCCACTCCTTGATCCACTGATCCCTCGTGATGGGGTCCATCCGATCCAAATGCCTGGCTTGTTCAAGTGGGGAGGGGGCGATAGAGTTCTTCAGCACGTGAAACGTGTACCTGGGGGAGAGAGTATGGTGGTGAGAAAGTAGGCCAGAGAAAAATATGCGGCCCTTTGATGTAAATCACAGCATTCCCTCTAAATATCAGCACTTTGAGAAGCATCAGCTACCAAGAGGAAGAACGCAGTCCTGCATGACCTTCACAATCCACATTACTTCATTACTTTATCATGCATTCACGCACCACAAGATAACAATGTACACAAATCATTTGTCCTGTTAAATGCGCTGTCATATAAACTTAATACATAAAAAAAAATCATGGTTATTTGGGAAGGATTATAAAAGAAATTCAGATGTGATCCATAAAAATGATAAACAACATCAGTTTCATCATCAGTTACTAACTTTATCTCTAGTGGTTTATTCCAACCAGAAGGATTTTGTTTGTTTTAAAGTAGGATAAATCATTTTGGTCATCTTCAGACTTTTCTCTGCTGAAAAAGGACTGCTTTAACAGTGATGCTTGTATGTTTAATATTTACTCTGTCCCAACATACATCACAAAAAACATCAACAATGGATTGACCAATTTAAGAGCAAATAACAAAAGACGAAAAGAAAAGGAAAGGAATAAATTGTCCTACAGGATAAAAAGCTTTAATATGGCATCCACTGAGGATGATATTTTTCCTGGTGTTGTGATTTATAATTAATTTAGTTGCACATAAACCAAAAAAGTTGGATTAGGGATAAGACATTAAAATACTAATTTTCAGTTTATTAGTTCAACTGATTTGCAGAGATAACAGGAATCTTACTCAATTTTTTTTAGATATAGCTAAACAATACACATATACACATAAAAAAGAGCAACAAATAAAGACTCCTGCTCAGTCTATGATTACAATTAACAAAGTATGAAATGGAAACTGGCCGCAGTTTGTTAGTATTCTCCAGTGCGTTTCCATAGCGATGGATGCAGGATTCATGATGGTACCTGGGCAGAAGGGCGACCACAGTGGTGATGATGCAAACCAGGTAGAACATGGGGTCTACCATCTGGCTCTGGAGGGTCCAGTATGCATTGCAGGTGACGCAGATGGCACTATAGGCCAGCGTCACAATGAAGTACAGAGCCACGCTGCCCAGCATGATTACCCAGTGAACCACGGTCTAGAAACCAGTCAATCAAAACCACAGTAAGAGTCCCATCAGTTATAAAACAGAGTAGAATAATGTGAGGAATAAGCATTCAGTGTTTCTAGCTGCTGTAAACACGGTTATCTATCACATCATAATTAAATGAAAAGCAACTGAAGCTATTTAACAATGATACCTTCACTCACTGGAGGAACTGTATATTGTGATCACATCTAGATTTAGATATCCATCAGTTTAACACTCACCCACGCTTTGATCTCTATTGACAGGTGAAGCAGGATGGTAAATAAAGAAATTGTGTTCACAGGTGTTCCAAAGCTAAAAATATCCATGTCTGAACCTCGGTAAGCCTGAAGTGAAGACGAAAAAACATGTTGGAAGAATTTTGGCAAAAGCATCGAACCAGTAAAATCAATGCTTATCTCACACATTTCACCATGACAGATGTGGTATTGCTCAGTTTTGGTAAATGTAAATGTTTTTCTTACCAAATATGGAATGAAGAAGCACACTAGACTCTGATAGAAAGCATCGAGCATGGACACCCAAAAAGTTGAAAACCTGTATTCCTAAACGCAAACAAGATGGAAAGTTATAGAACAATAAAACAATATACGTATTGTTATAATATTAACCATTTACCTAGAACTATTTCTGTGGTGACTTCCAAATGAAAATTTCCCCACACTGCAAAAAAGGGTGTCTAAAAACAAGATAAAAACTCTAA
The DNA here is from genome assembly GCF_902148855.1 of Sphaeramia orbicularis. NCBI lineage: Eukaryota > Metazoa > Chordata > Actinopteri > Kurtiformes > Apogonidae > Sphaeramia > Sphaeramia orbicularis. Next base: position 30,838,760 of record NC_043966.1, read on the forward strand.
ATCTGAGGAAAAAGGTAGGTACTCAAAACAAGTGAAATATCTGTCCATGCAGCAATCCTGTTTTAACATGCTGTTCATTTTCATCTTGCACTGCATTATTTATGCATTATTTTTTTTGTTAGGTTTTACTGATATTATTTTAATATAGGACTAATTTCATAGGAATTTTTACGATGTACATTGCTGGTCCTGAGTACTGATTTCGTTTCATGTATATACATGTAATGACAAATTAATTGAACCTTGAACCTTGAAGATAATTTCAGTTGATAAGATTTCTTGAATAAAGATTGTTAAATCTAGAAATAAGCATGTCTACAGATGTATGAACACTTAAATTAAGAAATTAACTCTTAAAACAAGATAAATTATCTAATACTTCTAAATCTAAGTTTTTTGTTTTATCTTGGTAAAAAAAATAATAATTTGCAGTGCACATTTAACCCTTCCTATGTGATTTATCACACATTTTTCTGTAAAAACCAGCTTTTTTCCTATATTTAACTTCTTGATCATTCTTTACAGCTCAGAGTAACCTTAGGGATTATTATATCAGAACAGAGAAAACTGAAGAAAAAGTGATGTTTTCGGCAAAGTATATCATTAACTGAACACAAAACAAGTGTCCTACAACTACTGTTATTTGGTAAATTGCATGGGTTTCACTGGTGAATCAATGTTGCAGAAGATGACTGTATTTCCACGTTCACTATGGATCTTCTGAACATCCAAAAAGACACATATGATGCAGGTGCAAATCTGAGAAACGCCAATTTACCTGATTTATTCAAATATATTGATAGAATTCGTGTTTTAACCCGTAAAGACCCAAAGACCTGCGACCAAAAGCATCTTCTCATCTATAATGTTTAATAACTGTTGATCCACTAATCCTATCAATGCATGTAAATAATTGGTGTAAAATGCAGGTTGTCATCTTTTAATGGTCATCAGATATGACCCATTTGGACGTTCAGAGGCTCCGTAGTGAATGTGGAAACACTGTCATCTTCTACAACACTGATTCACCAGTAAAGCCCATGGAGTCGGATCAATGACAGTGGATTGAGACACATGGTTTATGTTCAGTTAATGAGAGATTTCACTAAAAAAGTCACTTTTTCTTCAATTTTTTATGTTTCTGATATAATAACCCCCAACTATACTGTGACCTTTTATGAAGATCTACATGATCAGCAAATTAAATATAGGGAAAAATACCCGATTAACACTGAAAAATGCAAAATTAAGAGGATAATAATAAAATAAAGGGTGATAAATCACTTAAGAAAGGTTAAATAGGGAGAAACATTCATTTGGGAACTGACACAAAAGTAGCACTGGGTCTTTATGGGTTAGACCAACAGCTGTTTAGAATTTTTAGGGTTAACAAGTTTTTTATTATTAACATATTACTGGCCCATTCCTCCCAAATGCAGTACATATAAGCAGGTCTAGTATGTTCTTTTATGTTATTTGATAGTTGCACTGACCCCTGAGCCCTGTCCAGTCCTATACAGTTCAGGAACGCCAAGCAGCATCTCTGCAGAAATGTCCTTGTCCAATATGCCAAACATTATAGGTGGTGCAGATGTAAAGAAGAGGTTGAAGAAAATCATCAGCCAGTAGTCGATCATGGCAGTAGCAGTGAAGCCACAGAAGAACTGATACCAGAAGAGCAGGTTCACGTTGGCCTGTGAAAAAGGTCATGTTCAGTAATAACAGATGAGAAACAAGCGCAGATGGAGCCATGCAGAGTTTTAGATACAAAACTAACCGTATTCTTATAGAAGAAGTAAATGATCATGTTTGCCAGTCGACTGTTGCACCAGTGTCCGTGAACCAGGAGCAGCTTTTTTAGGTGTTTGAAGCGCGATATAGCAAAGTCACTCATCATGACCGCCTGCAGAGGATGAAGCAACATCATGAAAAGCTCAAACATGAGGAAGAGAGCACATCTTTAAATGAAAAGACATGGGTTCTGACCTGCATCCCTTCCTGCCCAGATATCCCAATGCCAACATCAGCTGCCTGGATCATGTTGACATCATTAGCACCATCCCCTGAAGACACAGAGACAAGGGTAGTTTAACAAGACACACTGAAGTTGCTTTGTTTATCTATTTGTTTTCTATGATCTGAAAGGACGAGGCCAAGGTTGAATCTGGTTTAGTAAAAACATTTGACTGGAAACATCAGAAAACCATAAATAAAACTATAAATTACATGGATTTTTTTCAGGATACATGGAGATTTATGCCCTTTGGTAGTAATGTATTCTGAGTTTTTGATGGTTTAGTAAAAGAATAAAATAAAAAGAACCTAGAAATTTGAAATAACGTACGAAGAAATAGGAAAGAAACTGTATTCCAGCATCTATCTTTACAAAACGCTTGTCTTAATCAGTCAGATTCAGATGTAAAATATTGTCAGATCAGTCTAATGCAGATGCCTTCATACAGATGTGCTTGTAGTTCACTTATGGTGTCTTACCCACAGCGAGCGTCATGACCTTGAGTTTCTCCCTGATAATCTTCACCACTGCGCTCTTCTGTAAGGGTGTGACTCTACAGCAGAGCACAGAGCGGCAGTGCTTCGCCAGCTCCACGAAGCGCTCCTGCAGATCTGAGGACAGAGTCATGGCCAGGGTGCGTCCGTCAATCACCAGCGAGATGTCTGGGGTCGTATCCACATTACGGGGGTCTGCTACGTACCTCCTCACCTCCTCCAGAGTGCAGTCCAGGATGGATGTGCAAGTGAGCTGGAAAAAAAAGCATTGTTCAATTAAATCATTCAGCAGTAATTTAGATAATCAGTTCATTGTTTTAGTAACAGATCAGTGGAAGTGAAAACAATGTATTGCTCCCGGCTTCTGCTTTGTCTTATGTATGGCTGATGTTGTTCATTGGTTCAGGTCAATCAGTCCACACTTAAATCCACAGAGAAAAGTTTTAGACAAAGAAAATAAAATACGTTTTGTAATTACAGCACATTAATAACCATTCTGTAACACAGGTATTTTCTGTCCGATCAGTTAAAATATACTTCAAATTTTAAACCCGCTTTCACCAGAGCTGTTGAATCCTGATTAATTCAGTAACAAACATGTATTTTCATTGTATTAACATGCATTCCACACATCTGTCGGATCACAAACAATTCATTTTAGGGTTTGGATTCAGGTTTAGGGGTATTTTTGAGTCATGTTCAAACTGAACTTAAAATAGAAACTAGAAGAGTTTTTTTTCCCTCAAATGACATCTAACCAGTGTACTCTATTTTCATTCTAAACCTAAATCTAGTTTAGGGTGTCGGTGACCATAGATGGTGACAACTGGAAAATACAGCAAAGAAATTAAAGAAAAGAAAATATATTAGTTTTTTATATATATATATATGTATACATATATATACATATATATATATATACATATATATATATATATATATATATATATATATATATATATATATATATATATATATATATATATATATACATATATATATATATATATATATATATATATATTTAATGCGACCTCCCTTTCTTCCTAATAGGTTTGACTTGTTTTGCTTGGGTAATGTTAGATTTACTGAACTAATCCTCAGGTTTGGTTGAATCCATATTGAACATTTCTTAATATTATTTGTAATTTACACTTTTTTCATGTGCATTGTTTTGTGTGTGTGTGTGTGTTTTGTGCACATATTTACTGCATTTTCTTAATACTTAATAAAGCATTTAAGGCAATAAATACACTATTTACAGCCCTGCAAAAAACTATAAATAAAACCAGTGGTGCCAGGCACAACAAACCCCGGACCTCGCACATATTGTAGCTTATTTTGGCATCGATGCAGCTGATGTCATCATGTCTATGCGTGTGCTGATGTCAGCATATCAGTTGCATCTATATATGTGCCAAGTTTAAAATGAATTGAAACAAAATTCATGTTTTTATAGACACGTGAAATTTCACCCATTGTAAGTAAATGGGAGAGGTAAAAAGATTTTAACTAGAAGCACTCGGAGAGCACAGACCTCCGCCAGGGCTGATCAGTGGCCCCCCCCCGTGGGCCACACCCCACCCCCGATCACCACCAAAATTTAATCATTTCTTCCTTATCCCATTTCCAACAAACCCTGAAAATTTCATCAAAATCTGTCCATAACTTTTTGAGTTATGTTGCACACTAACGGACAGACAAACAAACAAACCCTGGCAAAAACATAACCTCCTTGGCGGAGGTAAAAATCCATAAAAAAAATTAGAACTTTTACCTACTTTTCCCAAAATGTAACTACATCTATTCAGGGTCACTGGCAATGTATAAACCCATTTGGTATGAATTCAACCAATAGTTTTGCTGATACAGACGTGAAATTTTGTCCATTATAAGTAAATGGGGAAAAAATTCATTAAAAAATTTAAATTTTGACCTATTTTTCCTAAAATGTAATGACACCTATTCTGGGTCACTGGTAATCTATAAGCCCAATTTGGTATGAATTCAACCAATAACTTTGCTGCTAGAGTGTTAAATAAACAAAGAAACAATAAAACAAACCGAACCAAAAACAGTACCTCTTGCCTCTCCTTCGGGGGGTAATAAGTAATGCGCTTCAGGCTAAATAAACCATTTGACGATGTCATAGCAGCCTTTAGAAAACAGTGTATGTGCTGACAAATGAATATTTTACTCTGCTCTTGAGTCATGTTCATCATGACTCTGGTAATTATGAGGCTCTGGTCCCATCAGACTCATCATTGTTGTCTGTAAATAACTCTGACCTCTTAGCCAAAAGGAAAATTGACACAATGTAAAAAACACACATGGTCACATTCTGCGTTTGTTTAATCTGTCTTTTGCTGGCTAAATTTCATTAGGTGTGGCATGGTGATAACTGTGGGAGTGTATCCCTCTGGACCTTTTTCATAGAAGTAAAAATAGTTCATTACCAACATGCCTCTGCTATGGAACATGATAGAAGAGGTATTTCCTCTGAGAGCTGAATATTAGACTGCTAATTAGATATGAAAGTATATTATTGTACTGGGGCTACCTCGCTTCATTCATCATCAATGAACAGTCCCGTCTGATGGGAGCGAGGCGGCCCCTTTGCTCCAAAAGCCTCCTTGTACATTGGTTACAGAAGCAAAGAGTCGACAGGTAATTTCAGTCTATTTGAGGCTGGGGGAGGATTAGACATGGCCCTGGTGTTATGAAGGACTCATCCCTCTGCTTCCAGATCTTTAATGACCTCAAAGAAGCAGGACCCCACATCTGACACCTTGTCTGTTTTTAGATGGAAATATGAGGCTTTGACCTTTAGGAAAATGTAAAAGTGGTCAAAAAGCTTTGGTCATTTAAACTGAGAGTTGTCTAGTTCACAGTGAAAACTCAGGAACCTGATCAGATCAGAACACCAGAATAAGTCCCCCAAATTCTGCATTTAAAGAGTCTAAATCTGATTATTATGTTCAGTAAGAGTTTGGGACCCACATTTTTTGAGGATGTCTTTAACTTAAAAATTGATTGACTTTTAACTGCTTAACTATGAAGAAAAATCAATGCATTAAAAGCAAAACATTTCAGGGACATAAATATCTTCTATAAAACAAATTGGTAGTATTTATTGTGATCTTTGCATAATGCCTTTATCCATTTTGTTCAGACAGTTTGAGATTTATTGCATTAATTGTGTGATGTTTTCTACCAGGTGTCATTCAACATGTCAGACTTTTTTAACTGTTTGTGCGGCTTCTTGTCATGGGGTCACATTAAAAAGTGACTTTAAGCTTTACAATACATTTAAATCAGGGCTTTTTTTTGTGCCTTTTAAGGCTGTGCACATATTTTCTGTATTTTATTGTTGTATCTGAAGAAAAGGCAATGTGAAATAAATATGTATGCTCATTTCAACCCCAACAAAGCACAGTACTGTACATCCCACAGCTCATTTTTATTCAAACAAATTGTAAATGTAGGCAAAAAGAGATGATCCATCATTTATTTGTCATCGTTAAGAGGCTCTGAATCAAGCAGCCAACCTTCAGTGAGGCAGACAGCGGCCTCCTCACCTTGTTTTTGCAGCTCATGTTAATCACCAGGTCTTCTTCTTCCAGTAGCCTGCAGGCATAGCCAATGTTGACAGCTGTCTCTGGCTTGTCACCCGTCAGCACCCACACCTGGATCCCTGCCTCCCGCAACGCTGTGATGGTGTCCGGGACGTTCTCCTGTAGACGGTCCTCAATGCCTGTCGCCCCTGCAGGAGGAGACATTTCCAAAGTCAGACTTGATTATAGACAGAATTTATAACACTCACACACATTATTAAGAGTTTTTTCTTTACCTAGCAGGGTAAGGTTTGTTTCTATCTGCACAGCAGTGTCCATGATGAGCTGCTCTCTGTTCTCTATAGCAGCCAGAGCTCTATGTCTGTCTGCTGACCAGCTTTCATACTCCCTGCCACTCAAAACCTGCAGCACACACAACAGAGAGGTAAAGAGCAGCTCCTGATGTGAAAAGAAACAGATTATATACTTGATACTAATACACTTTATCAGTGCATGTACCTTCTTTGCAATGCAGAGAGTACGCAGCCCCTCTTTAGCGTAGTAGTCAAGGTGTTGCTGAGTATCTGCTGCTATATTCTTCTGATTCCCTTTGAGCCGTTCTGGAAAAATATAATGCAATCATCTGTATAGTTTAATGTTAATACTGTAAAATTTACATTCAGATATTTCACATGCACAAATCCTTTTCCTTTTGATATGTAGTAGGTTATAGATCATCTTAAAATGTAACTTTATTTCTTTAAAAATCTAATTTTTTACATCTGATTAAGTTTACTCTTGCTTTACCTTTACTTCTCAACAAAGCAGAAATGTCCAAAAATATACATTTACACCAATCCTGTACAGTAATGTTAGACCTCTTTTTAATTTTACAGTTAAAACCTAATTTTCCAAGACTGAAAGGGGTCCTGTAGTCCCCTGCAGAAACATCTAAATCAGATTATTTACTGTAATTTCATGACAGTTTTTTGAGTAAATACAAGTGATGACAGTTAGATACTGCCTTTAAATTTGATCACAGCACTTATTCACTGCAGCATCATTTTTATAAAGTTTGATAAACTAATATGCGATGTCAAACAATGGATTTCCATAATTTTTTTTAAACAAACAATTTAGCTGAACCTAGACCTGACCAACTGAATCAACTCCAAATCATGACACTGGCCCCACAGGCTTGTACTGTAGGCACTAGGCATGATGGGTAATCACTTCATCCACAGCTCATCTCACCCTGATACTCCTGTCACTCTGGAACAGGGTCAATGTGGACTCATCAGACCACTGACCTTTTTCCAATGAAACACAGTCTGATCTTTATGTTCTCTATCAAACTGATGATGTTTAAGAAAAAAGGATTTACTCACTATGAGTTAAAGAATTAGTTTCCAGCCGAAACATATTAATCACTGCAGTATTTATCCAATTAAACACTCAGTTACAGTAAATCTAAATGATGACTTTTCTTTTTGCAGCTCTATATTTTGTAATGTAATGTAACTTTGGATTCTATAAGTTACTTCTAATGCTGAACATACCTGCATATGGGGTACCAAGGAGTTCCATTATAGCATAGTCTGCACCTTTAGTATACAGCACATACTCTTTGGAGATTGGATGTCGCACCAAAACAGACATCCTCTTCCTGTTGGAGTCAAAGGTCAAGGTGTCCAGCACCTCAAATCTCAGGTCTTCCCCAGATGGGAGCCTCACTGTCACGCTGTCAGGGGTGCGGCCCAGCAGGATGAAGCCATATGCTTTGGCTGCGTACACCAGCGCAGCCTCGTCTGGACTCTCTGCTTCATAGCACACCATATCTGGGGTCACTGCAGGTTCACTGCTACTGCGTGGGACATGGAGTGAACATGTTTGGGCTCCAGTGTTGCCTCCAGATCCCTCCAGTTTCACAGGGGGATTAAAGTGGTCCTCCTCTATAGATGAGTCCACCGAGATGGTACGGTTCCTCTTGGACTTACGCTGGTAGGAGGTGAGACTGCGCCGAAGCGAGCTCACCGTCCTCACGAAGCTGGACAGAGGATTTAGTGGATTATTTGTCTGAAAGGAGTGCAGATGCCCAGCTGCCTGAAAAAATAAAGAAATTCCAAATTTATGTGGTGTTTGTTTTTATTTCATCATTTTCCCATAAAGACCCAAAACTACTTTTGTGGCAGGTCCCAAATGATTTTTTCCACTATATTTAACCTATCTTAAGTATTTTATTACCATTTATTGTAATATTATCCTTTTCAATTTGCGCTTTTTCAGTGTAAGTCATGTATTTTCCTATGTTTAATTCACTGATCGTGTAGATGCTCATAAAAGCTCAGAGTAAATTCAAAGGTCATTATATAAAAATGGAGAAAACTGTAGAAAAAGAGCCTTTTTCAGTAAAATCTAAGAGACTTTTTCAGTAAAATCTATCATTAACTGAACATAAAACTAAGTGTCTCCATCCACTGTCACTGATCAAACTCTATGGGTTTTACTGGTAAATCAACATTGTAGAAGATGATGGTTTATCCACTTTCACTACGAAGCCTCTGAACGTCCAAATGGGTCATATCTGATGACCATGAAAACATGACAAACTGCATTTTACACCAGTTATTTACATGTATTGATAGGAATAGTGGATCAACAGGTATTAAACATTTTACATCAGTAAATGGTCTTTGTCACCAGTGGCTGTTTGGATCTTTCTGGGTTAAACCTGACAAAATTTACAGTGACAATTTAATGTAAAATTTTAACACAAGCATTCATAAACAACCTTGTCATCCACATTCACTGTTTAATTGAAGTGCTTTTACCTTCAAGCTCAAGGGGAAAACACACAGCACAGTCAAGAGCAACAGGAACTCAAATTAATAATGGCAACCTCAATGGCCCCTGCAAATCTCTCTGTACAATGCGTCTAATTTAGTGAAGTCTCTGAGCTTTACATCTGCGGCTTCAGTGGGCAATGAAGAAAATTAGTACTGACCACTGATGAAAGAGGAAATCTCAGTAATTCACAAAAACGTTTAAAAATGAAACTAAATCCGAGAGGCTGATAAGAAGAATGCAGACTTTGTTGTTATGTCTTCTGCTGATTAAATTATGGAAATTGACTGCAGTATTGCATCAAGGTACTCTGTGTAGTAATTATAAAATAATGATCAAGACTCGTCAGTGATCTGTAAAAGAAAAGTTTGCTCTAGTTAGATAACTTTTGTATACAGGGAGTTTGAAGAGAACAAATCCTCCATCCATCTTTGCTCTCTTACTGCGCCTCCATCTCCACCTCTCATCCACATCCACAGAAAACTCAGCACTCACCCTCTGTCTCTGAGCTGTTGCCATGGAAACCACCACAGTGTTGCAAATGGCGAGAGCCAGAAAAAAGTCCAGGTAGGCATCTATCTTCCGGCTGACGCTAGTGCTCTCTGCCCCGCTAATCTGCTGAAGCAGCTTCTTGTCTGGAGTCACCTCAGTTTCCTATTGGTGTAAAGTTAATCAGTTTGTTAATTAGAAGCTTTAAGTTCACAAACCATCCCTCGCTAAGGGGGAGAAATGCATTAACTTTTTCAGAAAACTCTGTTGTGTACATTAAAAAATTACAAGTAAAGTTTATAGGGACAGAAAAAAGAAATATGGATAGGAGTCAGTTTGGAAAGACAGCAGGAATTTTCCATTCATTGAAACACTGAGCTCTGTTAGAGACGCAGCATGATAACACCTAAATATGGGCTTAGTGCTGAGCATCAGCACCAAAATCCTTGGTGGAATAAACACCAGACTTTTTCTGTCTCCGCCTGCTCCTCCAGGCAGCTGCTCTTTGCCCTGTGGACAAAAATAGACAGAGCTACTGTACTATATATGAAGACGGTGATGACTAAACTATAGTGCACGTTTACAGTTTGTGTGACATCGGTGATCTGTGCCAAACGGTGCCCAGCATGACCATATGTCCTGCCACAGACACAGGGGCAACTTTGAGCCAAAATGGATGTGCTCATCACTGACACAAACAGCTCGGCCATCTGCAGTGGGGACTGGGACCATGAGGCCTTTTGACACAAGGATGGGTCAGATTTGGGTAAACAAATGGTAGTTCGAGGTCTTCGGAGTGTGGATTCATACATAAGGATCTATTACCTCCGCCAAGGAGGTTATGTTTTTGCCAGCGTTGGTTTGTCTGTCTGTCTGTCTGTCCGTGTGCAAGATAATTCAAAACATTATGGATGGATATGGATGAAAATTTCAGGAAATATTGATGCTGGCACAAGGAACAAATGATAAAAAATTTGGTGGTGATGGGGGGGGCGGGGGGGGCGCACTGATCTGCCTTGGCAGAGGTCTGTGCTCTCCGAGTGCTTTTCTAGTTTTAAGAGTGGTCAAGGGTTTAAAGTTTGCTTGAAATTTTAAAATGTGTCTGGTATGACCACAGAGATGACTGTTGCAAAAAATGTATGTTCCCTAAATTCTAAACATAAAGGTGTAACTATTAAGTTTCACCAGCTTCAAGCTTCCATGTAACTCTCCACTCAAAACCATACAAACTACATCTAAACACCAAAGTCTGCCCTCAGACATCACACAAGCCCCACCAAATACACAAACAGTATATTATAGTTAATACTGTAAATATGATGCAATAAATAATGGCACGTACAAAGACACAACATATGAGCACATTTTCCTTTTTTTTTTTAATTACTGATTGTACCGGGCCATAACGTTTAACCCAGACCAATTTGATGATATATCCAACAAAACAGTGGAAGATCTTGTCTACTTACACAGGACATCATTAAGTTTTAAATATAAGCCTCTAAAATGTTACTGATTTTTAATTATGAAAATGTGTGGGATGTTTTTCCTGCTCTGCCGCTGTCTGCTGGGATAAGTTACAGTCTCCTGTAACCCTTCCTGCAGGATAACCAGTTTAGAAAATGATGGATGGATAAAGTTCCATAAATAAATGCATTGTTATTGACACTGTCTATACTGCAAAGGCATAAACTCACTAAGAAAGCTGTTACTCTTACTTTTACATAGAGCAGTGAAGGATAGCACCACCACAGCGTTTCCCCATGCACCTCCTGCATCAGACACCTTGAAATATCAAACCAAAGCATTCCTCCCTCCTGCCCCTCCACCAGACTGAAAACATCAGCTTTTCTTTCTGACTGAGTAATCATCTTACCAGTGGACTGCTGAAGGCCACATCGCTATGGGCAGTTCCTGGGACTTTGCGCCTGCTTCCATGATGATGCATTGTGTCTTTGCGGTTGACATCATCAGAGTCCAGAGACCACTGAGTCTGTAGAGCTTGTGGGGCCTGGGTGAAGATGACCTCTTCATCTGAATCTGGCTCAGTAAGGACAGCTTGGCGGATGGCTGCAAACACCCATGAACATTTTGACATCTATGTAATGTACTATAGGTTATTACTGTTCTACATGTCTGTGTTATATGTCATGTCAGGTCAAACTGTGTGCGCTTGTTTATCCCTCTATCAAAATAACACTTTCTACTTGCCAGTTCAGGATATAAAAAGAAAACCAAAACAATGAACTCAATTCATTGTCAACATTATCTCCAACTGATACGTAGAAAAACTGGGTTAGTGACTTTTGAATGCTTAAATATGTGTGATAGTGTTGTAGCACCCAAGACTACAGTTGGTTTGGAGACTTGTCTCAGTATCAAAACCAAAATGTTTTCACAGATGTAAATCTTCTAGCTACACATGCAACCGATAACTCGACTCATATAGTCAAGGTTAGCAATCTATTGCTTCAGGCCTATCAAAACATGGAATAAATCTTTTCATCCTTCACTCAGAAAAGATTTAGCAAAAATTAGTTCTTCATGTTAGCCACACATGTGGGCTATACTTTGAGTTGTTTTGCAGGACAACGGTTACCCAGCAAGATACGTAGACTGCCTTAATATATACTTTGCAATATAGTGTTAGCTTTGTGATAGATTAAGACAGCCAGGACATAGTGACTTTAAAGTGTGTCTGGTCTGAGTTTAGGAGGTCTTGACAAGTATTTACATGATCTGTGTATGAGATAAGAACTGACCTGCTATGTGTTATGGGCTTTCTGTAGTTTTCTAGCATTTGTTAAAAATGACCATTGCATACATTGTGTGGATTTGACTTTTAGCTTCATGGTGTATAGCTGCAGTTGTTTGTTACTGTTTCTTTAAGAGACTGCACCTGCTTTGACATGATTCTAGCTGCTGAAGGCCGAAGAAACTGGAGCTCATGTAAGTAGAGATTCCAGAGAAACATCACCTTAACCCTAACAATAACCCTAAGTGGAGGTCACAGAAGTAGGTGTGGAGCTCTACTCTCCACCCAGATCCTCTTGCCTGTTTTGGTCAGTCGCAAAGTTAATTGACTGCAGTGCAGTATGAAGGCAACAAGCTGCAGTCATATGGTTTCTTTTTGTGTTGTTTTTTTTTTTGTTTGTTTGTTTTGTTTTTTACTGTAAATCTGTATCATTCTTGGAGTTTTTCACTACACCTATGAAATAAATGATCATGTTTTTAAACATTACAACGGCTTTGAAGTGGATTCCTCTGGATAAAGCAAAAGGCCGTTTGGCCAGTTCTGTCTGTTAACCATGTGTGAAAATAAATTCTCTCTTGAAGGAATAACTTTTGTAACTGCATAAGTGTAACCTGCTTAAATTCTTGATCTAGGACCATGTTAACATAATGAATACATGTGGAGACACAACAGTACAGGTACAGCAGACCAACTTTAATGTCCAGTGTGAAGTTTTACCATTCTCCTTGTGTGGGTACTCAGTTCCCATAATGGAGCATCGGCGAAACACCATCTTGTTTTCAGTGAGAGTGCCCGTCTTGTCTGTAAAGATGTATTCAATCTGACCCAGGTCCTCTGTGATGTTCAAGGCCCTGCACTGTATCTGACTGTCTGTTTCCTCATCGTACAGGTCAATGTCATTAGTGATGAAGAAGATCTGAGCAATCTTCACTAACTCAATGGACACATAGAGGGAGATAGGAATCAAGACCTACAGGAGAGGAGAGGAGGTTAAGTTTGACATTTATCAAATAAAGAAAGCCATGCACCAGACAGATATAACCCCTCACACTCCACCTGAAGGAGGATGATCATGGTGAAGAACATGTAGAAACTGGACAGGCTGGGACTGTCCAGGTGACCGTTGCTGTGGGGAACCAGGTATGGGGGCAAACCAGGCAGCGTCTGCAGCCATAAGTAGTGACCTGTATGTGTAAGGACAGGGGGATTAATCACACTGACTGTCGCACAGGGAGGAAAGTTATTTTTGGCACCACACCTTCCCCTGTCTCCTTTCTCTTCCCCTTGTATCTGCTTGGGCTTTTGGCCCAAGTGACTGATTGGGGACTAGTGGAAATTAAACGTCCCCTCATAAATGTACAAGAATTAATCACAAACCAATCAGTGAGGTGAATCTGTGTGTAAGTTATATAATTCATCACTGACCTAATGCTCCGACGAGGCACATGGTGAGTAGAAGAATGACGCAGAACATGACGTCTATGTTCAGCCTCCGCTCTTGTTTGCTGCGCTTGTATCTTGGTCCATTGTTGTTGAGCATGGCTTTGGTTTCATGGCCTTGAAAGTGAAATGAAAAAGTTATGTTGGTATATTAGTAACTGAAAGGCACTCCATAATGACAGTGAACACCAATGGAAAGGGAATTTTATGATTTATAAGGTGTATGTAGCATTTTTACTTTGAAATGTAGAAAATGGCATAAAATCATCATTTAAGTGTTTATAAAACAGGTTATGTCAAGATGTCTTGTTATTTTGCAGAGATATGCAACTGAATTATACAGCGGCACCAGCCAGAGTGTTCCTGTGAATTTATGTATTTGAATGTGACGGGGAGTGAGAACCAGTAACAAACAAATTTCAGAGTCAAAGTGACAAATTAAAAAAAAGCATTTGTTTTCTTAACATGACACAGCTCTAAAGTAAAAGGAAGTTCTTTCCCACTTGTGAATTTGATTATTAGGCTTATGCAGGTATAAAGTTACCAAGTTGTGTTACTGTTTGCTAAGTTTACCATTTGTTGATCCATGGTTCATACTAAATTCTGATAGTTCTGATGTTGTTTGGATGATTCCAAAAAGCTCTATAATAGCGCTGTTGATGAAACAAATCGCACAGAAAATGGAGGTTATTTGTTCTTTTACTGTGGCTGTTTTCTGTCTGAAAACAGAGCTAAGCTAACAGAGCTATAACATAAACTATTGGCTCATGCAGCACATGACAGTTGTAAGACACATTACTATTTTGACTGAGTTTTGTTTGACAAAACTTGATGGTGTAATAACACAGATGTACATCAACAATAAGCTTCACATTTTATCCACTTTATTTAATTTGTATGCATATGTTAGCTGATTGATAGCTTACTCTCAGATGAGTCAGAGTCTGAAACTAGACCACGATGTAACAGTGTACACAGATAAAACTAAACAGTAAATGACTAAATATAACAGGCCACTGTTACAGTGTACAGAGGGAAAGTATTCGATTGAAACACTGACTCAACCTTGGACTTTTGTAAAAATCCACTGTCCTGGACAACAAACAAACGCTCAGTCAAAGCAGTGAAGTGGTTAAAAGTGGAGAATATACCTGCATACACAACAAAGCCAACAGCATGGTCTGTATTTCTCACTGTGCAGCCTCGCAGCAGCAGATTCTCAATTCCAGCGCCCACCTTGTCCTTATCAGGTTTCTCTCTGGAGCAGGAGAAAGTGAGAAACCTCCTTTGTACTGTCAGATCTTATTAGATATATTCATCATTGCTTATATATTTCCCATTAGCAATTATCCAGCTATAAAGCCCAAGCTGGACAGCACAGGTAGAGCAGCTGTGAGAGCTATGGAGCCCCAGAAAATCGATCATAGTCTATTACAGCCCCATTAATGCCTCTGGTAGCAACAGAGACAGGGGCAGCGAGTGGGTTGGAGTTCTGCTCTATGTTGATACTTACACATAACACTTGAAATGGTTCAGGTTGATGTTGGGTTTTTCACACACTACAATGCTGTTGAAGCTTTCTGCTTCAAATTCAGGATCCTGAGAAATGAGAAGAGACAAACAGGGAGGGGGATATGAAAAGAAACCTTTAAAATGTAACTGAACCTGTATTTTTAAGCAGCAAAGTCAATTGTGGCCTCTTAATACGCACATAATCCAACAGGTATGTATTCTTTTGTTACCAGCCTTGAGTTCAGTAAGTTATGTCAGGACACCTCATGGTTTTGTTGCTGTATATTTAACATCAGTCACAAACAGAGGGAAGGTGCACAGTAAAAAACAAAGTGTCAATTTAACTCTTAGAGAATTGAATTTCACTCTGTTTCAGATAACATTTGGTCCCACTCAAAATTTGAGTAAAATTTACTCTATGGCCAGTGTCAAATTTTCAGAGTTAATTCTACTCAATTCAGTGTCAAAATCAACAATGAAATGTGTACAAATATTTAACACTGGGGTGTTTTCACACTGTTAGAGTAATATGATAACACTTTATAGAGCTATTTTACTCCACATTCAGTTTAAAAATGACTTTATAATGTTTTATTATATATTACTCCTCAGTTTGTACCCAACACTATCACTGACTTGCTGGAGAATTGCAGTGTACCCAAGATGACTTATGAAGGGCATGTGTTCCCTCAAAAGGGTTCAATCTCTCTATGACATGTGTCACCTTAGATAGGGTAGGCCTTCCCTAATTTCAAAATAATTGTAGTGTTAAAGGACAATCAGCTAAAGCATTGTTGTGCGTACAGGTTTGGCTAATGGTGTCACATTTAGAAAAAAAACAAACATAAAAAGGCCAATGAACATTGCAAAAACAGACACATTAACCTAAATAAACATTAACACAAACCTCCCTTGAACCCCTGTACATAAAATAGAACACAATGAGAAAAATGTCCAGTACCCACAATGCAATGTGGCAGACTGGCACTAATGATCACTCTGTAGAGTTGAATTTTACACTGCATCTGCACAGAACTTTACACTGACTATTAACTCTACTGTTAGAGCTGGTTTACTCTCCGTAGAGCTATAAATACTCTATCTAGGTTAAAATAGCTTGACTCTGAAATATTGGCACTACATTTTTTACTGTGTGTAACTGAGGGTAGTCATCAGATCCTTACAGTAATGCAGACGCCCGGCACCACCCTCCTCTGCTTCAGGTTGGTTTCTCCATCCAGGTTGGCCGTCTCTATGTGACACACACCATTTGGGTCTGATGTGTGCAGGAGCAGGAGGTCAGCAGGGACAATCTCATTGCAAACCACCTTCACAAAATCCCCCACTCGCACGTCCTTCCAGTACCTTTCCACGAATTGTTTGACTTTCCTGAAATCAGTGATTGATTCTGTCACTTGCACTATAAATATTTCTGCAATTCAGCTGAAATATTGATTGACTTATGGATGAAAATCACAGCACCTACTTAAGTTATGGAATAAACAACACAACAGAATAAAAAAAAAAATCAATGCTGTTGTTTTTGGAACGTGGCCCAGATTGTTTGAACAAGGAAACTTTCCAAATGGTTCTGTCTGCGGAGAGGTTTAGAGGAAGACACGTCACTAGACAGCGTTTTTGTAGTTTCCCATTCATGGTTTACTATGCAAACCTGCACGTCAAGTGGTGGCCTATTGCCAGTAACAAAGAACTGCAGGTATGCTGCCCTGCATGTAGGACCTGATCGGTTGGCTTCGCAGATCACACACCCAGAACACTGCACTTCACCCCAAACAAAGTTAAGCAGGAAGGTGGGGTCTCAGGTAAGTTTGGTATGTTGTATGTGGATTATGGTTGACGTGTTGCACAAATACCAGTGCAATAGAATGTCAGTTATATTATTTTATTGGAGGCCTGTGATATGCATTTGTGCCTCTTCCACATCCAAGATGTGTTAAGACCTCTATTTTAATGTATGACCTTTATCTAAAAATTTCTAACTTTTAAACACACTTTTCATGGTATTTTGGCTCAGATTTAATTGACGAAAATGCACATACCAACTTCATTTGCAGGGGAAAATCTTCTAATTTCTGAACATATGGATAAACACAACTGACAGTACATCAGTTAAAAGATGCCATGGATATGAAAAGGTTATAAATATCTCCTAAGATCTATCACAGCCCCAGTGCACACAAGTTTGCTTCATTCTAACTGCCACCCTTTTTTTATTGGCTGTACTAGTTAACCCATTTCAGATAACCTATTTGATGCTTCAGAGGAAGGTATCTGAAGAATTTGATTCTTCTCCAAACAATCTAATGTATCTTTGTGATTAGGCCATTTTTTTAGAGCAGATAACTTCACTGTTTTGATGAAAATAAACCATCAGACAGAAATAGTCCATCTGTGAGGTGTTTCAAGGTTTTAATGGCCAGGAATGGGCAGACAATAAAACCAGACGTGCCTAAATCTATTACAGAGAAGTAGGTATTCAATCAGAATGATTAACAAGCAGCATGTCCTGCGTTAGGATTGACAAGAGTTTGAGATTGAGAAAGAGATAAACAGAATGACTATGAAGATAAGATGCGTCACTCAAACACACACTTAACACCTCTGTGAAGAAAACATGCAGGTGAAGGGTGATGGCAAATATAGATGTACATTTGAGAGTTTCCCATGAATTGAAGCCAAATCCCTCTCATCCAGCTGCATTCCATGTTGGCTCACACATTTATGAGTGCTCGTTTTATGAGCTAATATTTCTGTGTCAAACAGGCTTCCACAGATAAAAATCTCTTAGACATGTAAAGAGAGAAAATACGCACAATCCAGAAATTTTATTTTTTGAGCTCTAAACATGGGTATACTTCAAAGATCTCCCAGTCAATCAATTACACCAACTTAAATCCCTTCTAATCATTACAAGCCCAAAGTGGAGCTTTACCATCCCCACCCAGTGAGCCATTAGAGACCCCCGAAAGCTTGGCAGCTGATTGTCTGAGACAGAGATGATTAGTGCCGTTAACTGCCCAAAGGCAGCAGTGTGTTACTCTTATTTTCTAAAAAGATGCGTATGGCATTGGTACTTCAGGTCACCTGGACCCTAAATCTACATGAACACACGAAAGATGACTTAACTCATCCTTTGAGCTTCCCCTGACTTTTCTTGAGAAAACAGAAGCACACACTGTGCATGTTCACTCTGGGAGGATTCAACATTTAGAGTATCTTAAAAAAAAAAAAAAAAAACACCTTTTTCATAGAAAATCAACATGTCCTCCTCTTCTCACTGGTTCCAAAATCACAGCAGAAAAAGGGTTGAAAATGACAGTGTTTATCCTTCTTTGTGAATTATTCATTTTTCGCCAGCAATTCAGAAATAGATAACCGTTAACCTTACTGTCTTTGCTGATGCAACACTGAGATGAGGATTTCATCAAAATGTGCACAATGCAATGGTGAGATATTGTTGTGAGGCTCTTCAAAAGAGGAATAATCTCCCACACATTTTCTATTTCTAAGTCAAAAATTCCCACGTGGCTCTGAATTGCAGAGGCAGTAAAACACACACAGCCTAGAATCTCACACACCTACACACTCACACAGATATGCTGAATGATAAGAACCACAAACACAGATGTGGATCTGTTGTTAATGCACCATGAGAGAATCCACTGGCCACATCACGCATGAATGGGATGGAATTACATGTGAAGCTGGACAGTTGTTTACCTGCTGTAGATCAAGCAGGGCATGCTGTTTAGCCTCTTGTCTGACTGGTACCTCCTGAAGTCCTCCCAGGCATCCTTCATGGCTGTCAGGCATAGGATGACGCAGATGGGGATCAGTGCTACTTCAGGCTGGAAGGCGTTCACTACAGGGACAAAGTTGAGAATTGCTAGACCGACAAAGTAGAGGTTGGCCAGTCGGTGAAACTGCTCAAAGAGGTTCATGGGGATGAAGAGCAGGAGGGTGTATTTGGAGGTCTTGATGCTGTTGCCAGGAAAGTAGCGGTTTGGTTGCTTCCACTTGTCCAGGCCTTCATAGGGCAGATTGGACACCAAGTTGCGGAGGTCCTTCTCCCGCACCTTCTGACCCCTCAGAGCATCCCTGACCCGGGCCAGGGGGCTCCTCCACATCATAGCTGATCTGTATGATTTCCTTTCTTTTTTGTCACCGACCGTTCCTTCCCACTATCACAGAAATCACTGTTTCCACAAGTTGAAAAAGAAACTGCTCTCTCCTTGAAAGATCCGCTGTGTGAGAGGCCCGATGCCAGGTTAAAACTACTGACAACATACCTAGCCCTCCTCTGAATCCGCCCCTAACACTGACAGGTGTGTTTGCATTCCTTTCCGTAGAGCTGTCATTAAGAGTCAACTCTGCTCTCAAAGACACTGGAAATAAGGTAGCTAATTACAGAGGAAAATATTACTGTGAGAGCTCCAGTGACTCAGCTTCTTTTAATATCACTGTCAAGGAAAAATATACTTTTATTTAACACATTTTAATTTGAAAATAATCTTTTACAATGTATCACGAGACAGCTCTTTAATAGTTTCTATATTCATGTCATTCACTGACAAAAATAACAATTAAACTCTAATACACTACAAGACAAATCTCTCAAATGAGCTGACAATCTTATATTTGCAGAGCAGAAAATTGGTGCAGTGGGTCATAAGGAGATTTGATCTGACAACACAACGCTGAGCAGAGCGCAGTGACTGCTCAGGGCAATCATATGTACACGAAGAGTGTGAATGAACACAGCAGAGGCAACATACTCACAGAAAAAGTTCATGCATGAAATACAGCCTATCATATTTAAAGAAAGTGAAACTGTCTTTGTTGCTATTAATATGAAGAGGTTAAAAACTGAAATTCCATTTGAGAGCTGTCCTCACCCATTCTAAGACAGGTGATCGACACGCACATCCAGAAAATGAAAGGCACTCAGGATCCCAAAAAAATTTGATGAAAAAATAAAGGAAGGTCTGCACAACGTGTGAGCTCCCAAAGAATTTATTGACCAGCGTGACGTTTCAGGCTGAGGCCCTTCATCAGACTGATGAAGTCTGATGAAGGGCCTCAGCCTGAAACGTCACGTTGGTCAATAAATTCTTTGGGAGCTCACACGTTGTGCGGACCTTCCTTTATTTTCTCACACATTCTAAGGTCAGAGGTCAGATACAGATCACTGAAATATTTTCTTTTTTCCTAAGAGGTACTTCAACAGAGCCCATTTTAATTTTTGACAAGGTAAAGGTTCAGGAGCTTAATGAATGAGTTACGGTGTGCTTACTTGAGTGTGTAGGAGTCTAATGTATGATGGACTTTAACAAAGCAGCTTCTTGCACAGATGGCATGCATGTAGGATGCCTTCCACTTCCTCATGTTGACATATGCTGTCTTTTCCAGAGCAGGCTGCCGAACCTGTTTAAACAGGCCAAAATCACACAGAGCCAGCCTCTAAATGTGTGTATATTGTGGGCACCGACAAACCCTTGTTACTCAAACTATATGTAGCTGGTTAGTGTTTGATTCACAAAATGTAAAACTTTTCTTGGTTCTCAAATGGAGATGGATGGGCTTTATTACCCTGTCAAGGTCTGCATCTTTTTTATAAAGGATGGAAGGCTCAACCTTGCAAATGATTTATTATCAATCAAAAATTTAAATGATTTCTTGTTTTGTCCTTGAGCGGCTGACGGAGGTGGGTTCATCTCTCCTGGGCAGCGCAGCCTGTTTTTCCATTAGATACGTGTAGCAGGGGAGTGGCGTGATGCGAGTACGCCAGACTCACCCTCTCACCCGTCCCAGTCAGTTCAGGCTAGGTCCAGCTTGGCTGGCACGCTGACTGCACAGTGGCGCAGCTGTGACTCCACATGACACAAAACACACACAGACACTGAAATAAAACACACTCTTGGAAACAAAGCACACACACAATTCCACAGAGCAGAGGTCTGTGCATTCCTAATTACTCCAGTGACATGGAAACACTACAAAGTAGAAAGCATCTGCCTTTTTCCCCCTCTCTTACATGTCAACACTAATGCCCTTTTTGAACACAGGAAGAGAGAGAGGGCCAATTTAGCACAAACCATCTGTCTACTGTAGTGAGATAATACATCTGTTATACTGAGGGGGGGATAGCAGTGTTGAGCTGATTTTTACCGATGCATGGAGGAACCTGGAACAAGGATACATGTCGCATTACATCAGATTTTATAGCCCTTTGCCTTTTTAGGTAGTTTTGCACTTAAGAGTTGTCCTCTGAGAAGGATCACACACACACACAAACACACCAGGTTCAGTTGTATTACAAGCATGGTCTCTTCTTTTATCTGAAAAAACAAAGTAATTCTATAAAAACCATAACCGTCACCAGTCTCTCTGTGCTAAGTTGTTCTTCCCCCTGAGATCACCCAAGCTAGATTAAATAATTTAACAAAACCTGACCCTTTCTCTTCTCTTTTATCCTGACATGTTATATTTCTACACCCATTTCATCAGCTATTTTTTCAGTTAAAACATTTGCATATCATTGGTATCTCATTGTGTTTTACTAGTTCTCTTGGTTTAAAATCAAACATTAACTGCACATTAGCCCCTGCTGGAACAAAATCCCTTTTTAAATATTAAATATTCAGTGTTTTGCAACATAAAATATTCACTGGCATCCATTTAAGGACTGAAACAGTGGTCAGATCAGGAGACGAGTGCAGAGTGCAGTTGGTTTGTTTGAGGGATGCAGAGAGAGGTTCAAGCATGGATGGATGGGTGGATGGCTCTCTTTCTTGCCCTTTATTTTCTTTTTCTTCCCGTCTTTTTGTAGCAGGCGCTTCAGCCCCTGCAGCCACCGGGCCGCAGAGTGCCTCCATATCAATGGCTCTCTGCGTTAATGTCCCCTGAGGCTGGGGCCAGCGCTCAGCCCTGCTCAGAGCCCAGTCGAGCCCATCTCAGCCCAGACCACCATGGCCTTCGCTCTGACTCCTGCCTCTGCATCCATTATTCAGCCAGTGGTCCCCAGCTACAGCTCTCACATCTCTCTATTCACCTCTACGTTTGCTTTTTCACTTTTCTTCTCATGTCGCTGCGTTGGGTTTAGTCCTTCCCTCGCTCATTCAGACATTCAATCAGCCATGAGGCCAACCGTCAGTGCTCATGAATGGATGGACAGCCTCACATTCACAGGACACATAAAACCGTCACCCGTGTACTCTGGTGTTGAAGTGATAGACTGAATTGAGTTTTAATTGAATTTAGATACATCTTCATAATTGCTGACAATCATTACACAAGATATTTACAGTCATTATGAAATATTACAATTGGAATTTACATAAACTTTGTACAAAATATGCCTGACTTCAATGCCTGGATAGTGGGGTCCTTGTTAAGTCATTTCTGGAAAACAAAACATTGACCCAAAAGTCACTGTTGTCTGGAAGTGCTTTAGTTTCAGCAAGTAGATGCTTTTAGAGTCCATTAAAAAGAAAGAAAAGAGAGAAAAGTCCCAAAAGGTACAGAGTCAGCAAAGTTGTGAATTGTGTTTTGTTTTTCCTCAGTTAAATTGCTTTTTTTCTTTTTTGACTGAATGGAACATTTGATCTGTAATTCAACTGCAAAAACAACAGAGACCCATTTAAATAGAATAAATCCATAATATTTACATATAATGTGAGTATTGGTTTATAAAAATGAATCATCTCTTTTTCTTTAAACATGATTTATGTTTATCTACATTTTTCAAAACAGAAACCTAATCACAATGAAACGCATCATACTTCTATCATTCAATTCTACTGATAATGATGATTGTGGATTGCCATATTTATGCAGCAACTCTCATTGCAATGAAAGGGCTTAAACTCAGCTCATCTATCAGCAAAGTTCTTACACCAGCTTAAGTCATGTTAAAGCCATTCTCCGCCTCCGAAGCTCCTCACATGATGGCAGGAAAGTACGGAGGAGTCTAATGTTTTCTTTAAAAAAAGAAAAAACACATGGTGAAATGGACTTGATTCTGTCAGCACAGCAAAAGCGAAACATAAACTTGGCCAAAGCATCAGTGTCCACGGTCGCACTCTTTCACTGGATAACATGGGGCCATTCAACAACCCAGGAAGCTTTTTCTGTTCAGCACTGGCACCATTAAAGCCCCACAGGGATGTCCAGAGAAAAGAGCGCCACCCGTTGTCCACCTGTTGTCATCCAGCGAAGCTCATCATCCACATCATCCAGGTGGGCCATGCTAAGCCAAAGCAGTGAGTATAGGAGAGCTGCAAAATTATAACTGGCGCACTTTCGCTAGACAGAATAACCTCAACTAGTAAAACTAAAATGCTTTGCACTCCATCTTCATCATGGCTGAGATGCAAATGAAATCAAACATAAGCATGCTTTTAAAGGATGTTTTTGATATACAGTAATTATAGGAAAATAGACTATCAAGGATGACTCCTTTAAAATCATTTATAAAGCTTTCCTGGATGCAGACAGCTCGGCTACGAAGTCAATAGATACTAAACAAAACAAATCCTTAAAGTATATGCAAACACAAGCATAAATATTTGATCCACAGAGAGTAAGCTACAAATGACAAATATTAGTGATATATTGAAATTCTGGAACAGGCACCATTTCTGTCTTTTTAAAACTCGCTCTTCTTTTTAGAGTGTTTGTCCGTCATTTTAAGGTGTTTCCCAAATCCTAAAAGAGTCACTGCTGACTGAAGTGTTGGGTGCTGCTGCTGTCCATCAAAAAGTCTCTGCATTTGCCGCATATTTTCTAAAATGAACCAGCTAAAAAGTTGGTGCACTGTTTTTTTTTTCTCATTCTCTCTCTCTCTCTCTCACATACCATCTCTCATCTCATCTCTCTCTCTCATCTCCCTGAAACCCCCTCCCTTTCTCTTCTTCGCATGCCCACAACAAGCGCGCCACTGGGAATCTCCAGGTTTAATGGACGTAGTAGAGCCAGTAGACCACATTGAAGAAGGAGAAGACGGTGGGGAAGATCATCCTGGACCACTTATCGATAGAGTTCACGTCGGACAGGTCTGGGATGTTCACCTTGAGCTGGGAGGCCCGTCTCCGTAGGCGTGACTTCTTCTGGGCGTGGCGCTCCAAGGCGCTATGGCCATAGTTCTGGCGGGCCATGGCTGCCCTGCGGTACTGCAGCGTCGAGCTATCGTAGCCCATTATGGTGTTGCGGGGGTCTCCGGGTGCTCCCAGACCCTGGGACAGATCCCCGGCACCCTCCATCTTCATCTCCAGGGTGGTGAACAGGATGTTGTCATTGGGGGTCATCTATGTGAGGGTGTAAAAAGAGGTGGAGCCATGAGAGGTGACTGCCAAAAGAAAATCTAAGAGGATTTAATGTTCTGAGTCTAGAAATATGATCAGTTATAAAGAAATAATTATAATGATCAGCAATCTGTTGTATAAAAATACTGATGAGGTGCTAGAATGGGAAATGCAAATGAGTCAAAATCGTGTTACTTACAGTGAAGAAAATTTTAAACACTTTAAAAGTAAAATTATTGATCAACTGTCAATCAATATCTGAGTGATAATACAACCACAAGACTATGAAATAACATTCCTGGAAAAGCACAACGCACTCCACAAAATAATTCTCATGGAGAAATCTTCATTGTCATCTCAGAATTTCAACCAGAGTGTGGTTAAAATTCTGTCGATTCACAAGACAAACTGAATAAATAAAGAGAAAGCAAAGGAAAAAAATGTGACAGGAGAAGGTTGAGAGAAATAGTAAGGACTTTGCAAAGATGGAGGAGAGGCTAAAGGTTCGGGGCAGGTCAGGAAAGACGTTGTGGGAAGTGAATTCGGATCAACATTTCTTCATCCATAGCCTGACTTCTGAGGAAAACGTCCCTATAATCCAATCCTGTCCCCTGTAAATGGAGCTTGTTGTAGTATCTTATTGTTTTTGTGTAACTGACTTTGAGGCACTATTCATCAAACTGCTTATGATTTTGTTCTCTTATTGGACAATGCATTGTTTGTTTGTTTTTTTGTTTTGTTTTTGTTTTTTTCAATTGCTTCACATAAGTCTTAAGAGAGTTGTTTGAGGTTATAGAGTATTTGTATCTAAACCATGTTATCTACAGACATGTTTTATTTGTTGTCATATTTGTGATGTCCCATCAATTCAGATATATAGCCCAACTTGAGATTCAATTAATGTCTGCAGAAATCAAACTGCTAAGCCATGTTTGTCAGGAAAATGCATGAAGAGCAAACCAAGAGAGGGAAGAAACACAATGGTGGGAGTGATGATCAAAGTTGCCTTAAAAATCTATAGAAATCAAAGAAATGCACAAAAACTACAGCATTTTCCTCTGATCTGGGTTGACTCAGATTGATGACATTGTTAGTTTTGACTTTCAAAACTTCCAGTACCTTATTTCTTTGCTCGCCTAGTCCTAATGCGGCATCGTCCACAAAGATGGGATCCCACATCGAGTCATATGCGTCAATTTCCCTCTGTTTCATTCTGGCATACAGAGCATCATCTCTCTGACCTACATTTCCCACCAGCCACTGCAAGCATACAAAATCAGCACTGTTACTTAGGGGAAATCGTAGCTTGCCACACTCAGAAGGAAAGGGTGTTTTTTTTTTCTTGCTGTTCTTCGTGCTACCTTAAGCAGCTGAATAAAATGTAAAAGGAAGGCTCTGGCACCACAGCCAGTGTTTTTTTTTTCAAGGCACCTTGCCCTTTGAGACACATAGAAATATGGAGATAAAGGACAAGCCAGATATTGCTTCTGCATTCACTTTTTCAGATCCTTGTCTGCGTTAAAAAAAAAAAAAATCTTTTTCATTCAGCTGTTGTTGATACACAAGGCTAAACCAGAAAGAATCGGAGAGCTAGAGCAGGAGTAAAGAGTGCTGGTAAAGGACATCAAGCATCGATCACAGCATCACATTGACCTTGAGAGGAGAAGAAGTCATTGCTCCCACAGAAACAAACACACACATTAACTGACAGCACATATACCTTTAGAAGAAGTTTGCCCGCTCACGTACCTTGTTGGGGTCAGGCCTCAGCTTCTCATTATTGGCCGTGGCTGCTTTCTCGGCCGCTTTCTTCTGCCGCTGGGGGCCCTGGCCGAAGAAGATGTAGTTGACGAAAGCGTACTCCAGTAGGGCCAGGAAGACAAACACAAAGCAGCCCATCAGGTACATGTCAATAGCCTTCACATAGGGGATCTTAGGGAGCGTCTCTCGCAAGTGGGTGTTGATGGTGGTCATAGTCAGCACCGTGGTGATCCCTGGACATCACATGTTCAGAAAGAAGGTGTCTTTAAACATCTTTATATGCACAGCACATTTCAACACAAATACCACATTATAGTACATACAGGCATAGAGTCCAAATATTTTTTAAACTAATTTTACTACCCTACTGTAAATGCATTTCAAGGGAATTATTGATTTATTTATATATTTTTTTGGATCGTGTGTTATTGTTTCATCCAATCTAAATGGATGAGACAAAAAGCTGATTCCTTGGTGTATGCATCGGTGCATATCATGACATAAGAGACATTAAATACAATGAAAACTGATTTACACAATGGAGCAAAGATGATATCTATTTGTGTGTGTGTGTGTGTGTGTGTGTGTTGTTTTGTTTTTAATTTTTGGAGTTGAATGGTTTATAAAATCAGTGTATTAATAAGGTATGAGGTTCAGGCGGCTTCTAGAAATGTCCTTTAAAGGGTTGCTTTTTACTTTAATATTTTGTAGAATCTGTAATTTTTTTTACTCTACTTGAATATTGAAGCTGAGTCAGACTCTTACTTATTTACACAAGTATGTAAACTTTTATTTGAGTAAAGAACATGTGCACTTTTGCCTGTGATGCCGAAAAAACATGTCAGTTGAAGTAAAGGTTTTCTAAATGGCATACCTCAAAGGATGAATGTCAGTCACTCTTCTTCAAAGAATATGAGCATGTGTTTGTGTTCATAAACATTCCTATTTATGCACTATCTTTTGTAATATGTATTTACGGCATATGGACAGGCTGGAAGCAGTGAACCCATATGTATCCCTGAAAACCTCCAGAGACTGAAACCATGTGTGTGTTAGTGTAAGTTTTATAACCAATTATGTATCCAAATGGATGAGGAACAAACTGTAGGCAATATAAAAAGCACAACACTGCCACTGTAAACATCTGCTATTAGTCACAGCACGATTCACCTGTTTTTTTGACATACACACATTGTGTTTGATACATTAGTCATCTGCATGCACAATCTGCATTTGGTCAGATTCACACGTATTATAAATAACCCAGCAGCCAGCAGTGTCAGTGCAGCGCAGAGGCTACGTTTCTCATTGGCTGCATTCACTTGCTGCACATTTGCCTGCTTCTCTGAGAGCAGGCACATCTTTAAATCACGTTACCCTCCAAACACACCGTCTGAAGCTCCGACCCGTATGTGTCCCACTTCAGAAAACAAATGGTGTGTGACGAGAACGATACACAGAAAGCGCAAAGCCATTTCCTCTGCTGCTCTGACCTGTCATTCCCAAGTTTAACACTAAAGAGAGCTCTGTGGCGTCACGTTTTACAGGGATAGCTCGACATTGGTGAAAAGAACATTAAGCTGCATCGAAGCAAATGTCGCCACCTTTCTTTTGGCATGATAGGCTGTAATTTAGCCCGGATCTGGCTCTGATAAGCTGGGAACTTTGGCCAATGAGATACTCAGATAGACAGGCAGAGAGAGAAAGACAGCATGCTTCAAGGTCAAATTGCAGCTCTTCCCTCTCTGCATGAGTCATGCATATAGTCATCTCCAAACAACAGACATTTAGCAGGCAGCCTATTACACACTGCTATCACTCACATGCTTAGAGCTAATCGGAAAAAAAGTAAATGCTGGGAAAATACAGAGTCAAAACAGACACCAGGCTCATGACAGACACAACAGCACATAGCATTAAACCGTTCTAATAGTCATAATCTTAATGCATGTTAAACAGCTCTTTTTACGGTCTGTTATCATTTAGCTTTGGGTTATTTCCCCGGGTCACTGTTCAGCAGTGGTGAGGCGATCCTACCCAGGGCCACTCTGGCAGCCGAGGCATCGTAGTTGATCCAGAAGGAGACCCAGGAGAGGATGGTAATCAGGATGGAAGGCATGTATGTCTGCAGGATGAAGTAACCAATGTTCCTCTTCAGTTTGAAGCTGAGGGACAGGCGAGGGTAGGAACCTGAAGGAAAGGAAGTGGGATAGAAATAGATTTTCCTCAATGACGCCTACTAAAAGCTATATTTTACTTGACACTACAGAGTGTACCATATCTGTCTCCAACACAGACAGATTTTTGGGAATTTTATGTTGTAATCTTAAAAATAAAAAAAACATCTTGGTACCTAAATATATGTACTGGCACATACTACCCGGAAGTGTGGTAGTATTAATTAAAGTGGAACCAACTGTTTTATGTTACTTTAAAGGTCAAGTGGGACATTCATTGAAAAATTATCATATTTGGGTTTTCATTAGTATATAATCATACAAAAAAGAAAACTGTTGTGTTTCTTAGAATGAGTAGTTTATAGCTGCAGCTGTTAACTGAGTCGGTCATGTTTATACTTTACTTCAAAACAGATTTTCTCTTGTTCTTTTTCCATTTTACAGCAGAAGGCATCCAGAGAGATGCATTATCATTACATACTATGAGTGTAGACCAGACCTCTGAACTAAAATACCAGAAGCAAACATTGACCCTGTGGGACTCTCTGCAGATTTTGGTCACTGTAGGGGAAGGTGAGGGGGGTATTTGGTTAGTTTTAAAATGCAACTTTAGCAGTAGATGACACTAAATATCACACACTGAGCCTATAAATGCCCCTTATCCTGATAATCTATTGTTCATTTAAGTGTAGAATAAAAAAAATATCTACAAGAGAAAAGAGCAGAGACAAAGTGACTCCCATGTTACCTGTGGAGAAGACCACATTTTTGGAGATGAGTTTGTAGTCCACGATGGAGAACTGTGGCAGCTCTATCCTGTCGACCCCGGACACTGCACCGTCTCCGCCTCGCCAGTAAAACTCGATATCATCTGTGGTATAACCATCTGCAGAGGACCAACAAAAGCACTTTGAGAAACATTATCATTGTCTAGTAGTGGTTTGTGAAAGGTCACAGGCTTTATGTCTGTGCTTTAGCTCATTAGCTACAGATAACACTGGACAGCTGAGAGCAAACACACACTTTTAGACTCCAGGCAGCTGCTGTTTGCTGTTTTATTGTAAAGAGACTTAAAAGATAACCATTAGCTTTACTCATTTATTTTTGTGAGTTGCATCAAAGTCAGAAATGTATTAATGGCGCCTTTGATGGTGCATTCAGGTACATGCAGGAAGCTCTGGTACAACCAACCACACTATGTTTCATATATACCTGCTACCAAGTGTTTTTACTTTTGTTAACAGAGCTAGTTATTGCTAGATTTTATGTATTTTATTGTGCTGTCAGATGATTAATCAGATTAATCACACAGTTGCTGTGGATTAATATAGATTAATCATGATTGAATATCATTCATTTTTAATCTATATTAATCGTGTTTCATTTTGTATGAGCAAACAAACTCAAGAAAGAAGGGAATATACTGTATATGCACTTAACATGTTTGTAAAACACCTTCAACAGTTTCAGCAAAACAACTTGATACAAAACAACTTGAAACAACTGTTCTGTCTTGGGGTTTTTTGTCCTCATATTTCCATCCAGAGGGCCAACGTGCTGTTTAGCATCTTCCATCTTTATGGGTTGGTTCTGCTGCCTGTCACTACTGGATCAACTGCCCATTTGCTCATGTGTGACAGTAACTCTACTTGGACAAACTGCCCGAAATGCAATGGCAGAGACGTTCAGAGTCATTCTGCGCTGCAGATGAGTTAATTGCGTTAAAATTTTTAATCAGATTAATCACGATGATGGATTAACCCACGTTAATGTGTTAATTTTGACAGCCCTAGTATTTTAATGATAAAATTTACTGTAAAACGAAACAACATGCTGCATTGTTTCTACCTGAGGAAGGATTAAAACTTTTTAGTCTAACTGAATTAACTGGAAAATGGTTGCCTTCAAGAAAGAAAATTATTTAAAATGTCCTGGTCTGCTTTAAAAAACACTAGCAGAGATATAAAGCATTGTGCATGAATATGAAATGAAAATTTAAACCAGCCCTTAAACATTGCAACAAAGAGAGGATATTTGTAAGTGAATGCACACACACAAGGATCCACTCTGGGCAACTTGAATGCATGCAAAAAGAAAATGTTGGGAGCAAAACATTCATGCAGATGTTCTGAACAAGGTTGTAACCAGGGCATGAATCTATTTTGAAGCGTGTTTAGATCAAGACAAAGAAGCGCTATTTTAAAGCTGAATAACACTAAGAGTTGCAGAGACTCTGAGGCTTCTGGATGCATCTGTTTGGTGCACATGGGTGGAAAACGTTGCAGTTGCAGCCAGGGGACTCTCGTGTTGCTGACTGTCTGAATCAGACACAAGGAGCATTGCAGGCAAACGGAGCAGCCATCTCCCTGCTCTGAGCTCCACTTTGTCTGCCTCATACTCTAACCAGAGGCAGTGACCTATTCAGATGTGATGAATAATTAAACTCTGAGGCTTTGATTTTTAAAAATTAACACATATTTCTTTGTTCCTGTGGTGCTGACATTTAAGGTAAGAGCGGTCGTGGCGCTGATAATAGATTTCATTGGTCAGAAAGGTAATTAATTTAGATTTTTGCATCAATTGCTGGTGAAAGGATACATATATTTTATCATCTGAAGGCTTATATTACTCCCACTATCCCTGTGAAAAGACAAACCCTACAGTTTTATTCCAGGTCTGACTGCTCATAGACTTGCATTTTATGTCATACATGTTGTAAAATTGGTGCAATAGATAAATACACATGTAATAATGAGTATTTGTAGTTACAGGACAGTATTTGTGCTTAAAATAATCCACTATTCCAGTGTTTATGGTAATGATTCAACTCTGGTGCACTGGAGACCAACCTGTCAGGCTTTGGCTCCACATACAGTTATTTTCTTGGTAGATCAATTCACTGAGGGGTCTAGTGTTTTATGTTGTGTTGAAAATCAGAGAAATATTAAAAGTCAGCAGGTTTTTTGCTTTACTTACAAAATAAGATACAACTCAAAGCTCTGCTGCAGCTGTGGGATATAATCTAAAATCTCCTTCTATTGCAGCA
This sequence comes from Sphaeramia orbicularis, assembly GCF_902148855.1. Lineage (NCBI taxonomy): Eukaryota > Metazoa > Chordata > Actinopteri > Kurtiformes > Apogonidae > Sphaeramia > Sphaeramia orbicularis. The sequence continues at coordinate 30,870,169 of NC_043966.1, forward strand.
TCAACTGAAAACACACATTGCTGTTGTTTAGTTTAATTAATTTATGGTGAAAAGCTTGTTTTATGTTTTTGCCATTGGTCATTATTATTTGAGTTGGTATAGTTATCAAAAATGTATTATAATATTACATAAATAAGATGATAAAAAGATCAGATCTACAAAAAATTTCATTGCATTGCATTATTATAAATTGTCGGTGGGTGGGCCTAAAGAACCAAAACAAAAAATGTAAACATAAACAAACAGAGGTACTTCAAAAATATGCCTGACCCAAAACCCTGCATGGCTGATATACAAATTATGTAAACTCTTTACTTACTTACTATTAAAATATCTGAGAATATTGGAATACGCTAGTTAAAATAGGACTTAGGAAAGGGAAATGAATCATCGTTAGGTAGATAGGTAAATATTTTAAGATATGTTTGTGTAGTTATTTAGAATATTTGATGTCTTAAAGATTATAATGTACTCATGTATTTGCTTTACTCATTTATATTTGTGAGTTGCATCAAAGTAGGAAATGTATTAAAGATGCCTTTGATGGTGCATTCAAGTACATGCAGGAAGCTCTGGTAAAACCAACCACACTATGTTTCATATATACCTGCGGTGCATTTAAGTACATGCAGGAAGCTCTGGTAAAACCAACCACACTATGTTTCATATATACCTGCTACAAAGTGTTTTTACTTTTGTTGACGGAGCTAATTATTGCTAGATTTTATAAATTTTATAGTGCTGTAAAATGTGTCTCTTATTACATGTTTAACGGCCCCCATTTATAAGCTGAGGACTGCATCTGGGGTGTCCTATTACAAAATGTATTTTGTTGATCAATTATTGATTTTAACGACTGTTTGTAATAATTTTGTAATGAATTTGTAAAATAAAATAATGGGCCAGATCCAACATGGATGTGAAGGAGGACAATGGTTCAACTGCTTATTTGCTAATGTTTACTTATAGATTACTGTTTCTTGATATGCTTACGTGGACGGCGTGATGTGATTCATAGACCTTATTAAATTTTACTGCATGTCCAGTAAAATCTAGCTTATCTTCTGCTAAATCCCTGGCTCCCACAGATATAAACTGAACTCCTATTTACAACTACCAAGTCAGTACATTTATTACAGGAGTCATGACGGTCTTGTTTGTTTATTTTGGACCCTCTAATAAGTGGATTGTCCCATTAATAGCATTTACAGCTAAATGGAAGAATTTGATGTCCTCCATTCATCTGATCCGACCACCTGGACTGTAAATGTGATCAATGTTACATGACCATCATGGCCCTCAAATAATGTTGTTACTCAACTGTTTGAAGTTTATACGTTTCAGTAGTGTAGTATTTTCCATTATTTCACCCAACACCATGTGCACTTCCTCAGATCCACCCTTTAGCCTTGAGACAGACATTTCTAACGACACCCAAAATGTAAACTCCTGGATTCAAAGTGTCCATTGGCTGACATGTCAATGGCTCCATCCACTTCTTTTATACAGTCTATGATTTGGACTTGTCTATCAATGCATATTAGCTTTGGAGACTTTAAAAGGACTAAAATATGTGCTGTATTGAACTTTGTGTTTCTTTTATTTTTATAGTTTTCATAGTGTCTGTTGAAGATCAGAGAGAGAGAGAGAATAAATGTTCAAAAGACGTCAGTGTGACGCGTGGCCTTTATTTCATTGGATCAGTGTAGATGCTTTCAGATCAGGAGACATACGGGGCTCTGTGTGTTTCTGGTCAAACAGTTTACATCTCCTCTGGCTCAGGGCCATTGTCTCTGTACATTTTCAGAAAGAGGTCTGTCACTGTATTACATCACATGCCCATGCTGTGTTGTCATGTGAGTCCCACAAGAATGATGTGGCAAGAGACACAGTGAGTGAGTGCTCCTCTATATGCGTATATACGAGGGGGTGTGTTTGCACGTATATACACGCAACAGATCTTCAGTGTTGGAAGAATTTAAATCAGTTATTGCTCGGTGCAGCCCAGCATGTGAGACCGATGGCCTGAGCCACAGTTGTGAGCTGCTGATGTATCGGGGGATCTGGGGTTTTAAGACTTGTGTCTGTTAAAAATGCATCAAGTTTATCAAGGGAAGTGAGAGTTCTCTGGGCTCATTAGTCTGAATAAAATAGCATGCTCTGGCATGAAGTGATTCCAACGTTAAAACCGTTGCCAGTTAATCCATTTGAGAGCAGATACTGCCTGGTGATCAAAACTGGAGCTGTGTGTGTGTGAGGGAGAGAGTGTCTGCATTTTGTGTTGGGTTGCCTGAGAGAGGGGGAGAAAAAAAAAGAATATGAGTGATGGAGAGAGAGAGATAAAAAGGCTGGGAGAAAAAAAAGAGGATGAGTCTGTGCAAAGAAAAGAGATGAGAAACGGAAAGAGAGAGTGATGAGGAGTGAGATGGTGAGCATAATGGAAGAGGAGCAGGGAGAGGCGGCTCTGACCCACACTGTTTTTGTGCTGCTTAACGCTGCTGGCAATAGTGTGATCAAACCCGGAAAGACTCAGCCCTACACTACATCCCAGCCCCATAATCTTTTTCTCTGGGGACCCAGATAAAACACGCAGAGGACCTCGTCTTTCTCTCTCATGTTCCTCCATACGCCCCACCCCTCCTTCGACTCAAGAGCGCTAGATCACGTACAATTACAAACTCCGTGTGAAATGAGCTCTTTGTACTGTAAAAACATGGAGGCTGCGCATAACATCGACCATCAGCACAGCCCTGAAACACTGGACCTAATCAAGCTCCTACACGCCTTGGGAAGCCACTGCAGTCAGAGCTGAATTAATTAGGGTGGATGTTATCAGTCACTGAGCCATTAGTGATGTTCCTCGTCTTGATGTGCATCTCTTGATATCTCATCAGCCTTTCTCAGCATTTTACATGCAGCCTTATCAACCTGTCTTCTACCTTGCTGCCAGTGGGATAGCAAACCAATAGCTGCAGATTTATGTGGGATCTGTGCAAGTCTACATGTGGGCGTGATAGCCAGTTGTCAGGGACAACCGTACTTACAGCTTTCGATCTCCAGGGTGCAGTTTTGCTCATCTAGAGGGTAGCGGCGCAGGTCCATCATGCAGGCAGCAGTTGTGGTGATCCTGGAAACAGTGTGGGATGGAAATAACAGAACCCATCAGAGAACTGACTGAGGCAGCCACAAAAAACCCAGTCTACTTCATCTGACCTTCACTACAGAGTACGATGGGCCAGTCGATGCAGAATGATAACAAATCTCACAACCAACACCTGCTATAACACCCTCCTCAGAAAAAAACAGGGGGAATGTCATTAACCCATAGAGACCCAGTGCTACTAACGTAACAGTTCCCAAATGATTTTTTTCTCTATTTGTATCATTTCTTAAGTGATTTATTACTATTTATTGTAATATTATGCTCTGTATTTTCCATTTTTAAGTGAAAATGTCTTATTTCTCTATATTTAATTCATTGATCATGTCCAAAAAAACCTCAGATTAAAGTTGAGGGTTATTATATCATAACCAAAGAAAACTGAAGAAAGTGACTTTTTAAGTAAAATATATCTATAACTGAACATAAACTAAATAAACTCCATCCACTGTCATTAATCAAACTCCATGGGTTTTACTGATGAATCAGTGTTTCAATTTTTTATTCATTTTGTTCATTTTATTGCTTGTTTTCTTCATGTTATTTAGTATTTTATAAATTTTGTTATTTGCTTCTGTTCATTTTCTGATTTTACTTATTATTTTACTTGTTTTTGATAATTTTCTTTCCTGTTTTTTTCCCCTTCAATTTAGTTCAGATTGTGGCATATTTTGCTGATGTTAATTATTACTTTGTTGATTTATTATTAATTTTTGTTCATTTTATTCATTACTTTGGCTGTTTTTGCACATTTCGTTGCATATTTATAGTTGCTTTTTTCTTGATTTTAGTAATTTCTTTTCTTATTTTTCCACATTATTCATTATTTTGTAGTTCGCTTTTCCGTCCTCAATTTTGTTCCTTTTATCCACTGTCATTTATCAAATTCCATGCTTTTGCTTTTGCTTTTGCTTCCATGTTCACTACAGAGCCTCTGAATGTCCAAATGGGTCATATCTGATGACCATGAAAAGATGACAAACACTAATTATTTACATAAATTGATAGGATTAGTGGGTCAACAGTTATTTAACATTTTATATCAGTAAATGATTTTGGTCACCAGTGGATGTTTGGGTCTTTATAGGTTAAAGAGGCATATCAGGACCATAACCAGCTAGAGATTTAATGTAAATACAGGAAACCATCAGTTTTTCATTGTAATTGAATAGATTTTGAAAAATTAACCAAAAATAAGATTGAACAGTGTCATGTGTTTTTTGTATTGTTATTGTTTGTATTTGCAACTATTTCCAAATACCTCTTCAACATTTCTAGTTTCTAATCAACACCAAGTATTTAATAAGCAAGAACAAATATCTGTAACTGCAGTACTAACAAAAAAAAACAATATCCATGTTTATACTCCTGTAATCAGACTCAAAAGTAACGCATTAAAAGTAATACACTATTGTAAATAATTCTCTTAGTAATAGCTTTCTCCAAAAATATCATACAAGAGGCAGGTGAAAGTCCTCATTACTTTTGTTTTTCTTAAAATAGCAGTAGACTAATGGACACTGTAGAGGAAACACAAGTGATCCCCTAATTTTCTGTTCTGATGTAATGTCACGGGACTTTATGGTGGCAAAATGGACAAGTGAATCACATATCAATAAGCATTAGATGAGCCTATCTCTTTTCTGGGAAACAGTCCTTATTTCATTTTACACCGAAATCTATCAAAACATTTTTATGTTTTTTTGCATGTTTATTTCTTGTCAACATGTTGATAATGAGTACAATGATAGAAAAAACACTTTTTATACTGTCTTGTATTACACTGTGCCGCAACAGCACTAAAACAATCAAATCATGCATCATTTATTAGAGAACTGAAGAAGACACTGGATGTTACTTTTCTCAGTACTTCATTACTTCCAGTTTTTACTCATTTGTAAAGTAATTCAGTTACTTCTGAGAGAAGAACATCTTATGAAATACTGTTGGTAGCCCAAAACTTTCTCTTGTGATGGCATAAAACTGAACAACAAAGCAGAACAAAATGACTACTTTAAAGCTTGAGTTGGTCCCCAACAATGCAAACATTTCTGAACATTCTGTTTGTGTCCTATTTTGCAGCTACTCACAGCTGCAAAATAAAAAAATAAATTGCATGAGACAGATTGCATAAGAAAATAAAAAAGAAAACTGTGTTAAACCTTTGGAAAACATTTTGTTCTCTCTTCGTGGAGTTTAATAAGCTGGTTCTTATTGTTGATTGTCGTCCACTGCCAGAGTATATTTATCTTTTGTGCAATGAAACAACATATGACTATAAAAAGCATATAGTGCATACTGTACATACAGTGATGACACTGAACTGGGACACAGCCCTGGTTTTATTTTTGTCGCATATGCAAATAAAACAAGAGGGTGGTTCAAGTCTTTGGTCACACAACCCTGTAATAAAGAGTCACAGAGTGTGAGCCAGACGCATCCGACAGGTTCACGGAGAACGCCGTGCTTCCTGCTACACACGACAAGTTGGCCAGAGCTGAGACGGGCTGGCACCCGGCCGTGCCAAACCCCCGAGGCTGTCTGAGAGAGACTGGACACACAATGGAACGGCAGAGACTAAATCTAGACTTGTAAGACACACACACGCACACACACACACACACACACACACACACACACACACACCTACATACACATACACACACACACACACACACACACACACACACACACAGACACTGATTGATATAACACATGATAGCATCATGCAACCATTAACAGTAATAGCAGCCTGTGGGAAAGTTCCCAGAATAGGTCGAATCGTTTGTCATGACCTTGGGTTTTCCTTGTTGTGTTTGGTTACTATTAGTTCATCAATTTACATCTTTAATAGAGATTAAAATGAGAATCACATGTAATCACCCAGACCTGCATTGAACAGGAGAAGTGATTAATAGTGCTCAGATGACACATAAAATCTAATCTTAACAAGATTTTTTGTTTAATTTTCACTCCTGAAAGTGAGGAAAACCTGTCAGTATAGTGAGATAATTTTAACTCTAATTAGTGTGTTCTTAAATAATTTCTTTATTATAGTGCAGCCGTCTGCCTGTCCTGCCCTGTACGAGGACACCTACACTCGCTGACGACATTTTGACATGTCTTGGCAGGAAAAGCACAGGTGAGAATGATAAAATTAACAATGGCTGAGTTTAATTTAGCTGCTTCTGTTCCTGAGTCCTGGTATATTGTTCATGCTGACTCACTGTCACCCTGTCACTGGACGCACGAATACAGCAGAGCCATCATTAATTTTATTAGTAACATGTACAGTGACAGAAGCATTAGCTTGAAAACTCTTTAAACAAGTGTTTTTGGTTTTTTTGCTTTTAGGACCCCATAATAGACAAAAATGACTTGGGGCTACAAGTATGTAATAAGCTTTTTCATTGTCAGTACTGCAGTATTGATCTGAAATAAAATAACCAGGAGTCAGGCAGTCTGTTTTTGTAAATCCAGCACTTTAAATAATTTATGATTATCCTTCATTATGTAAACAGTCTAATATTACTATAAATCAGTGCTGCTCATTGATTAGCATCACTATTCGTGAATGATCCAGTAGTGAAACAAGAACAGGAAAAGATATCTGAGTCCATTTCATGCCTGATGAGAAAATGTATTTTTGAGCTGCACATATTTGAGAAACGTTTTTTAAAGCCCTATGAGGGAAATAAAAACAAGTCATTGTGTCACTGAGCAAAGGGGTAGCAGTAAAAAAAAAAAAGAAAAAAAATCACAATACCCCTCCTCTCTTAACTTCATCCAAGTGACTAAGTTATCTTGAAGAGTGCTTTGTCTTTAATAATTAAGCACAAAAGTTTATTTGAAATCCTTCTACATAGGACTCGCTGCTCCCCTGGGCCCAGCCTGGCAAGTTTGGGATTTTATTTTCCGAGATGAGGAGACACACAGTCTTTCTCTCTCACTGCCTCCTTTTTCTTGCTCTCTGGGCTCTTATGTAAGAGCCAGTTAGCAGGGCCATGGTGCACCGGGGGATTAACACAGGACTCTCATTTCTGTCCTAGTTTACCCTCTCTATGGCCACAGCTTACTGGAATGTGGTGCTCACCAGTTAGTCAGTCATCACTCACCATCATCACCATCAGCACCACTAAATCATCATGGTGGCAGAGGAAGCACAGGGGAAAAGCGGAAATGAGGCCAAAATGGCAGGGGTAAAAATAACAGCCTATTTATAGCCCACCTACATCATCAGCAGAAGTCTCGAAGCTTTTTTTGTCTGAGGAGAGACTCTGCATCACTGATCAAGAGCCTCTTCTGCATCCTCTGGCCTAACTGTAGCCTTCCCGATACCCACGCTAACAACTAATAAACAGCAAATAACGAGCACGGAGGAGAGACAGATGAGGATTTCTCTGCAGGATTCCCTCCCCGTCTTCGCCTCCCTCGTCCTCGTCTCTGCTGCAGCGAGACTCTGCCGTGGTCCTCTGCAGCAGTGATCATGTAGCAGAGACTTGTTTGCTCTTCATCACCATCAGGCCGGTCCCTCTCTCATCACAACCTGCCGGAGGAGAGGCCACGCTCCACCAGATCACGCAGATTCAAACACGCTACATTTGCTCTGCGTCGGAGCTAATAGGACATGGAGTTCTAAAAAAGGCTGTTCTGTTTTTGTTTTGCTTTTTTTTTTCATTTTTCCCTGTGTACGTTCCCTCACTGTTCAGCGTCTGTGTGCGTTTGTGTGTGTTTGTGTGTGGACCCCCCCTTAGGCAGCCTGTGCACCTTTATTCCAAATGACCTTGTTTACGGACATAACACAACCACCACGAATTCCCAGACAGAATCTCATTTCCAGGCAGCGTCACAGCACAAACCAAACGCAGAGAGAGAGATTTTTACAAGCAGGTTACAAACCTGTTCACCTGGTAATTAACATGACAGACTACGTATTATTACACAGACGCTGTAATGAAGTAAATTAAGATGGAGAAGGTACCTCCATTTTGGATAGAGAGACCATGTGAAGCTGTGGAAACATGCAGGATCGTCTTTCCCTGCTCAAGCTCTGTTGCCAAATTTCAAATAAAATGTCTGCAGTGGCTCAACAAAAGGGGATCCTATGTGCCAAAGTACGCAAAATAAAAGAGGGTTCAGTCGACACACACACACACACACACACACACACACACACACACAACATACAACACATTCACCTTCCTGATCAGTAGTTTGGGAAAGATAGATAATGCTAAGCATCTATCGACATTATTGACAGAAAAAAAGCTTTTTAAATCCCTCTCTTCTTCCACTCAGCAGCTTTCTCCTCCTGGCCATGCGATGTCATCTATTGAGCTGCAGAGTGGAACACTCCTCGCCCTGACAAAAGGGGACGTCAGTCTCCATAGCACAAGGATATGTCCTCTCACAAAAGGAGTTACAACATTCACAGAGAGAGGGAGAGACAACGGGCGAAGACAGAGGAGGGAGGAGGGAGAATCCTAATAATTTCTCCATTTTGAATGAAGTCTGACCTTCATGTCTCATTCTTTTTCCTGCCTTCCCTCGCTCTCAGTCTCTCAGGCTGAATTGTGAACAACACGCACTGAATGTTTTGTATTTTAATTCCATCCCTGCGTAAAATGAAAGTGGAGTTCTAAAATGTGTTTTTCTGTTGTGTGTATCTCGTCGCTGCCTCGCTGGGCGGTATCTGTGTTATTGGCTGAGCCTTTTCAGGGACAGGGTAATTAGATCAGACTGCGTCTCCCCGAGAGTCAAACCCAGCTCTAAAGTGACAGTTGGGAGCACTATTGTAATTTTCTGCTCCTCCTGGTAATTGAAGACCGGGATTTGGCAGGATTGGGATGCACATATATCCAGGGAATAAGGAGTAAACAACACCTTCACCCTTCCTCCTCCGCATGCTCCCCAAAAATAACACTCGCCCACTCACACACATCCACGCGTAGACACAGATCCCACACTCACACAGATACAGACATGAAATGCCTCCTGCAAACCAAACAGCACTCTAATCTTTTGGTGTACCCCAGGTACGATGTTAGCTAATTTCAATTAGTTCAGCACAAATCCACATTCACCTTTGAGGCCAATAATATGTTTACTTTCGCCGGTTATTATGTAAGGATTTATCAAAACAACATGATATCTTACAGCGTGACATATTTACAAGTCTTTGAGGTTTGCACAAAGGCAAACAATCAACAATTTAATGCAGGAGAATTGATTTAGAACCAGCAGATGGGGGATTTGAGGTGAACTGGGTGTGGGCATGAGAATAGCCATTGCGTGTGTATTTACCTGCACAGTTACTGCTGGTAAAAAGTAACCTGTAGTTTAATGCAGTATTTAGACAAAACACTGAAGTTCTTGTATTTGATTTTTACATTATTTTCATTTTCTGCTGTGTCAAAATTAAACTCCATTATATTTCAAAGGGAAACATTATCATTTTTATCCACATTTAGCTGAATTAGAGATGCCCTTTCTAGATGCAACATGAAGATGCTGATCATGTTTATGCATCAGTACCAATAATCAAATAAAGTAAATCACATTAAATAAAGTATGTACATTGGTGCACAGTGTATATGTTATATCAGAATTTTTTTTTTACCACTGTACTGCTGTAATTACATTTTTCAGGTTCACAATCAAGAAACAGCTCATACATTCTGAATTTAAGTCCTTACTCTTTTTCAAGTTGGATCCTACATGTCCATTAATGAAACATTATAAAGCGACGTCCCTCATTTGTATTTCAATTTTTCTGCCCTGTCGCTCCGAGCCCAAACCAAAATAATCCCTGTGACATCACTGTGACATCATGAGGGATTATTTTTACCTCAAACTTGACTGAGCTACTTAAGACGCAGAGAGGACAGGATACTATTTATTCACAGCGCAGCAGTGCTCCACATGTCAACTAAATGTTTTTTGACATGAAGAATCTGCTGAACGTTCCTTGAATGTTTTTTAACCTGGCTGATCACATTCCCACCAAATGAACGTGATGACAATGAATCTCTGAAGCTAACATGTTTAACTCAACAGAGGACAGTATTATTTAGCAATAAAAAATATAATTATCCTTTGTATGATATGGGACATTGTGATAATTATATTAATCACAATATACATTTTTCTTTTGTCTTTATGATTCACTTTCTTGCGATTCTCAGTTAAAACATGTAAAAAAAATAAAATAAAAAAATTTTGTCTGCTGCTATAGACCATTTTCTGGCCATAAAGAGGAGTTTGAAACCACAAATAATAGTCTTTTATAACATTTTGACCTTGTTGAATAAAAACATCTATTGTGTACATGTTCTATATTTGGAATTAATGTTGTGAAAGTCAGCATATAGTCACTCAAAGACGACTACAGGGGATTTTGTCTTGATCTCCATCCATTAAAGTCATTTTATTTTTTGGCCCTTTTGTCTTGTTTCATCTTTTACAAATATGTTAGCTATACAAATTACTATCTGGTGTCTTCAAAAATCATCCTTTAAACTTGAAAGAAATAATGATTTGACTGTTAGCACAATAATTATTAAGATGTGCTGATGTGAAAATGTTTAACATGAGTAAAATGTTTGGCCATATTGCCCAGCCCCAGTATTACTTAAATAAATCCATGAAATCCATGGATAATGATGCAGACACACTGTGCACACTTGGACCTTTGGACAGGACATGTGTTCTCATGTGTCCTGTTTTCCTGCGTCTCCTCTCCACATCCACTCCAGCCCTGCTGTTGCAACCAGCCGGCCCGTCTCTACAGGTATGTGTCAGTGTGTTCAGCGCACACAGGCATCTGGCCGGGCTGACTCTGACAGCAGCTTGTGTCTGGACTTGCTAGCATCAAATAAAACCTGAACCAAACCCACGGACCAAATAATAGAGGAGCCGGGAGGCACCTGCACTGACAAGGACAACGTATCTGAGGTAACAACCGCAGCTCTCTGCTGCACGCACACCCTCAAATCTACAGCAGCCCTCTCCTGCCTTTCGCTCCTGTTTGGCTGTTATGCATAAATATGTGCGGCGCTTATATAATTCAGCCAGAGACTTATAAATTACATTTCTCGACTGTTGAAACAAAATGTGGCGATGAATAGGCTGGTGCAGTGCAGATACTTAAATTTTTAAGCACTCTCAAGAAGGGCATCTCAGTCTGGAGAGAGAATGACTGAAGGCTGCAACATCTTGAATTAGCAACAATAATCTTCATCTTTAACGCACACACACACATACACACACACACACATGCATGAAGAGGAGGCAACAGATCAGAGGAGGCAGAGGCAAAGTGATGGACAGGCTGCGCTTGCCTGTGCAGCCAAATACGCAGCATCAGTACAAATACAGATTCAGTGTTTGTATTGAACTGCTACATTATTGATTATGAGTTATCAATTATGGATACAGCCTCCTCAGAGGCATCACAGTCCAACATCACAAAGAGATGTCTTCTAGACCGGCTGAACCATCCTGCACAATATGATTGAGTTTGGCTTTTGTATCACCCTGCTTTATTATTGATAAGCCACTCAATTATTGATATTGATGATAATCAGGGGATCTGAAAGAGTAAAACATGAAGGCGTACTGTATACCTCCTATATGCAGCTGCTGAAGGATCACTCCTTTTTATTACTACTTGGGTAAAACTCTTTACTGTACACGTCTATTTTAGTAAAATAATCTCTGAGATCTCGAGCATGGAAAAATCTGATTAAAACAGAAAAACAATAGAACCACACTTTCTATGCCAAATATGAACTTTTTGTCACTTTTATCTGCAAGTTAATCTTTCTCAAGGGTTGCATACATCTTTCTCAGTTAACTTACGAATATTTCATCTTTTCACCATTTTATTAACTCCAAACATGTCTAACTCTTTGGCATCTTAGGTTAAAATGGCCAACATCTGAGAAAAGTAAAACAAAAAATATTGCCAAACTGTTTGGACGACTGAAAATGACCTTGACAACTTCCATACATACAATACTTGCTTTATAGTCATCTACACTATCAATGCTTCCATATTTCCTGATCTCAGAGGCTGAGTTAGTGAATCTGTAAATAAGAAAACCATTGGTATTTAAAGGATCTGAAATAGAAAGGTTTAAAGAAACATAAAATCTACAGCAGATCAACTCTTAAAGAAATAGAACTATTTTTGTGGTGACTTCCAAATGAATTTTCACCTTTTGTCATTTTATTATCAAAATATATTATTTTATTGTCTGCATTCTTTTTCAACAACATGTATCTTAAAAGAAAAGTGCCTACAACCACTGTCATTTGACAAACTACACGGTTTTATTGGTAAATCGTGTTATAGAAAATAACAGTGCTTCCATGTTCAATATGGAGCCTTTGAACATCCAAATGGGTCATATCTGATGGCGATGAAAAGCTTAGAAACTGCATTTTACCTGAATTATTCTCATGCATTGATAAGATTAGTGGTACAAAAGTTATTAAACATTTTATATCAATAGATGCTTAAGGTTTTTAAGGGTAAAAGTTAAAATGCATTAACGACTATTACCATAAATACAACTCCTCATGCTCAGACTTGATCTAAAAATAGTTTTGATATTCTAGGAAGGATGCAGAAAATCTTTTACCTGAGACCGTAAAGCACCGTGCCATCAGGGTGCAGACGGATCATCCTATTTTTGACCGTGACACCGTGCACAAAGGACTTTTTGTCATTGAGGAAGTAGGTGTCTGGGACCCACAGCTGGTCAGCCACTCGGTTATCCAGAGTCAGGTTGTAGGCAATCTCAGAATAGGACAGACGCTTGTCCCGCCACGCCTGCTGGAAGTACATTGTCAATGTGTAGTCCTGAGGACAGAGACAAAAAGGAGATAATGTAATGAAGCCAGTTAAGTACTTCAAAACCAAGTGAAAGTTTATAATATTTAGGTGACAGCTCAAATCCTAAAAACACACACTGGCTTATACAATCTACTGGCTTTGTCTTCCATGTTAGAAGTCATATAAACATAATTTCACAGTTAGATCCAATAGATACTTTTATTCAAGAATGAAGCGGTTGTATTCAGGATTTTACAACCAAAGAGTGGAGTTCACATCCTCAGGTTTGGGTGATAGACATAAATACACAAGTTACCGGCAGGAAATATATTCTGATACGACGTTACCATAATGTCATCATTTTACTAGGGACAAGTCACAAACAAACCCAAAAATCTACATCTTTCACTTTTGGCTTTGGTAAATGACTTTTTTATTCTAACTTCTGTCAAGTTCATTGATAGTGAGATTATCCTCTACAAAGGATGTCCTTTTTTTTTATATAGTTTAAGCAATAAAACTGCTATGGTTAGGTGCAGGGCCAGATTAACACGTCATTGTACCCTGGGCAACAATATTCAAGGGCCCCATCATCACAACCCCAGAATCCCTATAATCTGGCAAAATACAGAATAAATTCCAGGAATATATGTAAATATACCCCATACTTCAATATCTAACTATCATCAAATGCATTTTGATGTACAAATGTGTAAATGCTCGTAGAACTACAAGTGCACCACTATAGCCTCTTGTCAAGGCCACTCACTTGCATATGATGATATGAAAACAAAACACATTAGCATCAGTATAATCTAAAATTGATCTACTACATTAGAAAGAGAGGGAAGTGTCCTCCATTTTCACAAAAAATAAATAAGAAACCATTTCCAAAGTATCCAGTATTTATTTAAGAACACTTTTTGCGGACAGTTTCAATTATAAGCAAAAGATAACCAGACATTTTTGTTATGCCCGAGCCACCCAGGGCACTTCAGAGGTCGCGGGCCCCCGGGCAATTGCCCAGTTGCCCATATGGTTAATCCGGGTTTGGTTAGGTGTCTATGTAGGTTCTCATTTGCCCAGGTCATCTTTCTTCTAGGTAGTTCTCGGTTCAACTGGACCGGTTTAGCTATTTTTGGAAAATGTTTCGTCTCTCATCCAAGAGACGAAACGTTTTCCAAAAATAGCTAAACCAGTCCAACTGAACCGGGAAGAACTACCAAGAAGTTATGGTTAGGGTGAGGTAACAAAAATCATGGCTTTATATAAACATAATGAAATTCAAACAGGGACATAAAAATCATACATTGCTATATTGTGTCTGAATGCAGATAGATACAATTCTGTTCTAAGACAAAGACAGAAAAAAGCCACAAAAAACTGACTTTCCAGTGTCTGCAAAACATAAAGTTCGTGTGGACTAACCAAACACATTAAATATTGATTTTAGTGTTCTAAAGATTTGCTATAAATGCACTTAAACAGAGCTCTTATCCTTGCAGCACAACCCAAATGACCCATGATACAACATACTCTTTATTTTGCTCTTCAGCCCATTTAATATGAAATTTTCTCTTTCATATTAGCAACAAGCAACAAAAGCAAAACGCTCAAGTTGTTAAACAACATTGTGTGACAAGTATTAGATGACAATATAGTCATTAACCTCATCCCACAATACAATTAGTATATGTGATATACTGTCAACCCATGGTGAGTCACTTTTATCACATTTTTTACAGACTTTATTTGTAATAAACTGCTGTCTTGTGGTCTGTCCCTAAACACCCCCACAGAAATAGTGATGCAGCATATAAGTGAATGTATGTGTTCTTTAGATATTACCCCACTTCAATCAACACCTACATTATCCTTATTTGAAAAAACACCTAAAAAGTACTTTTATGATTGAACATTTATTCTATCTCATATATTTTCCTGCATCTCAACTTTTATGTATAAGATCTGCTTTATGTGAGCTGTATTTGTTTTTTTTTTTCTTTCTTATGTTACACTGGTGCCTGTATTTGGATTAATCTCTGTGATTTTTACATGATTGTTTAATGATTTTACTGATGAGACATGTTTGGCTCCAACCTCTCCTGCACAATGTATTAACTTGTTAATAATAATATTTTTTTCTATTTTTATCTTCATCTTGTATGAAATTTGCAACTAAACTAAAACAAAGCACAATTGGAAAACTGTGTTAAATTACACTGGCATTAAAACATGAAAACTGATTGAGAAATAATAATAATAATAATGATTTACTTAGTTCATTCTTAGCTCATAACCATTCACTTTGTACACATCCATGGTTTGCAGAAACATACAATACAATATTTTGTCATATATAGGTTGTTCTAGTTTTACTACCATCTCAAGAAGGCCTCATATCAAATGCCAACAGCGCATCATCTAACATGTAAACCATAGATGTGTTGCTGCACATGGTATGGTCTCTGCATAGTGAGAAGGTCAGCCAAAAGGCCGCTGTTGGTCTGAAAGGCCACAGCCTATACTAGGGGCCATGGTAGTCGGGGTTGGGGGGTTAATATTCATCTATCCTCACTTAATTTTGAGCTCATGACCAGAGGGGAACTTTCTCAGCTGGCTGACTATTGTCTCACACTAAAAATATCTGCCTCAGCTAGAACAAATGAAGCCACTTTCTGTTTTATCAGAGCAATTCCCCCTCTAAAATAAACAGCCAGTAGATTTCTCCAGCTGGGACTTCTTCCTTCTGTCCTCACTTGCTTCTGGTTTCACTTTTAATGTTTCATGGGAGAAAAAAAAAAGAAATATTTTGACGTAGGAGAGATATAACCTTGTGCATCCATACTGTACAGTTTGTATTTACACATGCTCAGAAATGGAGCTGTAAACTGTACATACCTCCTCCCTCTATCTCTTTTCGCTGCTTCTCACTCTTAAAAAAAGACTTACACCCACACACCACAGTAAAACACAGCACTGCAGTTGGATCTGCTCTGTTACAGTGTATTCTAGTGCAATCGATGAGTGGAAAAACAAATTAAAAAATACGGTCTGTGAAATGAGGCCCTTGAGCTTTTACTCCAACCAGCCATCATCATCACTTATCATTGTGTTTCCGTATTTCCCAGACTTTTCTTTCATTACACACTGGCGTGACAATGCACTCCTAAACTCTTATCATTCATCGCATGCAGTGTGAGCGACCAAAACATTGCGTTAAAAGGGCATCTAAAAATACATGAGCTCCTGCCATGTTGATTTTTGCAGGAGTGAAAAGTCAAGCCAGGACGGCCACATTCTCATCCCACTGTACAAGAGTTCCCACCAAACCCCTTCTCTCCCACTCGCTCCCACTCCGTCTCATTATCAGCCTGTCGATCGGATATCTCTATCACCTTTGGGATCGTTAGCTGCTGCCTGTGAGCTCAGTGTACATCACCCACTGAGGCAGCATCATCTAATATCTGTCTTTAGCACCATCCTTCACCAAATGCAAGCAGGAAAACAGACAAGAGCAGAATTGACGGAAAACCAGTGTTACCAGCAGGGGCTACTCGAACAAAAGCTGAGATTTGTGGATGAGCAAGTCTGATAATCATGCATGTTTTGTGGCAGAAAATATGAATCCATATGTTTTATCGTCATCAGTTATTTTCTTGATTAAGTGATTGATTGTTTGATCTGTAAAATGATGAAAAGTTCCCAAATTTTGTCAACAACCCAAAGATATTCAGCTTACTGTCTAACAGAACGAACAAAATGAGAAATAATTCAAAAGCATAAAGCTGTAACTCAGAATTTTGGCCTTCCCTCTGAAAACAAGTCAAATTGATTAGCAATTACCAAAATTGTCATTGATTAATTGAATAGTTGACAAATAATCAGTTAGTTGTTGATGCAGTAATTACCCCATGACATTTTTTTTTTTATTGCTCTACAATATTTTTTGACATGACTAGGGAGATAAATTGTTTTTTTCCTTTTTCCAAACAAGCTAACAATTAGGAGTAGGTGCCCAGGTAGAGCAGCCGCTACCATTTATTATCATAATCAATAAATCGATTAGCAGTGTTTTGCATAATTTACTAATAATTTGTCTATGAAGCTGAAAAATACCCCTCACAATTTCTCTTGAAATTAGTTTATTCAGTTTACATTGATGCAAAATGACATACAGTTGCAGAAAAAATGATCAGACCATCAAAAGTCATCAAAAACAATGGTTATGCAATCAAGTACAAACTCCTGTGTGTACCATGTGACAAAAACAGACACAAAAGAAAACATGGAATGCCTAAAAGTACTGTTTTTGGCAGTACAATGCCATAGATATTGATGTAAGAACTGAAGTGATTTTGTTTATTATCAATAAAACATGGAAAATGGATCGATATCAGCTCTGAAATTAAACTCTTATGAGCTATTTTTGTTGTTATCATTATATTTGTCTAAATAAATGTACCTTTAGTTGTGTCAGGCATTAAAATGAACAAGAAATGGAAGAAAACAAGGGGTGGTCTAATAATTTTTTCCATGACCGTAAATAACTAAATAATAGTAAAAAACACTAAATAATGAATAATTCTCAATAATAGAAACAATAGAGGAGGTGACAAGTGGAAATGTGTGAATCAACTATTTAAACATTGAAATATTTGGTGCATCTAATTGTTTTAGTCTATTTTAGGCTTTTGATAATGTGCTAACATGTTTACTGAACCTATATTGAATGTGCATGCCCTAATTTTCATGCATTTGTAGTGTATGCGTGTGCATCTGAGGTGTTTAAGGATATGCATACCTACAGCACAGAAAACACCTGGGTCTGTACATTGCCTCCTGGCTGTGCTGTAAAATGGCAGCATAATTATGGCCTCCCAGATGGTGCTGTTTACCTTCATTCGGACATCGCTTGAGCTTAGAGAGGGACACAAAATACAGCTGCCCCCCCCCCCCCCCCCCCCCCCCCAAAGTACAGTAAGAGCTCGTGCACATCATAGACTGGGGATTACCTTTTGTTTTGTGACAATGAAAGGATTACTATTAAGCTACATCACAGAAAGTCACATGAGCATCAATATATCATGTATGTATTACTATAGAAGTTCTGTGAAAAAGTCTCTGCATATGCATGCTTTTGTTCATATGAGTGAAAAGCATTTCATTCTGATCAAAGCATTTCATGGCATGGTGTTGCAATATTTAGTCCACTATAGAGGGTGAAATTCTTCTTCTAATGTTTTCTCCCTTTGAAAAAAATAATACACAGAACATGAAATTGAAACCAATCCAGAAGATGGACTGTAGAGACAGAAAGGAAGGCTGGTTTGGAGGACATTGCAGTACATAGCATCTTAAAACACCTGCACATATCTAAGAGACAGACTGTCCCATGTTGGAGTGGCGTTCTCCAAAGCGACCTTCAGTCTCCTTGTCACAAGCACTCCTCAAAAACCCCATTAGCATCACACAGACGGCCCAGTGAGCATCGATGAGGGAGACATCTTGTGGAGAGCACTAACATTAAGAAAAAAGCATGACAGCACTGAATGCATAAATGTGATGATGATACAAAACAAGACTCGGCTAACTTAAAAAGGAAACAAAAAAAAGAAACCATCAAGGCTGGTTGCACAGTGACAGTCTCACTACAGATATGTTTCTGGGCAAACAAACCCCCATTAAGAAGTGACAGAGTGACAAGGAGTACATTTGTGTTTCCCTGAGAAATCTGACAGGCTACGGTTGTTACAAGACCTCCATTACAACTACATCAGCTGTCACAACCAACATGGGAGGGAGCTGCCAGCAGACGAGCTTAACACACTGACTGGGTTGTACAATGTTCGCCTCAATACAGTCATTTTTATCATTATTATTATTAATGTTATCATTAGTACAGACTAGCTTGTGGCATTAATGCTTTACACTGTAGTTTACACATTCTGTTTGTGATGACGCCCTCTCACTGGGTCTAATTTATGTATTTGTGTTTTGTGGTTGTTGTTTGTGATAGAAATGCATATTTACTCTTGTATGGTACACTTATAAGTCTATTTACACAGGTAACTGTAGATGGACACTAGTGGTTATAATCATTTCATCCATACCACTTCTTTTTGTTTTATTAAGTGTATTTTTATTTGTGTGGGCGTCATCCCTTTTTTCTGACCCTTGTCTATAAGCGTTTGTGTAAATGTTTTTTTTTTACATCTTCTCAAATACATGTACTGTAAATATTTGCCCATGCCTGCAGGGCTGGGCCATGTGGCCATGATTGTTACCAGGATAAAATCTTAAATGTAAAGTCATATTTTTTCAAGTTTAAAGACACTTTGTAAAACAGCTGATGGCCAGTTGGGTTTGGCTCCAAAAAGCCCTGAATCCCGTCGTATTACGTTGATCTTCTCTTTAAAAAAAATATTAAGTTAATGATTTTTTTTCCCAGGACTCATTCCATCTATTGTATTCTAATCAGTGATTTAGTGGTCCATCTTTATATTTTTCCTCTGTTAATCAGATCTCAGGGAAATAGGAATTTTTGAGGTCTGCCATTTCAGGTTTTGATTGACAGGTCTGTGTGACGGCTCACTAATCTGCAGAGGAATGAATGGATGAATGAAACACAATGAAAACAGCACAATGTAAAAGATGAAGCAAAGCATAACACAAAAACACACCCGCAGCATCTGTTGTCAAGATTTTGTTCATTTTATATTAATAAACAAATAAAATGAGTGAGATCAGAGGTCTCATTCAATATGATGAAATATGGCATCAAGACATTTAAGAATGTTCTTAACGCTTGCCAAACAATGATTTTCCCCTTGAGAATAAAAGTTGATCTGTACTTCTATCTGTATGTGTAAGCAAAAGAACATTTTAGAAATGTACACATCAGCATTCAAGTATAGATGAATAGAATTAAATAAAATCACAAAAAACTAAAATATTTAGTGTTGTAGCCAAGAATGTAAACAAATCCTTCAACATAAATGATATTAAGTGCAATAAATATTACTAGCCCCTTTTACACAGCACTTCTGTTCTGGGAATATTCACCAATATTCTGGAATGACGTCTGTGTAAACAAAATGGTGGGATCATTTGGTCCCACCTCTGTCACGGCTCTGGAGGTAGTAACAGAGTCGTGATAAAGGTGGGATCATGATTTCGGAATGTTATGTAAAAGGAACACCTCTCATTCCGCAACCAAGGTGTGACATTTCGATGACATATTCCAGTGTGCGACCCCTGTGCCGGGGGGATTTAAAAATGAGTGCGGGCCGTGTACAGTAAACAAACATATCAACGCGACCAGAAAGATGTCAAAGTGGGGAGACGCCGAGATCCGCGAGCTGTTGTCACTTCGGGTGGAGGATCCATGCTATCCATGCTACCATTTGTGGAACAGTGAAAAATTGGCCGACTCTGGAGAATTTAGCTATGCTATGCTATGCTATGCTTGGGGCTCAGGATATTTCCAACGTGCAAGGTATACATCACACTATACGCTGTGTCTCCGCCCCTTTGATTCCGGAACACAGGTCCGCTGTGTAAAAGTCCAGCCTGTCTCACCTCTGTTACTCCTTTGGCTTGGCTGTGGAAATCAGTCTATCGTGGCAAAAAGGTGGGATTACCATCTCACCTTTTTCCAGGATCTCTGTGTAAAAGTGACTACAGTTTCACTGTCCAGCACTACATGTATGATTTTTAATTTCTTCACTTTCATCAATAAGTCAAGAATTCCACATCTGCCTTCTGACTGACTACACCTCCAGGTTCTCTGCTGCTTTACAAGACAGGACAGACATCCACAGCACTGCTAATACTTTCATCTACTGTGCCCTGCTGCAAAGTACTCCATCAGAGTCAGGGCGGAATCTGCTGATAATAGCATCATCTACTGTGCACAGCTACAAGGGGACAATTTGGCATTTGTACAATAAGAAGCTCATCTGCGACGTCACCACCACTGGTCCTTTTTACTTAACGTCTACATGCAGTGTAACACATCGACTGGTCAAGCTGAGTTTTGTCATTTGTCCATTTAAATGCAGGCTTCATCTTAAGTACCAGGGGTCGACTTTCTGGCCATATGCATCCTGGGGGAAATGACAATATGGTGGATTTTATGGCTCTTTTTCCATTGGGTCATTTTTCAGCTACTTAGCATCAGTGGAGAAAGTGCCTGACAGAATCATTAAGGAGTCATCAACACATTAAAGTCATCTAATGGAGCTGGATAACTTACTTCTTGTTTTAAGACACAGTGCTTTTTTGTTCTCCATACTGGCCATAATGAAAGAATATTATGACCAATTTAAACTTGGCGCAGCATCACTTTTGCAGTGCCCGATGGGACTCTGCAAGGGTAAGTGTTGATAATTAAATCAATGACAAACCAGTCAAGTCAAAAAAAAAGACAGGCTTTCATTAACAAAACAAAGTCTGAATGATTAATGTACACAATAAACATTCACCGAGTAACTGAATTTCCCTCATACTCACTTTGAGAAATACAGCTGTCATGTTTCTAAGCTCATTTTCTGCCTCTTACATTGTTTTGTCAACAAAAGGGCGACAGTCTCCACGGACGAAACATTAAGCGGAGAAACCAGAGTGCATATAGGAAAGCTGCAGGATTAAGTGTTGTTCTTGTGCTGTAATTACACTGCTGACCATATTAATCTGTGACTCTGTGTGTCCATCCAGCATAACTAATGACATCGTTCTGCACAACCTGCATTCTCGTCTTAAGTTTTGTTTTTGTTCTGTTTTTTTCAAAAGCTCAACAAGGCCAAAAAATCTGCATAGAATGACAAAAACTAAAGACTTAACACAGAATAAGTCTAGGTCAAAGACAAAGTTCAATATTTAAAATAAGAAGACAGTATTATTAATTTATTAATCCATTTTGCAGCCATTTTGATAACCAAACAGACTGAAATAACTTTAAGCTTTTTTTCCAGGTGTAAAGCTGATGTCTTTTAACAATCTGTGATACAGACCAATCATTAATTGCAGCTTCATTTCACATATTGTTATAATTAATATTTTTAACAAATCCCCAGTATCATCATCTGTTATGAGATTAAAAACAAATAAATCTTTACAGAGAAAGCAACCTTCACCTGTATTATAAACATTACATTTTTTATCAAGTCTCTAGAAAAAGCAAGGCCTTGTTTGCTTTCCTTGACTTCCCTAGATTCACCAAAAAAAAAAAAAAAGACTGTGTTGTCATGGTAACACTGAGTAAAAATAACACAAGCTTATTTTCCACAAGCTGAAAATAAAATGGAACAGGATCAGTTTGGACAAACAAGATCAAAATGGTTGCTAATTCTCAACAGAAGATGCTGCATCTCCACATGCACGGACCTGCCGTGATGTTTCAGCCCCTCGTTGTGTTGTGTTGTGTTCCCTCTGGTCATCGACTCCCCCTATCTGAAGGCCCGATCCCCTTACTCATGTAAAGAAACCAGAGCTTGTCAGGATAATGATCGTAATAAAGGGAATGCTCACGCCCCACTAATTCCTCCATCCCAGAAGCTACCACAGCTGGTTTGTTTAAATCTTTTAATTCACAGCCAGCTAATTAACATTCAGAGAACAGTATTATAGCACAGGCAGTGCCTCTTAACAACCACCAACCTCAGGTATTTTACATGTAATTAACGAGCAGAGCAGAAGAAAAAAAGACGAGGAATGAAATACTCATTTACCGCCCCTCCTTATTCCAGCCTTCGTGTGCCTATTGCAGCTACACTCAACATATGGACGCATGCTGAAGATATTATTATGCAGCACTGATGCATTGCTGAGACAACAGACTCGACTTGTATTTAATCAGCTGCACTGGCTGTGTGCAGAACACTTTTTAATGCACCGTAACCAGGGTTCGGTTCCTGGATCTGTGATTTCAGCAAAAACAAACAGCATTATGCAAATGCAATTTCAAATGCTAAGTGAGAGAGATGAGTGATGGAGCGAGATGCCAGCGCCAACAGAGTGGGATACACAGAGATAAACAGAGGAGGGGTCTCTTTGCCACGATATCAAATATGTGCCATCCTTTGAACTAACCCCAGTGAGTCAGCACAGCCCACCCAGCAAGGATGTGTGGTCACACCTTGTACTCGGAGGACACTTCCCTCTCAAAATAGCGCATTTGTAATGTCATGCAGGCCGAGGCTTCTATACCCCAGTGCTGCCTGACCTGCGGATTTTATTGCCCGACTACATGGCTGACCTTTGAGCCTCAACAGGCCATCACTGTGGATCACACAAGAATGCACAAAAAAAAAAAAAAAAAAAAAAGACTCGGCACTGGCACTTTCACATGCAAACCGGCCTCAGAAATGTTCTACATACAGAGATCTCTAACAAAAAAGCCCATCGCTTCCTCAAACACAACCATCATGCCCTTCATGTCAGCACAAATTCACATGGAAGAGAAAAAAAAACGCCACAATGGCTTCAATCAGCCCCGACCAAAACGCAGAGTTCATTCTCCACCAGAGGCATTTTTATCTTTAATTAGAGAAGCGAGCAGCTGTCTGAAAGCCGAACCTGCTCCCTGCACAAAAACACAAATCCAGTCATCTTAAGTCACTTCTAACAGCAAATCCATACATTTTCCTAAAGTTTATATTCTGTACACACTGCATTTTATCAAGATCATTGCTGTGAACGAAGATACAGCTTCACCATCCCATCATTTTATAGATAACCTGCAGCAACATCAGTAATCAAATGGATTTCAGTAGAGGCTGAGTCACCCATTACAATTTACAAAACAGATGCAAATTCAGCATCTCTGAGTTTTCATCCGCTGGTCAGACAAAGTGTTATTGTTGTCATCGTGCAGGCGGCCATGTTTTGTTCAAACCTACACAGCTTTATTTTTCAATTATGGCACTTTTTATGTCAAGATCTGAAGAGGGCAATACAGAATGCATATGTAAGAGATGTCCCAATACCAACTGCTGACACTGATTTAAAAAAAATAAATTATTGGCCTTAACTTTGGCTGAAAGTTAACCCATTATCGGACAAGTGACTATTTTTGGTCATTTCTGCACACATTACAAGACCATGACAGCAACAGTTACAGTGAGGACAGTGAGGCAACAATCTCAGGTCCAATGTGGTCTACAGGGTCTGTAAGGTCCACCTCTGCATGAACAGTGAGTGTACCTGCTTTGTTAGGTACCATGAAGTAATGGTACTAATGTAAGGAATGATGTTCAAAGGGATAATGTGGATGTGGACAGGGGTCTGGATCAGCACTTATGTTGGTCTAATGTTCTAAAAGTGATGTTCTAATGCTCTAAAATACATGTTCCTTTCACCATATGAGTTTTTCTTGTGTTTTTTTTATATATACTTGAATTTTCTTTTTGCCACACCAAATGTGGTAATGTCATTGACCTTGATTTTCTACATAACAATAAAAAATCTTGAAAAATTTCACAAAGTAATAACGTCTTGTTATATCCTCCAATAACATGCTAAGGTTGAAAACTTGAATTTTAGAGTATGCTAGAGTATTTTGAGTACATATGAGTGCCCTATAAAGGGTTAAGGCCAATAATAGCTTTTACTTACTCCCCAAGTTCACTCACAGAAACAAAGTCATCATAAATACCTGAAATGCCTTGATGTCTTTTAGCTTTACATCACAGTATTTTTGTATGAGCACAATCTTAAGCTAATTTATGCAATAACCATGAGTTTAATGTTATATAAAACCCTGGCCAGTACAGTATGTAAATGTATTCTATCTTATTAACCAATAGCAGTCATATCATTATTTGACCAATACAGATAAATGCCTGCATCTCTAATAGACATACAGACATAGATGTAGATTTAGATAAAGTCAATTGAGCTTTGACCTTTATTTATATTGTAACAAGATCCTTTTTGTAGCATGTAGAAAGGAGGGCGTTGTATGTCAACATTTCCGGGGGGGGGGGGGGGGTCTGCTGTAAGTTTTCGTTGGCTGCCACCAGGATGTTACATGTTAGAGCCGATGAGAGTAACCTTCACCTCTCTCCCAACCCATTCTTCACTTCCCTCACCAGCCTCATCCTCCTCCTCTCTCTACCTCTCTCTGTTGTTTTCCCTCTAAGTTGCTTTAATCTTAAGAGCGGCTGCCCCTGATGAGGAAGATCAAAGCCTCCCTGCACTGAGCACAGGTCACCAACTCCATCCTCGTGATCACGGTGCACGATGATATTATTGATTTCTTTAAGATCAATCTCGTCAGCTGCTGTTATCTTTTATTGTACCAAAGAGAGCTGGACACGAAGAAAGAGGAGGAGGAGGGGGAGGAAGAGGAGGAGGAGGAGGAGGAGATTCCGACCTGTTATATAAGTTGCAGAGAGGAATTTTCACAAGGTAACAACAAATGAGTGGAACACAAGTCCACCGAGGTCTGGGTTGTTATTGTTCATTTTCTTCCTTTATTTTTTTAACTTTTCAGTTAAATTTGTCTGTCGTGTCAGAGGGACGCCTGTGCAGATCTGGCAGGGAGAGCTTTTCTGAGAAATGAGCGAGATGAATGCTCTCATAGCCACAGGGAGTTGCATGACGTCAGTCGCCATTCACTGTTTGTGCACAGTTTTGTGTTTTGTTACACACACACGAATGTATGAAGCAGTGTTTTTTTCCAGATGAATGCATGCATAGATGCCTAGTTCTTAAGTAAGATAACCCTTTGGAGCAAGGCAGAGGTGTATTACATGGCTGCTGAGCCCAGAGTCACAGCCAGGGACCCAGTCGAAAGTGGTGGGAGGGAAGGATGGAGGAGGCAGAAGAGAGAAGGAAAAAGAGGGAGGTGAAGGGGAGTGAGGGGTTTCTATTTCAAATCTCCCTGGACCCCCAAGGCACTTCCGTTCTGGCTGCATCCTCTATACCAAAATAAATCATTCCCATCAAAGGATAAGCTCCAACCATTCAGCGCATGTCTTCATCCAAACGAAAGTCACAAGGCGACTGCATTTATCTGCTAAAAACTCATTCAGTGCATACTAAAAGGACCAGCTGACTTCTAAATGGGACCAACACAAAATGAGCAGAATTAAACAAAAAACTAAATATATCCCAGCAACATTATCTTAAAAATAGCTCATTTGGTGATAGAAAATACATCACCGATCCAGTCCTAGTGGCAAACTTGTTTTTTTTATGCTATTATATAAGATCTCTGTTTTGTTGCTCCATAGAGAGGCTGCTTTGTAAATGATCTTGCACTGTCTCTAAATTCTCTGCAAAGAATCCCATGAGCAAAAGAGAAAGAGAAAAGCTGATAATAATCTGCCAGTAATTCTTAACAAGACATAGAACATATTTAATGCAGTGGAGCTCCAGCAGATGCACCCCTGAAGTAGTTGGATGCTGTCAGTTTTTTTTTTTTTTTTTTTTTGCGGGTTGCGGTTTGTCTGTCACACAGATCAATAGGTGGTGCTCTCGCATGGGCTGCTGAACTTTTCCCCTTGTCCTTTTCCAAGTCGCACATGACGTTCATCTCTCTTAGAATACCCGGGTCCTTAGGTTTGCTTCGCTTTGCGACCAGACATGTATTATTAACAAATTGCTTACGTCACCTAGCATGTAGAAGAGGGGTGGGATGGGAATGGGGGGGGGGTTCGTTTACGCAGACGCTGATGATGTGCGTCGCCGCCGAATTAAAAGCGCCAAATTGATGCCAGTTTAGGGAGAGAAGAGGCTGTTTTTGTTTTTTAATGCGTTTCTTAGGTAACTGCACGGAGAGGAGAGAAAGGACTGCGTGTCAACAAAATAGCAACGTGAAGCAGTCAGGAGCGCACACACGCACGCACACACATGCGGCTCTCCGCGCGCAGCCAAGGCTGTGCGTCCGAGTGCGCCAGTGAGTGTGTGTATTGAATTCAAATGCAGCAACACACCAGACCTGCAAATGCGGGACTGAGAGGAGGATGGCGATGATGTGTTTGGGGGAACGGATTACCAAGCCTTCACATTTTTTTTTCTTTTAGCGGCGTGAAATATTCACAAGATGCATCAACTCGGCACGGGTTAGCCCGCCTCTCACAAACATACACTGACCCGTGATAAGTAGCCTACTTCACAGGAATTCCAACCGTGCCTGGCACGATTGGCAACATAAAGCGGGGTAATAAATATAAGGATGCACCTACCATATTGACTTCAGAGACCATATCTATGCTGGCTATGTCTATATTCATCCCCACTGCCACTGGTGCACCTGTGAAGGAAAGGAGGCATTAATACAAGAGGCATGAATAATTCTCCCATCATATAAATTTAACTAATTCGTGATGCGCACAGGTTCTTCTCTGCTCCCCTCCACCTACAGGAACGACCGGCTGCATCAGCCTGATCAGGATCGGAACGTTTATCACGCAGAAGAGCTTTAATGCTGTTAATTTAGACTTTTTAGAGAAATAATGAAACACTGATGAGCGGGATCGATCAAGTTAAAAGCCTGTCTTATCTCCTCCTCATCAAATGAAATATGCACATCGTTGCTCATAGCCTAATTGGAGAGGCCTATTTGGCTGTGAAGGGGTGATTATGTAAATTAAAACAGATTTTGCGATTCATTAAACATGTATTGCACGTCATAACGGCGTGAAAACATGACATTCCGTTTCAATTTGGTTGTTACCTCCGAAATCTGGCCTCAACCGAATGTCGTATCCTTTCATCAGTCTGTCCACTGTTTCTTTTACCAGAGGCATATTGCTTGGATCTTTGATATCCTTGACGCTGCGGAGAAAAAGGTGGTGTAATGAAAAAAAAAAACCTATTAACATCACACGCCAGGCGCGCTTGAACACGACTACATGACATGCAAGACAGCGGACAGAAAACAGGAAAATGCTTACCTTTGCGCCCAAACAAAAGTCACTAATAAGGAAAAAGTCAAAATCCCAAAGTGATTTTTCCTGATCCTCCCCATCGCAACAGTTTTTGAGGTGGTTTCGGGATGCGAGTGAGGAGAGCGCACATCCAACTTACTCCAGACAGTGCAGAGGAGCCAATGAGGGGCGCATGCGTGCAGCCAGCCCAAGATCAAAGAGTGGAGACTGATGATGGTGGATGAGCAGTTTCCATTGCAGAGAAAAATATTAAAGGGACAAGTGGATGTGCGTAATGAAGAAACAAGCATTTATGCCAGGAAATGAACAACAACGGTGTGATTTTTCGCCGTGTTTTATTCTTGTTTTGTCCCTTGCATGGCATAGAAGGACTGTGTACATGCCCACAAGGTCAAACGATGTGGGGTATAAATGACCACAGCCAAGTTAAGATCAAGTTTAGTCCTTCAGTGTTTAAAGCTATTAACTGCCTAATAGGACATATTTTCATTTGAACCAGGCAGACAGGATGTGCAGTTATGTGTACCAAATAACCATACATTCTTACAAAATAATAATGATAATAATAATAATAATTTCAGAGACACTCATGGGTGCTGTCCCACTCCTCCCTGCAACACTTCCAGAACCTGCAGTACATCTGAAAATGCAAAGGGAGCACCAGAGTACCAGAGCAGAAAGGTGGGATGGAAAACACAATCCCACAATTCATTTTCTCAGGTTTGAGTACATTTTTGAAGCTACAAGGAGGGATGCGAGCCTCCTCTAAATTGTCTTTGATCTTGTTGTAGTGGGAGCTGTGCTTCTGTAGAGGGCAGACTTCTGAGAGCATTGGTTCACTGTTGCATCACCACCAGTTACAGCCATCATAGATTATATCATCCACTTCTTTTTGATGTGTTTCTTGGTTTGTGTGTATGCGTGCAAGCATGTCTAAGTGTGAGTCTGAGCAGCATGTATACTGTATGTGTGTGGTGTCTGTGTTAGTCCGGGACCCTGGGAAGTTGTGAGTACGTTTGGGTTGTAAAGTGTCTGAGGCCCGTGAAGGACAGCTCTTCAGCAGCTGATCAGAACACAAGTGGGCAGTGGTCACAGCCTGTGAAATGAATAGATGTGCGGCAGGAGAATAAATGAGTTTCTGATTCATTTCCTCTGTCACATGAGAGCAGTGCAAATGCTGAGAGCTTGTTCATGCAGAGAGGTGGGGAAAGATGAGGCTGGATGGATAGTGACGGTCTCTCTGGCGGCACATGCCCTTTTCCAGGTCCGTTTTTAAGAGGTCGTATCTGTGTCCCTGAAAAACCAGAAGAGCACAAACCGCAAATGTGAGAGGAGCATACTGATGCCTTTCCACATCCTGAACTGCTCTATCTGCAGCATACTTCACAGCCAAAAACTGCTACAGTGCTCCCTGTCTGTCCTCTCGGTGCCTTCTTCAAAAGTACCGAGCTAGAGACGTGGTGAAAATATGTAAGGGGAATAGATGTGATGCAGCTGTTCTCATGCTCTCCATCTTGTCTCTCTCATTATTCTGCAGAACGTTCTAAACAAAACAACCATAAAAATTCTCTGACAGGAACATGAGAAGCATGATGAGCAGATTTGCACCCCCCAGTGTTACATAACAGATCTCTCTCTCCCCCGTCTCTCTGTATCGCTCTGTGTTTTTGCACTGTATCTCTCTCCTTCCTTCTTGGACATGGAGCTTTGTGTTCTATAAGTGGCTCACTCATAAATGGGGATATGAATTGTCGCTTATTCATTTGGTTAATGCAAAGTGTGTGCTGCTTTAGTTCGCCTGTGAGGCCCACTCCCCATGGAGAAACAGTGCTGTCATTAAAATGGCTTTGGTTTTGCCAGCCCTCAGGTGTACCTTATATAAAAGCAGAGAGGTGTGATGCATATTTTTCCTCTCAAATTAACTGAGGCCCTTTTGTATTATAAATCTATGATGATGATAAAAGCCACACTGCTGGCGTCAATGCAGCAACAACACAATCTAACATAATTCACATTTTTTTTGCTTACAACTCCTGGGGCTGTTTCAGCTTTAGAAATTATTGATGTCTTTATGCCTTGATAAAAGTGTGGGTAGTTATTGTTCCATTGAAGCTATCATAATTAGAGCAAAGTAAGACAGGTTTGTGCCTCTTTCAGATATAAAGTATATAAAAAAAAAACATCATCAATTGAAAGAAAAGCTTTATTCTTCACTTGTACAAGAATGCTGCACCTTCCAGGTCTCTCCTCTTTACGTTTTGTATTTATAGATATGTTGATTTGCAGCTGTCAGTTATAACCCTATAGCCACAGGGTTATAAGTTAAAAGTATTTCTATTGAACAATTCAGTTTTGTCTTTTTCTATTCAGATATTATTGAAGCAAAAGGAAGGTGATGATTCTTTTGACCAGTTTCTCATTTTGCATATATAAGCCTCATAAACCTGTATAACGTGTTCAAGCATACTGAATATAATATAAAGGGATGTAGACAAAGCTTTGTTTTCATTGGTTTCAGGATAGACTTGAATATAGACTAAAATGTGAACAGTATTACCTCAGTGGAAGTAGAACAGAGTAAACAGAATAGAGATGGTGGGAGTTAATATTATTAAATCCCGTGGTAATAACTTTTAAAGGCAATGATATAGAGTCAAAAGAGAGTTCGAGTAAAGCACAGTAAGGCTCTCATGCAGCACCATTCATCTGCACTTGGACAATAATGAAAGTAGATGACTGATTTTAGATTTCATTTGATTTGGATGCACAGTCTATAGGGTGTGAGCAGGATCAGTCATTGTTTTGGTAAATGTAATAAGTGTACCTGGCTTGCTCCATGGTGTCTTTGGCCAGGTAGATGTACCAGTAAACTAGGTTGAAGAGTGCGAAGGCCAGGGGGAACAGGATGCGGGCGTACTTGTCAATAGGGCTGGTGCCAGCCAACTGTGGGATTTGAGGAAAAGCTGAGCCCTGTTGGAGGAAGATTGGCAGTGGGGGAGCATCATCAGGCTCACTGCGACAAACCGAGTGGTTCCTCCTCTTGAGGCCTCCACGAGGGCTGCTCTCCGGCTGATGAGGGCCAGGCACGTTTGAAAAGGAAAAGCACAAAGAGATGAGATTGGAATTTTGTGGTGATCATCAACAGATATGGATGTAAAAACAAGAGGAAGTGTGTGTATGGTGGTTTTAACATGTGGGTGTCAGGTATTCCAGGCTGCAAGTCATTTCTATTCCTGTGGGAGCTTCATCTCAATGGTTTACCAACGTCCCTATGGAATGCAGCAGGTAGTTTGCTCGATGCCCATAGGGTGGTGAGGAGATTATGCAGCGAAGACTGCCGGAGTTGTTCTCTGTTCTCACACTGAGGCTATTTTTAAAGCATCTAACCATGAGCCCTACACGTGAGACAGATCCCAGGAGGATGCTGGGTGGCTTACTGTATTAGCATAAAGCATATAGCAAGAGAGGAGAGCGCTACAACTGCTCATATTACTATTTAATGCATAGTGTGCATGCATGGGTAGAATGGAAGAGGCAGGGTGACGACTTGAGAATGCAAAGAAAAAGACCTCCTATCTGTGGCATGATTTTTCTCTCTCTAAATCAGAGCTGCAGCCTTCCTGTTCAGCATCAAAGTCACTTCAGGTCTTTCAGTGATGAGAATAC
The DNA here is from genome assembly GCF_902148855.1 of Sphaeramia orbicularis. Taxonomy (NCBI): domain Eukaryota; kingdom Metazoa; phylum Chordata; class Actinopteri; order Kurtiformes; family Apogonidae; genus Sphaeramia; species Sphaeramia orbicularis. Next base: position 30,901,730 of record NC_043966.1, read on the forward strand.
ACATCTCAATTCCAATCACGCATGTAAATGTTTTAGGATGACATACAGTAAATCACACAGCCATTTTTCATAGAAGCATAAGAGGATGAATCCCCATTAAATTTTTCAAACTGCACTTTCTTTTTGCCAGTGCATGCAGCTGAATATCTACATTTGAAAAAGTTTGTACATTTCTTGTTTTTTTTCAGTAACTTATTTGTGAAATTTCCCACCTGTGCAGTCATGTAGGTTCAACTGAATCACATCTCTTACTTGAATAAAAGTAGGAACATCACAATGTACAATGTAATCTGTTACATCTAAGAGTCACGCTGTCAAAACCTTACAAATACCTGGCATATTCAAAAACTACAAATGAATAAGGACCAAATATACCTAAAGTAACAAAAGTGGAGAATTAATCATTACTAGGTAATAATATATTGATGCATTATTGTGTTCATCTATTGTTAATGTAGGGTTTATTTTAATAACTTTTTTTTTTTCTAATAACATTTACATAACATTTTTAGTGTATTTTAGAATATTTTTTCACTAATAATAAGAAGTTTCAAACTGGAAACTGAAGTTAGAGGTAATAAATGTAGTAGAAATACAGCATTTACCCCTGAGATGAAGTAGAGTATAAGTATAAAAAGGTAGAAAATGGAAATACTGATGTAAGACAGAACCTTGAATGAATGACTTATTACATTACATTATGCACTTATTTACATTTCATGACTACTGGTAGATTGTGTTGATAAGTAAATCAATCATTTTCACTCATTATTGTGAGATTTTTTTGTTTATTCTTGCAAGTTTTACCAAATTTCTATGGTTTTCCTTTTTTTTTCATCATGTTTCATATGTTTTGAAACAAAAAATCTATTGGTCTTTTCTTTAATTGTGCAAACTTTTTCACCAAAGTCATTTCACCTGTAATCCTGATTTGCAACAAGCAGATATTAAAAGGGACTGGATGGTACTTCAGCAAGAAGGTAATCCCTTCTTATAAATCACCTCCATATTTTAATATTTAATATTTTACTTTTATTATTTAGATTCAGTCATCCGCTCACCGATACAGTGTCATCATCGTCACTGCCAGTAGCCAGCACCTCCAGCTTGTCCTGTCTGGCTTTCTGCTTCTTCAGACGATTGGCCTGCAGGGTGGCGAAGTAATTTACTGCTGCAAACTCAACGAGAGCGGACGCCACAAAGGCAAAACACACAGCTATAAACCAATCCATGGCAGTGGCATAGGACACTTTGGGAAGCGACTGTCGGGCACTGATGCTCAAAGTGGTCATGGTCAGCACTGTGGTGATGCCTGGGGATTTTATTCAGACACACAGAAATGTAACAGATCAGAGTATAGAACATGATTTGTATGATTTTTCCATGTAACTGCAGAGAGAGGAGGCGTACCAGCAACTGTGCGAGCAGGAACAGATTCCTTGTTGATCCAGAAAGAGACTTGTGAGAGAACAACTACCATTATAAGGGGAATATAGGTCTGTATGAGGTAATATCCCAGCTTCCTCTGGAGATGGAAATGGACCACCTGCACAGAGTAGTGACCTGCAAGATAAACAGCATGTGTGGAGAGCGCAACCCTGGGGGGACAGAGCAGGTTAGCACGCACAGAGCACATGCCCTTGCCTGCCCTTGAAACAGAAGAGCAGCTAAGAAAAAAAAACATATAGATATTTTGCTGCTGTTAACACTGGAATAACCCACAAACTGCAGCACACAAAGAGGTGAGGAGGAGGAAGACAGCAGGACAAGAGGGAGGAGGGAGCAGTGTAGACATGTGAAAATGGGATGAAGTCGAGAAGAGGAGGAAGGGGGAGCATGTGAGGAGGAGGCAGGAGGAGGCAGGAGGAGAGGATGCAGCGTCACTATGGGTAACACTGGCCTGTTCCGTCTAAACACATGCATGCAGACATTCACATTACAAATCCATGCTGCATCATGTACACACACACACACATACTGAGGCTCTCTCTCCCCCCCTCTCTCCCTCTCTCTCTCTCTCTCTCTCTCTCTCTCTCTCTCTGAATACTAAATGGGTATCATCCCTGCCTCATCCTTTTCCTCCTTCTTACTGGAATCTGCAAGGTTCACAGCAGGGGAGCACTTCTCCTTCTGGTGGAAAGAGAAAATGCACACACACTACTCCATCCTTCCTCCATGTCAGTGCATTCACTAGGCTTTAAACCCTATAGTTCTTTTTAAGGCACACCATTCGCATTAGCCCTGACCACTTAAGCATCTTAGATGGCTGTTCAAGGAAGTCTAAGCTTTTATATCGACTCTGCTGCGGGAGAGTAATGGACACTAGTGCAGACTTTGAGGAAAGTCACTTGACCTCTTAGATTCATTATGTGTCAACACAAAAATTTAATTAAACTCTTAAGTGCAAGTTTGTTGGCTGTGACTGCAAATGCAATGAACATTACCTGTGTTCGCTTTGAAAATCTCACTGGACAAAGTCTGTCCCACCAGGTCATACTGAAGGAGACTCATGGACTCTTTGGGACAATCGACTGATGCAACTGGTCCCTTCTTCCAGGTGAACATAATTTCACTACTGGTGTAGGCATCTAAAATACAATGACAGTTATGAAACCCTTAAAGCACATGATGCATGTCCACATTTATGAATCTGGACATATTTGGACATCATTAAAGCCCTGTGAAATAATTAAGTATTTATATGATAGGTCTACACAGCTACTATAATCCAATGCCTGGTCCAACTATGATTAAAAAGTCATTTTGTAGGTGTGAATGGTCTTTTACATTTTGCTGATTCATCCTGCACCGGGGAGGGTTCGCTAATTTGGCATCTAATTAACCACTTTCACTATTTTTTTTCTTCTTCAGTTGCTAAAATTGTAGTTACCAACCAGTGCATAGGGCCTATGAGCTACCTAGCAGTCATCATTTGTCACTAGGCTATTATGGGTCATTGCACCACAGGTGGAACTGACCACATTTTTAGCACTAGAGGCTAGATTCCTATTTTCACAAGAAACATGTTAATAAACTAAAAGAAATAGCACTCCGCTGGCTGTTTCATGGGCAGTTTAATCCTCTCTTTAAAAAGCATCTGCAGTACTCACAGCTTCCAAACCTGAGAGGACAGGCGTGTCCATCCATGGGGAAGTCCATCAGTCTCATTGGACACTCTGCACTGATTGTCAGTCTAATGACAAAGAGGACACATAGAAAACAGCCTCGGTCAGTCATCTGTCCTGTAACAGACTCACAGACAAAGTAGAGCCTTTACAAAATTGAATCACCTCATAGTATACAGGACTGTCCCATTCTTCATGATGCGGAAAAGCTTGTTTGGTGTGGTCATGTTATGGGATATGGACTTCTTAGAGTTGCGGAAGAAAGTGTCTGGGGTCCAGATCTTATCCACCATGAGGTTGTTCAACCGCAGGATTTCAGTTGGGCCCTCAAATTTCAGCCGCTCATCCACCCACGTCTGACGGAAGAACATGTCCATGGTGTACTCCTGATATGTGAACATAGCTTGTTAGTAGATGAAAAAAAAATCCTGTGCTCTGGGAATCTGAATATTTTAATGCGCTTTAATATATTAACATGCTTAATACAGGAGCTGTTTCAACTTTCTGCAGCCAATTCACAGCAGTCCAATATGAGGATGGATGACGAGGCAATGATGGATGCCACTCAACCCAGATAATCATTAATCAATCTATTCAGCCATTCTCTCTGTCTGACATGCTGTCATATTGATTTAGAGGCCATCAATAATGGAGTTATAGGGCTGGTCAAACAGATTAAAGCTCATTAGATGGTCTCATGGCAGATTGCCCATAAGGCAGACATTCAATGGTCACTGAAGCGTTGTTATCTCCTGCAGTCAGCACATATACATCTCCTAACAGAAGTCATGTCTTACCATCTCAACATCTGAAACAGGTCCAAAACTGGTGACAAATATGTCTGTTTTCACCTCTGTAACTCCACCTGCAATAAAAATTCACACATGTACAATGCACACAGTAATAACCAGTGTGTATAAAATATATAAGGCCTCTTGTCCTTCATTTCAGGTTTAAGAGTGTTGTATAAAGTACCTCCAGATCCAGGTCGCAGTCTGTTGTCATAACCATCCAGTAATCGATCCAAAATACGAGTAATGTCATCTGAATTAATCTTCTCCCTCTCATTTCCATGAACATTAGCATGACTGCAAAGACAAACAAGGTTAAACTCCCAGAGTCACTGTTTCTACAACCAACATTTGACTAACAAAAGACTTACTTTATCCACCAGATAAAAATAACTACATTTATTGACAGGATCATCTTTTACAGCAAGTATCACCACCTTCTCTGTCAACTTTGCAAGTAAGACATACTTCAAAAAATTATTTAGAAGATGAGCAAAACAGTGCTACAGTCTTTGACGTCTTTGAAGTGACTGGTGGGGAAGCAAAATGACACAGAAGGTACTAAGACAGGAACAGTAATCTAATTATCAGATTAGCAAATCCACTCCTTTTTTTAGACAAACAGCAGATTCTTTTAAGGTTCCTGATATAAGCCAAAGTAAAATAGTAAAACCATAATAATGAAAAATGAAACGAACAAGCTTCAAGAGAAATGAATATAGATCAACGTCAAATCTGTCCTATGTCCTAGGTGATTTATGTTGCAATTTATTTTTCTGACAGCAGATGTCGCCAAAAGGCGGAAGGCTGTTCACAACCGGAAATGACAGACACAATGAGTCACGAAGAAGAAGTTTCGAGAGCGTGCGAGGCAATAATAAAAAGGCAGGAGTTGATGCTAAGCTAAATACTAAAATAAATCTGGTTTTAGGTATTTTAGAAACCAGTGTCATAAAGCAGCCGAAAGATAAATAGCGACCAACACTGCCTGCGTTATATAAGTTCGCAGCACCTCTCTGTTATCCAGATATAAATTAGTTAGCTAACGTTAGCCGAGCTGTCAGCCGGTGTGAGACCCCGGGATGTCAGTTCACTTTGAAGAGAGGAGCGGAGTCGTCCCCTGCAAAACCCCATGGGGGTCCTGGTACCAGACCATGGAGGAGGTCTTTGTCGAAGTCGAGGTTCCTCACGGGACGTCAGCCAAGGAGGTGAAGTGCCAGTTAGGATCCAAGAACATAGAGCTACACGTCAAAGGAAAGGAAATATTCAAGGTAGGCTGCTGAAATGATCTTTATGGCATATTCCTGTAGAATAATAAAGAGGAAGAATTGTCTGCAGCTGGTACTTTAGGGTTTATGAAGACAAACTCCTTCCCAGGCATCCATCATGCCAAAGGGCTAATATAAACAGGTTGCAATATAGAGTTTCTACGCTGTTTTCATGCATTATTAGGCTAGAAGAGGTGTGTCAAACTCACTTAAGTTCAGAGGCCACATATGATCTCAAGCAGCTGGACCAGTAAAATTATAGCCGATAAATTATCTGTCTCTTTAATATTTGAATTTTTGAATATTTAATAAGTTTTTAATTTACTCAGTGTCATGTTTGTTTGTTTGGGTTTTTTTTTGCTGTACTTATCTCTCTTACTGTGCTGTTTTGTTTTTCTATGTTTTTAATGTCTTTGCTTGCGTCTTGTTTTACTTAAATTTCAGCTTAATTCTGTCCTCCTGTTTTACTCTCTGTTATTTTCACTCCTGGGTATTCTGTTGTTGTACTCTTCTGCTTTGTCTGTCAAAGCACTTTGTAAACTTGGTTTTTGAAGGTGCTGTATAAATAAAAGTTATATTTAAAAAAAGCGTGTGTGTGTGTGTGTATTTTTTCTCTTTCTATTAGTGCAGTAAAATTGTAGTAAAAGTGCTTTTTTTTTTTTTTTTCCAATATTATGACTCAGCTTCTCATTTGTACATGTACATTACAACTTACAGATTGCAATGAACCTACAAAGGCACAAAACATGTAGTAACAGGTTGTGTTGTTAAAAGTGTTGTTAAAATTCTGCTTATTTTTCTTAAGAAATTTCAAGCTGTTCACGATTGTTTAGAATATTCACATTATGTGAAAGGACAGTTTTTAGTTGTAATCATTTTCATTGTGTAATTTTACTTTATTCACGCTAAAACAAGAAAAAGATAAAACACTGGAGTTGTCATCATTTATATGTTTTAATTAAACTAATTAATTTAATTAATATTAATATTAATTATTTAATTAATCTGTGGCCACTTGACTAAAATGAGCTTGACACCCTTGAATTTTAATATTTTTGGTGTAATTTTTTGCACTTCACAAATTCATTTTGTGGGCTGGATTGGAACCTTTGGCAGACCTGATTTGGCAGACAGGCCATATGTTTGACACCCCTAGGCTAGAAAATAATGCTTTTCTTCTTCAATGCAAATATGATTCATTAAGTAGCAGATTATAAAATGATTTGTCTGTCTTCTCTGCATTATTCTCCTCCTCTGTCAGGGAAAGCTGTTTGGCACTACTGTGTCTGATGAGGCTACGTGGACACTAGGTAAGTCTCTTTCTTCAAATTAACAGAGCTGCTATGGATGGACATGTACACATATCAATCTAATGTCTTGTCTCTGTAGAGGATAAATGTCTTATCCAGATTGTCCTGATGAAGGCCAACAGAGAGGCAGGGAATTGCTGGTCCTCTCTGTTGGAGGGGGAGTACTGTGCAAATGCCTGGGTCCAGGACCAGATGCAGAGGAAGCTCACATTAGAAAGGTTCCAGCGAGAGGTGAGCATGTGTGCAAATATTCACTTTATTTTTATGTCTATAGCCAAATATTAACAGAGATTTCTCTCAAAGGGCTTTATAATCTGTAGAAAATGCAACATCCACTGCTACGGTGGCCCAGAGGTGCAACAGGCCAAAAAATTACCCACTAGACGAAAAAAATTATCTACTACAAGAAAAAAAAGAGAGAACAGCCTAAAAAAATTATCCACTAGATGAAAAAAATTATCTACTACAAGAAAAAAAAGAGAACAGCCCAAAAAAATTATCCAGTATAAGAAAAAAAAAGAGAACAGCCTAAAAAAATTATCCACTATAAGAAAAAAAAGAGAACAGCCTAAAAAAAATTATCCACTACATGAAAAAAATTATCTACTACAAGAAAAAAAAAAGAACAGCCTAAAAAAATTATCCACTAGATGAAAAAAATTATCTACTACAAGAAAAAAAAGAGAACAGCCCAACAAAATTATCCACTATAAGAAAAAAAAGGGAACAGCCTAAAAAAATTATCCACTATAAGAAAAAAAAAGAGAACAGCCTAAAAAAATTATCCACTAGATGAAAAAAATTATCTACTACAAGAAAAAAAAGAGAACAGCCCCAAAAAAATTATCCACTGTAAGAAAAAAAAAGAGAACAGCCTAAAATAAATTATCCACTAGATGAAAAAAAAATCCCCTATAAGAAAAAAAAGAGACCAGCCAAAAAAATTATCCACTAAAAGAAAAAAAAGAGAACAGGCAAAAAAAATTATCTACTAGCCCAAAAAATTATTCACTATAAGAAAAAAAAAGAACAGGTGAAAAAATTTATCTACTATGACAAAAAAAAGAGAGCAGCCCAAAAAAATATCCACTATAAGAAAAAAAAAAACATCATCCACCTTTTCAGTTACGGGGGCGCTGTTTACCCGAAAGATGCCTTGCTTTAAAATTAAGACCACCACAAAAAATAAAAGGATAGGCTGAAAAATTTCAAGGCTTTCGGCTAATGTGGCTAATGCTAAGGAAGTACCCTACCGGAAGTGGAGGTCGTGCGCTAAAAAATAAAGTTATTTTAAAATATAGATATTTACATTAATATAGTTTGCAAAGCAGTTAAATGATTAAATACGGTTCCAGTGTCTGCTCAAGGTTAGGCATGGGCGTTAAATGGTTAAGGTTAGGGTTAGGGTATGGTTGGGGTTAGTTTTCAGTGGTAAATGGCCCTTGTGTGCACTGTGTGAAGGTTCGTTGCTAAGCTAATGCTAACGCGAAAAGTTGACGGCAACTTTGTGTTATTTTATTTTGAGAGGAGGAGAAGAGGCGCTTCCTGTGGAGCTCCACTATCATGGCATCGCCCATTTGTTTGCAGGTAGACCTCTCCTCCTCAACTCAAACGGAGTGTCTTTACTAACACTAGATCAAGAAGGACATTTTGTGGAGATAAAGATGTGTGCCGTGGTACCGCAGTGCCTCGGCACCTGGCAACGAGCTGAGCTGTGGTACCGAGCCATGGTACGCGGTGCCGTGCTGGGGTACCTGGCACCGAGCCGTGGTACCGCGGTACGTCGCGACACCAGCCGAGGTGCCTCGGCACCTCGTGGCACCAGCCGAGGTGCCGCAATATGCACTCGCTGTCTCTCAACAAATGGGCGATGCCATGATAGTGGAGCTCCACAGGAAGCTCCTCTTCTCCTCCTCTCAAAATAAAATAATTTTAGAACTTTTTGTAGCGAATATTCAACAAAAATGATACTGAATGTCAGGCAGTTGAACAATTCAACACTGTAATCACACAATTGTTTACTCGCACTGGTAGTTCACAAAGTTGCCGTCAACTTTTCGCGTTAGCATTAGCTTAGCAATGAACCTTCACACAGTGCACACAAGGGCCATTTACCACTGAAAACTAACCCCAACCATACCCTAACCCTAACCTTAACCATTTAACGCCCATGCCTAACCTTGAGCAGACACTGGAACCGTATTTAATCATTTAACTGCTTTGCAAACTCTATTAATATAAATATCTATATTTTAAAATAACTTTATTTTTTAGCGCACGACCTCCACTTCCGGTGGGGTACTTCCTTAGCATTAGCCACATTAGCCGAAAGCCTTAAAATTTTTCAGCCTATCCTTTTATTTTTTGTGGTGGCCTTAATTTTAAAGCAAGGCACCTTTCGGGTAAACAGCGCCCCCGTAATTGAAAAGGTGGATGATGTTTTTTTTTTTCTTATAGTGTATATGTTTTTGGGCTGCTCTCTTTTTTTTCTCATAGTAGATAATTTTTTTCACCTGTTCTTTTTTTTTTTTTTCTTATAGTGAATAATTTTTTGGGCTAGTAGATAATTTTTTTTTTTTGCCTGTTCTCTTTTTTTTTCTTTTAGTGGATAATTTTTTTTGGCTGGTCTCTTTTCTTTCTTATAGGGGATTTTTTTTTTCATCTAGTGGATAATTTTTTTTAGGCTGTTCTCTTTTTTTTCTTATAGTGGATAATTTTTTTAGGCTGTTCTCTTTTTTTCTTGCAGAAGATAATTTTTTTGTCTAGTGGATAATTTTTTTAGGCTGTTCTCTCTTTTTTTTTCCTTATAGTGGATAATTTTTTGGGGCTGTTTTTCTCTTTTTTTTCTTGTAGTAGATAATTTTTTTCATCTCGTGGATAATTTTTTTAGGCTGTTCTCTTTTTTTTTCTTGTAGTAGATAATTTTTTTCATCTCGTGGATAATTTTTTTAGGCTGTTCTCTTTTTTTTCTTGTAGTAGATAATTTTTTTCATCTAGTGGATAATTTTTTTAGGCTGTTCTCTTTTTTTTCTTGTAGTAGGTATTTTTTTTCGTCTAGTGGATAATTTTTTGGCCTGTTGCACCTCTGGGCCACCGTACACTGCCCTTTGGATATGGAAGTCAGATTTACACATACTATGTACTATGTAAGGGATGTATAAAATATAGATGAGTGATGATTAGCAATTAGGCACCATCAGGGACAAGACCCGGCCTTCACACTTTTAGCCACGGGAACCAAGACAAAAGGACAGGATGAATAACACAGGTGCATGTCAAAAAATTAGAATATTGTATTTTGGTTTTCATAACTGAAGTCAAACATTTGTACTTATAAAATGAATTATATATTTGTTGCACATTAAGTGAAATATTTTAAGTTTGATCTTTTTTAACTTGATGATTACAGCTCATGAAAGAACTAGTATCTCAAAATATTAGTCATTCATAAGATTGATAAAAAGAAGCATCTATAATACAGAAATGTCAAACTCATGAAAAGCATGTTCATTTATACTCTCAATACTTGATCATGGCTCCTTTTGCACAAATTACTGCTTCAGTACGATGTGACATGGTCCAGGTTGCTTTGCTAGTGGCCTTCAGCTTATCTGTTCTGTTGGGATTCATGTCTCTAATCTTCCTTATGACAATATGACAGGTCCTCTATGAGGTTCACGTCAATCGAACACAGTGATACCATGGTCAGCAAACCAGTTCTGATTAGTTCTGCGCTGTGGCCAGGTGACACAGCGCACCTGACAATGCAGCAGAGTCCTGTATGGGATTTACTTTAGTGATGCGTGGGGTCTTTTTTTTTTTTTTTTTTGCTCACTGTGTGTGCGTGAGTGACAGAGACAGAGTGGAGCTGAATGACAGCATCAGACAGGTGTAAGCATCCAGGTAAAAACTGGAGAGTTTATCACCATGAAAAGGCCTTCCAAGCCCTTAACTGCACAGTTTAGAAGAGTAGAAAAGAGGAGAATGAAATGTAATCCAATTACAGAGGTATGTAACCCTTTGTAATGTTAAAAAACATTTGATGTTACTAGCTACAGCTAGCTGAATTAAAATGAAGCAAAGTTGGCTAATAATAGAACTGTAGATGATTAAGATATGAGATATCTGCTAAGGTGTGGTTTACTGATGATGGACTGGCTTATATATGTTTATAAGTGGTTTATATATGTTTCTATATGGTTTCTATATGTTTCTATATGGTTTCTATATGTTTGTATGCAGTTTACTGCTGGTTTATATATGTTTATATGCGGTTTACTGTTGGTTAGCTGGTTTATATGTGTTTGTATGTGGTTCACTGCTGGTTAGCTGGTTTATATATGTTTCTATTTGGTTTACTGCTGGTTAGCTGGTTTATAAATGTTTCTATTTGGTTTACTGCTGGTTAGCTGGTTTATATATGTTTCTATCTGGTTTACTGCTGGTTAGCTGGTTTATATGTGTTTTTATGCGGTTCACTGCTGGTTAGCTGGTTTATATATGTTTCTATCTGGTTTACTGCTGGCTGCTTTGTGCATCTCCTCTCATGCTTCACACATTTTCGCATTGTTTTCATGTAAGTGATGTTGTGTATGGATCACCCCCTCCCGCAGGGATTTTATACATAGTACTGTACATGTGTTTGTGTCTCTGCTCAGTCAATGAGCCGCCCTAACCCGATCCCCAAATAAAGTGTCCAGGGTAACCCACTGATCCGTGCCTCACTAATTTCTTTGAATAGGATGATGAGGACGATAAAATATATGAAATAACTAAAACTAATACTAAAACTAAGCATTCAGAAAAAAACGATAATAAAAACTAGCCAACCTGCTCTAAAAACTAAATAAAACTAACTGAATTAGAGAAAAAAAGTCAAAACTAATTAAAACTAAACTATAATTAAAAATCCAAAACTATTATAACCTTGCAGGTGACAAGTCCTGCTGGAGAAGAAAATAATCCCCTTAAAGGTTATCTGCAGATAGTAGCATGAAGTGCTCTGAAGCTCCTGGTAGATGCTTTGTTGACCTTGGACATGATAAAACACAGTGAACTAATACCATCACATGACACCCCAAATCACAGACTATGGAAACTTCATACTGGACTTGTAAGCAATGTGGATTCTGTGCCTCTCCACTATTCCTCCAGACTCTTGGACCTTAATTTCCAAATTAAATACAAAATTACACCTTAAAAGAGTTAGGTTTTTTTTCCTTAGCCCAGGTAAGACTCGTCTGAAACTGTCTCTAGTTCAGGAGTGTCTCAACACTAGGAATGGGGCACTTGTAGTCCATTTCCTGGACTCGTCTTTGTGTTGTGACTCTTGATGCACTGACTGCAGCCTCTGTCCTTTCCTTCAGTCAGTTTCTTCTCTGTGGTCATCTCTGTTGCTTGTTCACATTTTCCTACCACACTTTTCACTCCCAGTCAACTTTCCAGGATTACACTTTTATCCAGCACTGTTTTTAACACCAGTTTTCCATAGCTTCAAAACATAAAATGTAAACCTATTCACCACATTCTGGTTTAACTTACTGCTTACTGATTCTTTAGTTTTATGTTTCAGGACACTGGTGTTTTATAAAACAGTTTGACCACAATGTGATGTTATCCTTAGTAAAAAATTTGTAAAAACACTGAGATTTATTCTTTAGGTAATGAAATTTGGTATTTAACGTCTTTCGTTATTTGATTGTATCTTACAGCTGTGGGAGACTTTCATCACCAATTTTTCATCAAATGTGTAAAACACGAGTCGTAGCCTTAGTATCACAAATCCGTAAGCCTTTCTGTGATTACTCACCTGAATCTCTTCCCTCACAGTGAACAATTTTTAAGTGTACTCCACCATAAAGAATCCATTTGTTTACAAACAGCCGTTAAGTCAGTCAGGCATTTTCGGAAATTTGTCATGACATGCAACATGGGAAGCAGAGCTATGAGCAGCCGCAGTAGCAAGAGGCAATGAAACCATTTCAGATGCTGCAGCCATAATGCGCATTACGGCTGCAGCATCAACAAACACAGAAACGGCTCCATTGCCTCTTGCTACTGCGGCTGCTCGTAGCTCCGCTTCCCACAATGCACGTCACGACAAATTTCCGAAAATGCCTGACTGACTTAATGGCTCTGTTTGTGAACAAATGGATTCTTTATGGTGGAGTACACTTCAAAATTGTTCACTGTGAGGGAAGAGATTCAAGTGAGTAATCACAGAGAGGCTTACGGATTTGTGACACTAAGGCCATGACTCGTGTTTTACAGATCTGATGAAGAATTGGTGACGATAGTCTCCTGCAGCTTTAATCTATATGATCCAACTTTCCAAATTTGGTACCCAGCCCTAATGAAAAGCTAACTCTGACTGACTAAATATACTGAACACTGACACTGATTTTAATAGGTTGAGGGTTTTTTTTTCAGTCTTGTATTTACACTGTCTAGTTATGCACGTTATACAGTATATCAACTGAGACATTTTCACCAGATTGTACAGGAATATAATTGCTCCTGCTGAATCCACTGACACTTAAACTGATTTCACTTTCTTTCAGAATCCTGGATTTGACTTCAGTGGTGCAGAGATTTCTGGGAATTTTGCAGGAGGTGGTCCAGATTTTTCCAGTCTGCAGAAATGACAGAGGCCGTGATGCCTGACTCATATTGGATATGTGCTCCTGCCTGATCAAATGTAAAGGACCTCATGACATCAACAGTGGATCCATCAGATCTTTGGAGGTCTAAAGCGTTTGCCTTCAGAACTTGAATATTGGATAACAAGTTGTATGACTCGTTTTTAGCAAGTGCTCTCATGTGACTTTTCTTGGCTATGAAAGACTGCCAAGAAACTATATGGAAGACTGAAAGTCTGTTATTTGGACAGATTATAACAGCTCATAGGATGAAGCATTTGAGATGTGTTCAGAAATGCGAAAAACGCAGTACTGTTGGCTTTTCAATAAATTTTATTGAAAGGTACAAGGACATAGGTTAACCAGATGGTGTACTGAATTCGACAATTTGAGTCTGAGAACACATTGTTTTGTTACTAAAGTAAATTTGTACTACACAGGGAAACTGGCAAAGAGAACACCATACAGATTCTGAACCGCATTTCCACAGCAATGACCAATTATTTAGTGCTCTGCATAATTGACAGATGAAATCAATTAGTACGTGTGGTGCTTCACTGTGTCCACAAATTAAAAATCAGTGAAAACAACTCATCTGTAACCGCTGATCACAAAGCTGACATTTCAGCTCAGAATATAGAGTAGCCAGAAATGACAGAATCGTCACTAGCTTCACTTCACTGGAAAAACCAGAGCTCCCTCGCTATAAAAAAAAACAAAAAAATCACCTTGGGTAGGAGTGTGCATTCAGGACAGCTTAGCAACCTAGGGTGGGAGTTAAGGATTTTGGGCCCGATTTCTTGGTTCCATTTTAGCTGTTCGCAAAATCCTTCTCCCTCCTCTTCCACATGGTGGACTGAGGACCTAGGTGGTTCTATACTTATTAGCTTAAAACCAGCAACCCGTTCCAGGAAATACCAAACACCTTGGTACGGATTAAACAAGAACATACTGTACACTTGTGCAAGCAACTCAACCAGGAAAGTAAAACCGGATGGTAAACCTTTCTGAAAAAGTATTCCTCTCTGTGATGGGCGCTGATGAAATACAGTGTGCTTAATGTATCTAAATCAAACAAAAATGCTAACATTTCTAGTTTTTCTTTAAAGAACACCATCATCAGTGATGAAGATCTGTAAAGAAAATAAGTAGACTTCAAATGAGTGACCTTCCTGAAAGCTAGTCATCATTCACAGACTTATTTACTGCCAATCACAAAATTAAGCTGTTTAGGAACAGCTTTTGTTTGCATGCAAGGTCACTCAATCAAAGCCTGACATTTTAACAAGCTGACTCAGGTATGGTGGGGAGATGGGTGATCTTATAGTAGCTGTGCTTCAGCTGGCGTGCCGTTCTCCCTGAAATAGTCCAGCGGAGTCTCTGCCTGATTGGTTTGGAACATTTAGTGGTGGCGTATTCAGTCAGGCACTTCCCAACCAACTCCCGCATGCAAACCAGGTCCCCATCTTTAATCTGCGAAGAAGAAAGCAGCACAAAAACCAGACTGTTACATGCAGCTGTTCTGGGAAAAGACTACCTGAAAAATTATGCTTTGAATTACTAGGAAACCAGTCCCACAGCTTTTTAATTAATAATTTACTTACATTCATCTGCTGCTGCAAGCTACTCAGGGCCTCAGATATTTTGTCACTGTGCTCAGGGTCATGTTTATCCCAGGCCTCAAAACACACCAGAGCTAAAGCAAGCAAAGAGGGCTGCAGAGAAAAAGATGTGCCGCTTTATTAAAACCATGAAAGGCACTGCTCCAAATGATGAGTGGACAATGTTAAAAATATTATTTTCTCTTAAATGGTCTGCAAAGTTAAAATACAGTATATCACAGTTGAGAGGTGTGCATTGGGACAAGGGAGCATCATTGGGTGTTCAGTTACCATGACACCAAACTACAAATAGGTCATCATTTATAAGAGACCACTTACTGTGACCTACCTTTATTTTGGAGAAGACAAATGAGCAGTGACATGCTTTAAGCTGAGCCTCCAGTCTCTCAAGACTCAGGATCTTCTTACTATAAAAAGAGAAATGCTATTAGTATCAGCGTTTTAACTTTTCATAAGATGCACACAAGAGACTCTCTAGATGTCTTGGCTACTGACAGCAGACTAAAACTGAGCTAACAAAACAAAGCCATCTGAAAGGTACTTCTACCTCTGAAGCATATTAACATTGAGAAGGTTTAAACTAGTGCATTTTGAAACAAGTTGTCACATAATGTCTTGATGTTTCAAATGAGACTGTGCCTGTTGGCCCTAAAAAAATATTTTTGTCTAGTGTTCTCTTTAAAGCCAAATATGAGAAGACATATTTTAGTAGGAGTAAATATAATCTTGTTGAGTCATGACTCAGCCCTGCAGGTTGATGTGACCATCTGTCCTTACCTCTCAGCATCGAGCTGCTCCTGGATGTGACTGTGAAACAGGCGGAGAAAGCGAAGGGCTGTCGGGGCTTTCACCTTCCAATAGAGCTTCTCCATGATGATCTTCTCCATCCTCATCATGTCAGACACTGTAAAGCGATTCTGACTAATGCGGATCAGGTCATTGGCTAGAGGCACGTTCTTCTCCTCTTCTGAGGACTTCACAGCGATGTAGAAGCAACACAAGCCCACACATGACAGGTGCTTCGGCTGAATCTGTTGGTGAAAAGGTTAAGTTATTCGAAATATAGTGAATATAGGACAGTCACCAAAATCAATCTAGGGTAGTATTTTTTACAAACCTTCATAACAGAAAGGAATCGATCCAGCAAGCTGATGGCCAGTGAGAATGTCTCAGAACTGAAACCAAAGAACCTGGTGAGGGAGAGCAGGTCCTTCACCTCCAGCTCCCTAAGTCTGGAGGTCATCCTGAGGCCGTTGTCCTGGGCGCTCTCAATGAGTCTTAGGCCGGTTAGTTTTGGCTGGTATCGGCCTTCGAGATCCATCAAAGATTTCAGCTGAACTGCAAAAGGCAGTGCTCCAGGTCCTACTACTGTGTCAATCATCTGTACAGATATAAAAACAAACATTAAATAACCCTTAATATCGCCACATCTTGATAGGATGAATATGAACATAAGATTCCTTTACAGCTCAGAACGACTAACCACTAATATAAGACTTATAAACCTTGATGGAAAATACTGTCTCCAAAGACACTCCTGTCTATGCTTTTTTAATTTAGTTTAACTTCCAAATGTACATTTATCCAGTTACTAAAGTGAATGATGGTTTGATTTCAGACATACAACACCTAATCCATTTTCAGTTCAAATTTTCTTAGGGAGACAGGGATCATGGTTACTCTACCATCCTTTAAAAATCCACTATTGGTAGACCTTTTCTGTAACCTACACTTGTATTTTGCTATGATGTAGACCATCGTTTAGTGAAACAACATTTTTACTTCAAATATAAAATTTACTTTTATGATATCCCATGGTTGGCTCAGATTAGCACAGGGGAAAGTAGATAAAATGTGTTATATAGAACTCAATTGAAATTCATGACCGAGAAGAGAATGATATTCGGGGTAGTTAGCCAGTAGTAGCTGAGACATGTTAGAGCTTCCAAATATGTAAGTTAGTGAGTCAGTAACATGACTTCCTCTGCCAGCTGTCACTGAACTGGAATCAACTGGAGCAGACGGTGTTGTACAACAGACCCACAACAGTAATACGTCTGAAAAGTTCTAAATAATCTATGTAATATAGTTTTGAGCAAATGATGGGCTAGTACCAGACCTTGCCGTAAATTCTAACCATGTTTAACGGACAGTTTGATGGTCAGGTTAGAAACCGGGTCTGTTTTTTGTAGAGAACGGGCCTCGTGAGAATCAGGGCAGGACCTGCGTCATGTCGGGACATGTCCCTGCCATACAAACAAACGGAGAGCTAACATGCAACCCCCTGACGCCAAGCTGAAGTCTGATAACATACTGGAAACTGGACAACTACAGCCGGCTGTCATATTTTAACAACATAGAAGAGTGGGAAATGATTTAATATGGTTTTACAATGTTTTAAGAGAGCTAAACTACAAACTAATTTACGTTAAGTTAGCTACGAGCGCTAACGCTAGCTAACGACAAATTACTTGTACCAACAAAATACGTTTATTTCTTGACAAAACTGACAAACATAAAACACATTTAACAGTAAAATGTTACTGATGTTAGATGGGTTATATTAAAAAAT
Organism: Sphaeramia orbicularis; assembly: GCF_902148855.1. NCBI lineage: Eukaryota > Metazoa > Chordata > Actinopteri > Kurtiformes > Apogonidae > Sphaeramia > Sphaeramia orbicularis. The sequence continues at coordinate 30,919,056 of NC_043966.1, forward strand.
AGGCTTTAGGTTGACTTACCTTGGATCAAGTTGGGCTGTCTTGCGTATTATGAAGGAAAAATGCAGGGGAAAACAATCTTCAAACGCGCAAAAGAGGCGAATGAAAAGGAGTTTAAAACACAAAAAAGTGTAAGTATGAACTTCCACTACAGAAAGTTTTAAGCATAGGTTAATTTCTGCCTATGCACACCCCCCTACCCTTGGCGTAAGGCGACGGGGAAAAGGGCAGTTTAGGTATTAATGGAAGAATATAACCAAGCCCATGCCCAAACATGGTGACATCTCATTGGTCACTGATAGACGTCATTCGTAGTTGTGATTTTTGGTTGGATATGTTTCCAGTCAGTTAATCTTAAATTCCACCCTCTGCGAGCTGCTGAACCAATCACAGGGGAGGAGCTGAGATACGGTCGATGCGGGTCCGGGTTTATTACCGTTTTTAGGTCATATCATATTAAACGACTTCACCCAAAAAAAGAGTTTTCTTTAATAATCAAACGAGACTACTAATGATGATGACAATCGGAATTATTACAGTCCAATAAAACACGGAACAGAGACACCTTCATAGGAATATGAGACTATGATAAATGGAGAAGACCTTACCAGCAATAACTGTTTTGCCTAAAACATTACATAATCATTTGCTTGTATTTATCTACCTGACATTACCACCATAACATGACCTGTTAATACCGCTGCTCCTCTTTTTAAAGGGACACCTGCTGGCAAGTGTCTGGAACAGTCTGGAAGAAACCTGAACCTGCTGAGTAGAGCACACTACAGTCCAAATCCTGCTTATTCACTCCCACTTTTCTATCAAAAATGAATGATAATGGAGACATCAAAACACATTTTCAATAGAGTTAGTCTTTATTACAGCAGAATATACAAATCTGAAAGTATGCCTCCACACACTCCCCATATAGATCTGCTGACAATGACAGAAATTAATTTTGAATTAATGGTTATTTTTTTCTTCTTTTTATTCACAACATCAGCTTATATATTTTTTCTGACTTCATGAAGTACATATAACTGTATTTTGAACAGAAAATAAGAGCTACTATGTTGATATGATACGGTACCTTTTATATCAATAAATATATGATTTGTAATATAATTTTTAAAGTGCTTACTATAAATCATAAAAGAAAGTACAATCCGTTTAAACTAAAACAGCCATCTCATATCATCTTATGATGATAAATCACAGTGTAATTTGTCATTAGTCAAAAGAAAGTATAACATGGCAGATGACAGAAGCACAGTTAGTACAAAAACTAAGGTTTTGGCAACGTGGGCTTTTAAGAAATATGGTTAAGAGCCATGCACAAACCATGCTACAGAGCTGCTTAAGAGCTACATAAAGAGAATTCAGCAGACATGGAAGACTTCAGATGACTCACTTCCATGGATGCTGGTGCATCTATATATAAAACTGTTAATTCACACTGTAAAAAGTAATACACGTTTTACACTTGATTGTTAATCTGCGATCTTTTGACGTGGTAGAAAGTCTTCTAATTCAAATTCCTTCCTGAGGTTAAGGAGCACGCAGAGGGGAGACTAAAGAAGCTATGAGAAGGGGAAAAAAAACAGTGCATAATTTATTAGAGCAAACCGATATGTATTAATAAAGATCACTTAACAGGTTGCAACTTCGGTCAAATGGTAATCAAGTTCAATGATAGTTTTATGTTTGTAGCCACTAACTGAAACCAAAACCAAAAGTAAAAGTGGATTTAAATGGAGAGAAGTGAAATTTAAAAAAAAAAAAAAATAATATGGCAGTGCTGTATGTTATGAAGGCAAAAGGTGTCATATGAAATACTTAATGTGGAGTCCCAGAGAGAAGTGAATATGAAGGAGCACAGTTAACCAACAAATGAACTGATTTTCTACTCAGTTTTGTATTGTCATTCTTTATTTGAAAGCTAAATATTTGTCCTTTTATGTAAAACAGTATGAATCAAATAGGTATTACCCATTTTTATTATTTTGTGTAGAATGGTTAGACTAATATTAGTTGACCTAAAATATACTAGGAATAATGATAATACAAAACATATAGATTCCAATATGTACATTTTTTTAGATATTCTTTAGCAAAAGAAACATTCTTCAGACCACACGCACTGTGATTAATTTAATCCAAGTTAACACACAATGTAACTCCTAACTATCAGTTCAGTCAGTAACTGACAGTCTCCTGTTTCTGTAAGACTCTATCAGAGCCTTATTGGCAAACAGAGACTTTACAACAGTACATGAACACACATTCATGGCAAGAACATAAAATAACACAAGCTACATGGTATGAAAACAGTCCATGGACTTGTTATTTTGTGTCTAGCAGAGTCAGCATTAGGGACAAATTAAATAGACAGAGCAAAGCTACCATTTAGATCCATAAATACACAGTGGCTTATCACATTATTCAGGCTCACATATGTGCACAGTCACTGAGTCACCGAGTCTTCACGTACAGTGTCACTAAGTCAAACATGACAGACTCTTTTTTCCCATGCTGATCACTGACACATTCCTGGTTTCTCTGGATGTTTACGCCATAAATCAACTGAAAGGGGAAAAGAAATAAGACAAAATATGGCTAAAAGAAAAATAATGGAGGACTTGAAATGTGGTTGAAAACAAACAATGAAATGGATGAAATACAAATAGAACAGTGATTGGGTTGACACATCAACATTTTGCAGTCTGCAGGTAACCACACACCAACAACTGAATGAGTTTAAAAACACAAACCAATGTCTGGAAATCAAGACACACAATGACTGGACTAAAAATCTAATCTTAAAAAGAAATTGTTGGAATTGTTTCTTAACCTGATCACACAATGAGATGCATAATACTGACATATCCTGATATATGAAGATGTTGTGTATCTATTTGGTGTGTATACCTGCTCTTGGTTTTTAGTAGATAATAATGTATTGTGGTCACTGACATTTTCTGTCTTACTAAATTATTTTTCAGTTAAAAAATGCATAAAACAGGCAGTGCTTTAATTCTAAAAGCATTAGTTATTTATAGTTCTCTATATTTACAGTGTTAAAATATCATATCCTCCTGAGACCCAGTAATGTATTTTTGTCCGTAGGGGACAACTGTTTCACAGCTTTATTGAAAAAAAAAAAAAAAAACACCGTCCACTGCAAAGGACATTCCATAAAAATTTTAAAAATGCACCTGAAAAAAATGTTCCATTGTGCCATTTCCAATAAAGGCAATTATTTAATGTGAAAAAAAAAAAAAAAAGAAAAAAAAAGCCAAAACTTATTCTTTCCTGGGTCTCAGGAGGATATAATGCAACCATCTGTCCATGACTTCTGTTTTGAAATCACTCTCAGACTATTGAAATCTAGTCTATTTTCAATTGAATTCTTTTTTTTTTTTTTAAATCAGTATTATGTGATTGACATGGAGGATAATTATTTTAACTACATTTAAGAAGGTGATTGTTCAATTATAGAACATTAATATGGGTATGGGCATACCATAGGACATGGTCAATTCATCTAGATTAAAAACACCAAAATCAATCATTTTGAAAATGTGTGAATTTACGTTTAAGGATAATTTTTAGTTTTAGAACAGTTGTTATAGATAATCTTATTTTTATTTTATATTGATGAAAATCCTGTCATTAACTCTCGAACTGTCAATTTTTATATCTCCAAAAGTACAGGCTCTTATTAGTGCTCACATAATCCATTAACGAAAGTAACTGCACTGTGGTGAGTTTTTATCCTGTCACCTTTGTTTTTATTCTGACACCTTTGTGAAATTTTTGGCTATGGCTACTTCTATTGTTGTTGTTGTGCATGAATATTTTGGGCATATGAAAAATTTTCTCAAAATACATTTCCACCTGCAGAAATTATTATTATGCGTCTATATGTTACATTAGAGCATCATCCACATTGCACATGGTGTGAGCATCGGTGAGACCAGTCGTATGTAAACAGAAGTGCCCCTGCCTGAGATACAGTCTGGCAGGTCAGCCTGCAGAGACATAAGCATCAGGCTGTGTCATGCAAGCTGTGACCCTTCCTACTGTGTCTGGGCACACAGTGTCAGTCTGAATCTGTCCTTGGATCACTTTCTAAGCCAACGTGGCTTCTGGGAAGATAACACTATCTCATTAATCACATTCTATGCCTCCCCGCCCTGTCCAGTCAACTCCACAAAGACTAGCCGTAGAGAATAAATGTCCATGGCTTTTGAGAATAATTTCTGTTTGACATTTAACTTGTGATTCTCCAATAGATTAATAAATCATCATTTTCCTGCTATTTATTAACAATAAGATACACTTTAAAGCCCAACCCAAAGCTTAAACATACTTCTTGAGCAGCCACACAAATTAAGTACAAACCTCCAGAAAAGCAGACTTACTTCTTCTTGTCTTTGTCCTTCTTAAAAGGCTGTGAGCAGCCTTGGAGAGCCTGGCCCATCAGCGTCTCTGCTGCAACCTTTCTTCTATTGAACGCATTCATCTCCTCCTCCAGTTCTCGTCTTTTCTCCTCCAGGTTCTTCTTCTCTTCCTGGTGCATCCGTTTGAGCTGCTCAAACCTGTCATGAAGCTGGAGGTGATGTTGGGACACAGACGCTGTTAGACATACTCCAAGTGCTATTTCATCAGTGAGAAGTTATTTATAAGCTGAAGTCAATGCTCACCTCTTTTTCTTTTTCTTTCAGCTCTGCTTCTGTCTCTTTTACTTTGTTGACAAACATCTGTCTCATTTCTTCCTCTTTGCGCTGCAGCTCTACAAGGAATTCTTTCCTTTTGGCCTCATAGGTCTCCTGAAGGCTGAGGATCATCATAAAAGCAGGTCAGCTTAAAGCCCTATTTCCACCATAAGTATAAGGATGAGGCATAAGCTGAAACCTGATGTTTAATATTTTAGGCTCAGTGAGTCATATTTAGTGACATGATCTAGTGGTGAAGTTGCAGATTGCAACCAACTGAATCCCTTCACCCTTCCACAACAGTGTCAGTTCTGTGCTCTCTAATTAAAGTCCTATTAATGTTGATCCACTGTCAAACATGATAGGTTATGGTTAACACTGAATTCTACATGCTACAAAACAGAAAGAAAACAGAAGAGGTCCCTTTGGAGCTACTACAGAAACACGGCAGTGCAACATGGTGGATTCTGTGAAAGGTGACCTGCTCCCTTGGGAGATATAAATGGCTCATTCTAAGGTAATGAAAACACAACAATTCTCATTTTCAAGTAATTATACACTAATGAAAACATAATTATGAATATTATATTCCGTTTATGCAATTAGAGCATCCTAAATCCTTCTAAATTTTACAAACTGAACCTATAATACAATGTGTTTTATCACACAAACTATGTAATGATGTAGGGATTACAGTTTAAACACTTCTACTACATTTACATGTAATTGTCCGTTTGACTGAACCACATGAATGTTGTTTGACTGAAAGCTAAAAAGCTGAGGAGAATTTCATGAGGCAAAAATAACACAACACCGATTAAATTACACTAAATACGATAATGAACAAATTAATATAAACTATTTCAAAAACATTGAAAACACATATATTTCTGATTGTCTCAGATGCTCAGTTAGAAATTATTTCACTACATCCTCTAGACATGGAATCAGATGTGTACCAATAAAGTCACATTAGAAACAACCAGAGTTATTTTGGCTCATCTAAATGGCCCCAGTACATTACATTACCACTACCCTTAATTTCACCTGAACGACTGGCTGTCTGGGTCTGTGTCCTTGAAGCCCATCTCTTCCAGCTTGCAGCGACGGTAAAGTTCATAGTGCCGGGCATGTGTTTGCTCACGGAGATCCTCCATATTCACACGCAGTAGCATCTCTCTCAGCTTCACAAAATCGCAGTGATTTTCATTCTCCACTGAAAAAGAAAGATTGTAATTGGTCTGTGCACATTATGCTAATAAAAAACAGCTTTACATAATGCTTACACATACTGAAAAGCTAAAACTGGAGTTTGACTACATGTGTTTGAACAGAATTTTCTGCTGTTCTGAGGACTTTTTTATGATGCTTATAATTGTGAACTGGATTCAGCAGAATCAGACTCACCCTGTACTGATCCCAGGGGTACAGCCTTGCTTTCACCATCTTATTGCCTACTTTAACGTCGTCTACACTTCCAACCACAGCAAAAGGAAGATAACTCTGAAACATAAAGGACTGGTAAATCAGACTGTTTCTGGGAATTTGGCTTAAAATAGGAAAAATGCAAATGTGATAGCAAAGCTGAGAGTCTCATTACAGCAGCGTATGACTTTCATCACAAATTTTTTTCCAAATTTGTAAAACCCGAGTGATAGCCTAATTATCACTAATCCGTTAGTCTTTCTGCGCTTACGCACCTGAATCACTTCCCTCACAGGGAACAACTTTGAAGATGACTCCATCATAAACACAGTGCACTTGTTTACATAACAAACTGAAATGTCACTCTGGCCTTTTCGAAAATTTTGTCACGAAATAATGGGAATTCCATGCAGGAGCAATTTTGCTGTCTCTTTGTGAGTGCTGAACCCAAATGTCGCCTTTACCTCCAACCACCGACTATACTCATTCTTTAAAAACAAACCTGGTGGACTGTATAATTTTACGTTGTAGCGATCTGGCTCATTTTCTTGCTGAATCTGTGAGAAACCCCTTTCGCTCGGTCGCCATTCCCACAATGCACTTCACGACAAAATTTCCGAAAAGGCCCGAGTGACGTTTCGATTTATTATGTAAACAAGCGGACGGTGTTTATATGTTCACCATAAGGCAAGTGATTCAGGTGCATAAGCACGGAAAGATTAATTAGGCTATCGCTTGGGTTTTACAAATTTGAAAAAAAGAAATTGTGATGAAAGTCATACGCTGCTTTAAGTGTTTATAAAAAATAAGGAAGAAAATTAACATTCATAGTAACTATTACAAATCTTGGCCTAATAGCAGCTCATTTTATTGTCTACATCTTTTCTCAAGACTGTGGCTGATGGTGTTTTGATACTTGCAAAACCGTCTTGGTAGCTAGTAGAATTAGCTAATGTTGGGTCTGCCTAAAGTTCCATACTTCCATACTATGTACCACACTGTTGCCCATAAAGTTGGAATAAAATATTTTTACCTCTTCTCATGAAGTGATTGCTAAAATGTGATTTATTCTTGGTAGATAAAGTCTAACTGGGTAAGTAAGTAATCATTGCACCCGGTCAAAGGTGAATACTGATGTGTATAAATAAGAATAAAAGAAGGAATGTAACTGAAAATAAAATCATTCCAACTTTATGGGCAACTTGTTTATATGCAACATGAAAACCTACTAATTATCATTTCAGTATGGAATTTCAGACACTACCCATTGCTGGGGCTCAATGTATTAACAAATAGCACTAGCTAGTTAGATAATCTCCAATATAGTCTAACAACATCCTAATAATGTAGTTACATCTAAAGTAATGTTAATGGTAGCTGGTTAATTTGGGTGGGACAATTGACTAGGATCTTTTTATAACTAGTCTGTAAATATAATTATGTGACATATCTCTAGTATAACTATTCCCACTTCAACACCAGAATGACATTGTTTGGAATTATGATTTGTTTTTGTAGCTCAGACTCATAGCTAAGACTATATTGTATAGTTAGAAGCCTATTGTGTATCTAGGTTACCTTTATTTGACACATGACAAAATACTCCACAACACACTGTCCATTAAGGACATATGCATAATGTGTTTGCTCATGTGTATGACTCACATTCATGGAAGAGTTAATCTCTGCAACAGCCTCATCCTCAGTTGGAAACTGATATATCTGCACTCCATTGCTGACCAGCTCACTCATAATCTTGATCTTTAATTTGTCTAGTTCACCCTTGGATACCGTGTCTGCTTTTGAGATGACAGGGATGATGTTCACCTTTGCAAAAAGAAAACAAAAACATGTACATAAAAGTGAGGCAAAAATGTAGAAAATGCAACATTAATTTTGAGAATACTCAATTCTTCAAATGTTATAAGTCACCTTGCTGTCCAGTTTCTTCATTGTGACGAGATCCAGGGACTTCAGGGAATGTCCAGTAGGAGCAATGAAGTACAGGCAGATGTGGATTCTCGTATCATGGTAGTTATACAGAGAGCGTTTTATTTTAAGCTCCTCCTCAAGATACTTTTCAAACTGGGCATCAATGTACTCAAGAATGGGTTTATAGCTGCAAAGAATCAAAAGACATCCATACACATGAGCATTATTATTTAGTCACACATACACATCAGAAATGAGTGCATTCCTTACACAAACATGTCTGAATCATTGTTAAAAACGGTGAGTCAGTCTTACAGCCAAGAATGCCTTCCTTTTAAATTGCCTGCTGTTGAGCATTCAAATGTCTTTTAAGAGTGCATTCGTTCTACCAGTCATCCCCTTATTCATTTTCTTCCCTTTCAATTCACACGGCAAACTCCAGCCAGATTTCTCTCTCTCAGTTCTGTACTTTGTAAGAGCACTGGCTGAAGTGCCAGAGCAAGAAGGAAAATGATTAATAGCTAGTGCTTGTCAGAAATCTAGCAGAGAGAAATCTCTATTGTCAGCTCAGACAATTTCTAAAGATCAGTGTCAAATAGCTGAATTTTTTAGCAAGTAGTGTCATTTATATTTTTTCTTCTTCTTTTATCAGTGTCTGTGCCCTGTTTTTCTGTCATATCAGACTACACACACTGACCTTGGTGGAATTGAAAGAGTAACAGCTGTTTACAAAAAATCACTACCTATCCTCTTTGTTGATCTGGTCTCCAAATCCAACAGTGTGCACCACGGTCAGCTTCAGGTTGACGTTGCTCTCCTGCAGATCAAATGTTTGGGGTCGTAGCTGCACCTCACTCTCATAGTGGCTGGCTTCTTCATTTTCGAATGTTGTATTGAAAAGTGTGTTCATTAATGTGGATTTGCCAATTCCGGTCTCACCTGAAAAAAAAAAGGGGGGAATGAATAAGTGATGCACTGATGCTATAAATATGCAAAATATTATAGATTATTAATATTCCCATTTGGTGTTCTGACATACCTACACAGAGGATGTTGAAGCAGAAACCCTGGGCAACTGATTTGCTGACCAGCTGATCTGGAAGACTGTCAAACCCCACATGACCTCCAAGCTCCAGGTTGCGCTTTTCTTCATTCTATGTCATTTTGAGACAGAAAAATGAATATGTCAAAAATTAATTTCTTCTTGCTCTTAACCAAGATTTTATGCATAATAAAAATAAAATAGGCCCGATCCCAGATTTTTTGAAGAGTGAAAGTTGGAAAGAGTTTGGCACAAAAGTCCTATTGTAGTTTGTGATTGCAACTGGAACAGAGACCTGAGCCTACTTGCTTGGATATCAAGGTCACTGTCACTGAATCCAAAATATCACAATGTAATCGATGTTGAGTTCATCTTGGGTTTCTTTGTTGGCCTTCATTTCACCTGATTTTCTCAACTGACGGTCATGTGACCACACATTTGCACAGTCTTCCCTGCCTGAACAGACACAGATTGGTCATTTTGTCAGGTTCACCCGTGCAGACTTTTTATTTACTTACAGCTCTAGAACCAGTGTTGGGGAGACTTAAACTACATGTAGTTGAACCAAATAGTTAAACTACATTTTGCTGTAACTTGCTGATAGTTAAATTGCATTCATATTTTGTGCCGCGTCAAGTAGTTCAAGTACTTTTTGCGTAATTTTTTTAGTTTAACTACTCAATTTGCAAACTACAATTTTGGGCAGCAACACAAAATGAAGAGGTTTTCTCAGATTTATTTTTTCATTCATTCAGTCATCATCTGAACCTGCTTTATCCTCACTAGGGTCACTGGAGGCTATCCCAGCTACTTATGGGCAAAGGCGGGGTACACCCTGAACGAGTCGCCCGTTCATCGCAGGGCTGACACAGAGACAAATGACCAGTTACTCTCACATTCACACCTATGGGCAATTTGGATTTACCAATTTACCCATCAGTGCATGTTTTTGGATTAGATTTATTTTTTGTTAAATAAACCGTATTTCACCATTGAACGCAAAACAGCCCCTTTTTCTTTCATCCTGAATTGCTTTGAAGGCATGATCATGTCATGACAGCCAACTACATTTCTCCAGGGGTAGAAATGTAGTTTGTTTGAACTACTACCATGCTGAACTACTTGTAGCTCTACAAGCTAAGTTTGCAAAGTAGCTTCCCCAACAGTCTAAATAAAGACATACTACCACCAAATTATTACCTCTGTTAAGAAAAAACAGGAATAAATAAAACAGGAAAGCTTGTCTAAGATAAGTGTCTAGCATGTATCTGTATTATATAACTTTAAGATTTACCAAAGTATGACCTCAATTATTGAACACAGCATAAATTGTTCTGCTATAAAATATGCTTTTGTTCATCTTGGAAGGCTTTGAGCATTGATTTCTCATGGCATTAGAGATAAAAGAGTATGAAATCTTGTACATAATACTAAATATAGCCTATAGGAATGAGCTGCCATGCTGGGATTTCCTTCCCCCCAAAACCACGAACACCCCGGGACTCTGGCAGCTTGCAAAAGCACAACATGAGGACCAGGATGTGTTCAATGCAACAATCATCCGTTTCTGTGTGTGTCTCCCTCTCCACTCACACAGATACACAAAGAGCTCTTTATCTAGATGTTATTTCACAGGGTGGGAGGATATCCAAGCTGCCCTGGTACCCACACAACCCCCTTCACAGTTTGACAAACACATACCCAGCACCATAACTTAACCAAATAGCCCATCCTTGGCACCTCAGCAACGCACTGACTCAGTAACAGCCACCTTAAGATGAGATGCTATTTAAAGTGACATGTTACTATAAATTACATGTTGTGATGACACATTTTCGCTGAGCAATGCCATGCTGAATCCTAAGGGGCTAGCCTCAAGAAGCTGCTACTTATGTTTATCCTCTTAACTTGGCCTGTGCTCGCCTTCTGTCCTGTGTTTCATTTTTTTCCTCTTATCCTGTCCATTCAGCAGACCTGCACACCTGCTACAAGTGTTGACACGGTAAACACAAAGTACTGATGATGCACAGGCTTCTTGCTGCTTCATGCTGAGCAGCGCGTTTTGGATGCAGAACTTGGATGCTTTTATGCGCATACATACAGCTCCTCCAAACGTGGCGACGCGTAATTTCTCACTTAAACCTAAATGTAACGTCTCGATCGCGTTGACTGTAACACAACACACCGTCTTTACACCGCAGTGATGTTGCTGCATTCCCGACACACGTTCCACCACACACCTGAACGGCTTTATTCCTATTTGTTTAGCGCAGAGACGGTTTATTGTACTGGTTCACCGCAGGACGCGCAGACTGCAGATCTGCATACTTACAGCGAACACATCCACATCATTGGCCGCCATCGTCAGAAGTGGCTGTGTGCAGGAATGATGTGTCTTCTTCCAGACCTGCTCCACATCACACGGACACAGACAGACTCACACTGCTTTCAATATGGCCACTTGGAGGCAACACCCCCTCGGTGCTGGAGGGCGGCATTACAACGGCCCTAATAAACACAACAGCATTTATTACACTTCGATCAGAGTTCACTGCAAAATCTACATTTTAACTCATTTAATTATTCATTTATTTATTATTATTTTTACTGTTAATCTGTTCCAATAAAAACGTCATCCGAGCTACGATTCAGACCTGTTGCCATTGGAAACCGCAGAATGACAGAAGTGGTACAGTCTGGAGTCTTTCTAACATCAAATGATCATAATAATATATATATTTTTTTAAATCCATAGTTTACTTTTCATGTTTACACACAGGGACAGGCTCATGTTATTTTGGTCAGGATCTTATAAATTATAAAATATGTCAACAAAATCACATCCCATTTTCATTCAGAAGTTTTATAATAAGCCCGTCTCCTAGCAACACCGTTCTACGTCTGGATAGTTCTGAGACAGACGAAGCCCGCTTAGTCACATAACTGACCAAAGTTAAGACGAAAATAGTACACATTTTATGATACGTTTATTTGGTTAACTTAATCAGCTCAGATGTTAAAGCTTTAATATTATTTACAAATTAAGCTAATCAAGAGTAAAAAGTCAAGATTCAAAAATGTTTATAGTGAGGAAACATGTTCCCCTATACAGTGAAATTCTTGCTTTGCTGTCAACAGAATGCCAAACATATAAAAACAAGTAAAAATAGATGAAAGCTAAAAAAAAAAAAAAATTAAAAAAACAAAACAAAATATATACATACATATATATATATATATATATATATATATATATATATATATATATATATATATATATATATATATATATATATATACATACATACATACATATATATATATATATACACATACATACACACACACACACACACATATATATATATATATATATATATATATATATATATATATACATACATACATACATACATATATGTATATATATATACATATATATCTTGTTTTGTTTATATATATGTTTTGTTGTGTGTGTGTATATACACATATATATATATATATATATAGACACACACATATATATCTTGTTTTGTTTATATATATATATATATATATATATATATATGTTTTGTTGTGTGTGTGTATATATATATATGTGTGTGTGTGTGTATATATACACACACACACACACACACACATATATATATACATATATATAGGCAGGGGTGTGGTGCTACAAAACTGAATGGTAAAAGCTCACTCCTAACCTTTATCATTAATCATTATCATTAATTGTTAATGAATGAATTTTAGGATATGTCTACTTTTGGGATGATGGATTATGTTCACCAATGCTAAAAAAGTAATAATATGAAATGTGTGTGTGTGTGTGTTTATTTGAAAGGGATATTAATAGACACTTTAATGACCACCAGTATAAAATATAAGTGTAAAAGAGCCCAAATTAAAAAGAAAAGAAAAAAGCAAAATTACATCATGACACCGTTTACATTTACAAACTATCCTGTCACACAAAATATGAATACTCCAAACAACTGTGAACAACATTTTTTGTGGAAGGATAGTTTGACTTTTGCAATTTTTCCACATGAAAACAAAGACGAAAAATCTGGATGTCTTTATTTATGTTTGTTTGTTTGTTTGTTTTTTACACTATTACTTTACTGGTCCAACCCGATCAAACTGGGCTGTATGTGGTCCCTGAACTAAAATAATAATATCTTATTGCATTTGACAAATTAACGCCAAAGGCCGGATTTGACCCTTTGGTGGGCCGGTTTTTTGGTCCGCGGGCCACAGTTTGGCACCCCTGATGTAAACGGCGGTGGTTTGGGTTGAAGAGTCGCCGGAAGCAGCAGGTTTGAGGAGGACAAAAACACAGAGAACAGGACGCGGTCAAGCCTTAGACTCAGCCCCTCATCATTCCTCCAAACATTGCCCCAGTCAGAGCAGAAACATGGCTTTAACCCAGGAGTGTGTTCTGTCTTTTCTGCTGGAACACGGAGGTAAAGTGAGGAACACGGAGCTGGTCAACTCTTTCAGGAGCCACATCAACTGCACCGATCCCGCGGAAAAGCAGCACAATAGGGACCTGTTCAAGAAGTTGGTGAACAGCGTCGCGGTGGTGAAACAGATCGACGAGGTGAAGTTTGTAGTGGTGAAGAAAAGGTACCAGGACTTTGTCAAAGAGGCGGCGAATGATGCCCAGGCTGCAAAAACACACTCGGATGACAGCTTCTCAAGCCAAAACACCAGCTTTTCTTACACATCTCCTCGTCGATCGGACTCAGTCAAGGCCATTTACTCGGACATCGAGAACAATAACACAACATACGTCTTAAACATCAATGGTAATTATCACAGGGATGCGGGATGTGAGCGCGAAGACGGATCGGTGTGCAGAGGCGTCGGGAGTGTGGACACAACTACGGTCAAAGTCCTGAATCTCTCCGGCGATCAAGCGATCAGAGCGGGTAAGTCTGGAGCTGTGTTCGCCGTCATAGCAGTGAAATCCCCCCCGAGGATCACATCTGCATCGGTAACACACGATGATCCACATGCACAAGTGTCCCAGCATAAACCTGCAGAGAAACCAAATAATGTCCCTGCACCATCAGTCCCATCTGCGCCTGCCCACTGTCCACCTCACAGAAAGGATGCATCAGGTTGGAAGACCAGGCACACAGAGGAGATGCAACCCCCTAACTTTACCCAAGTCAGGATCCAAAACAAGAGTCTAAGACACGGAGAGGATGCCAGGTACTCAGAGGCAGTGCCCTTGGAGCCTTTAGCCCATGAGTGGTTGGTGAAGTGTGCTGCAGGGCTGTGGGGTCAGATCTATGCTCTGCTGCTGAAGGACACAAGGTTAGCACAGAAAAAAGACTTCATGTCAGGTTTCACAGCACTGCACTGGGCTGCCAAGGATGGTAACCGTGAAATGATTAATAAACTGATGGATATTTCCAAGAAAAGAAGCACTTATGTCAACATCAACAGCAAAGCACATGGAGGATACACACCTTTGCACATCGCAGCCATCCACGGACACATTGATGTGATGCTCCTGCTTGTGCAAAGGTATGGAGCTAATGTCAGTGAGAGGGATAATGATGGAAAGAAGGCATGGCACTACCTCGGTAAAGGTGTGTCAGCTGAGGTACGAGCACTTCTAGGGGGGCTGCCACACAGCAAGTACACAGAAAAGACAGAAGGTGATGAGTATAGAGAGCACACAAGAGGCTTCAACACTATTAGTAAACTGTTCCAGCCTCACATAGGGAAGAAGCAAAAAACAAGCACCAGGCTAGCCCATGAATGGTGAGACTGGCAGAAGTAATTTGTAAGTTTGTACTTTTAACCACTCCTGATAAAGCATTTAGTCACGTAATGCAGATTTGAAGACCAAATATCACCGGTCAGCATGTTGTTGTTATTCAGTGTGCTAAATCTTACATACTGTAATCAGATGAATCTGAAAACAAATGGCAAAACTGCTGGTTAACTGATGTTTTCAATGTATATGATAAAGTGTCATTAGATGTTGGTTTATGTACATTTATACAACAGATTTATAAATGTTCCACTACAAAGAACCTGTAAAGTGAATGCATTATAATGTGCAGACAGTGTTCTGAAGTAAATCTGAGACAAACATTCCTTTTTGAGTAAAACCCATTCTCTCTTCACATTTTGACCCACAACTGTATCTTGGAAACTACAGCCAACCAGCATTTTTGACAATTTTTATTCATTAGTGACTCAAATTTGGTAAAGTTTCACTATTATTCTGGAGGCATTTGCGTGTTCAGTCTCTCAGCACTTACTTCAGACAGGCTCTAGTTCTTTTATACTGTGTATCATTGTTGAATATATTTATATGAATTGTATAATTTTTTACTTTTAGTTTTATACAGAGATCCCACGAGGTCTTAAAAAATCTTAAATGTCTTGAATTTACAATTCTACATTTAATTCTTAAAAAGTCTTTAAAAGGTATTAAATTTGATATGGTAGGTTTTAAGTTATGTTGCCATAAACTTGTTCACTGTATTGTGTTTAAATGTATCTGGAAAATGTCCAAACTGCAAAGAAAGTAAGTCTACTTGGTTCCACCCGTTCTAACCTGACAATTTATATTGAAATTAGAAACCAATTATCACTAACTTTGCAGCCCCTGGTGAGAAATGATTACAGAACATTCAGCCCAACACACGTGCAGCCATTATTCATGCTCACGGCGCCCGAGAAAGCTGACTTTTAGAATGTTTTTTGAAATGGGCATTAAATTCTGTTCCAAGTAGTTGTAAAAGTCTTAAATTTAACTTGTAGAAACCTGTAGGAACCCTGTTTATATCATGTACTAACAATAGGTGTTTTTTTGCACCTATTTAACTTGCATCTTTATTTTGACACAAAGAACATGTCATACACTGGTCATCACATAATGCTGAATAAATTTTATGAAACAATGTGTTGATTCAGGACTTCTAACCATTGGAATATGAAAACAGACAACACCTGTGGAAACAGTTGCCAACAACACTCACATCAGACATGCCATTGTGGTGTATCATTCATTTCACATGAGGTATTCTCTTCATCAAAAGCTCACCAGTATTGTTTTTTTACAGTAATGAAAAAATTTTATTCAGTAGCTTGTGATTTTTATTATAACAATAGAAGAGACAAAACTGTGTTTAACTTATGCTGAGATATGCAGTGTAGACAGCTATAGGGGGTTGTGGAATGCTTCCTTTATCACTTTCTTTGTGAACTTGAGGTTAAAATGGATGAGAAAGGGGCCCCTTTTAAGGGATCACATGGGCCTGGTTTTCTGGAGTCCTGCAACATGAAATTACCAACAAAACAAAAAGTGAAAACAAGACATGACTCCAGAAGAAGTTATTAGTGAGGTTTAGTAATCATAACAAAAAAGAAGAACATATGCATTTTGTTAGTTGTACAATTCACCTGATTTTAATATTAAAGGACAACCTCAGATAACATATTCACAACAGTTTTAATGTTGTAAATACCCTTCCTTTCCCAGATCAGCCATGTATTAAAATTGTTTTTTTCTGTTACCCTTAACTGACCTGAACAAAGACATCCCTGATTAGATGGAAAGAGTTGAGGCAAAACACTGCCAGAACAATGTCCTTTGTCTTTCCATGTGGAAAAGAAGCAGCTTGAATAGTAATCCAAACAAAGGACAACTGCACACACAGCCAATACTCTATGTAAAGAATAATCACGTTTAATCCTTCCTCAGGCTCTTCTTTAATCAAAATAATTTGTGATTTAACTATTCTGAATGATTATAACAGGTGGATTTGTAAAGTTTGCAAACATCAGGCCACTACAACAATACTGCACTTTCTGCTTCATCATGTAAACATAATCTTTTATAATCCCAATAGAACTTTAAAATGGTAAAGTTTATATTATAGCAGTGTTCTTCAACCTTGGGGTCACGAACCACAAGTAGGGTCGCCTGGAATTCAAATGGGGTCACCTGAAATTTCTAGTAATTGATAAAAAAAAAAAATAATAATAATAATAATAAAAAATATTGTTAATGATTCAATATATAGTTCATTTTAATAAAAATGCCACACACTTTTTTATAAAATGCAGGATATAATATCTGACAGGGCATATCTTGATTGACCCAATCATGTGACCACATGTGTTACTACACTTCAACCTGCCTGGACACAGTCGCAGTCAGAAAACCAGACCAAACAGAGAATGGAAAGATTTCTTCACCAGCCTGGCTCCGCTAAGACATCTCCGAGAGAAACTGAGAAGCAGACACCAAAAAAGTGCATTATATACATTATATAGTCTAAATGTCATCTAAAATGAGCATTTATTTGCAACCTAGTATAGCAAACTATTACATGACAGAAAACAGATAAATTTTAGCAAAAAAATGTCTCCGTTTTTAATGTCTGGGATCACCAGACATTTGTGATGTTAAAATTGGGTCACGAGCCAAAAAAGGTTGGTAACTACTGTATTATAGTATTGTATATGCACTTAAGTGCTATTTTTCTTGTGTATCAAAAGGAAAATAGTCCACTTTAAATTGGTATTTATTAATATTTATGCACTCTGTATTCTTTAATCTGATACAAAGTTTAATCAGTTATATGCTGATAGAAAATAGTTTATTTAATGATATATTTATTGATCCAAGATTTTTCTGTTTAGAAAGGACAGTTAATTATAGTTACCTCCCTGAACAGTTAAAGTTTTAATACAGAATATGGCTGTGGTTGACTTGATTTATACAACAGTGCAATCTGGGTCAATTTGTCTTCATTAAATTAGTGCTGAGATGACTATTTTAGGAGATTTTAGTATTATTTGAACCCTAAATGACTAAGTAAACAACATCAAGTCCATTTTGAGTTTGTCTGCTTGTACTACTTTGTCGCTAATGAGTTGCTCTCCACAGTGTACACCAGCTGAGCACATTGTATGCACATATTTACAGAAAAAAAAATATAATTACTCGTTCACTCTTTCGGATTCATTTAAAAAAAGAGTCATGTCCAAAGTCTAGTGTTACACCTAAAGCATTTCTCAAAATACTGATATTAGAGCTACTGAATTTTTTTAATTTTTATTTTTTTGTTATTTAAGAAGTTTGGAAATGTACACCAAAAACATCACCTATTCCCAATAGGCCAACATGTTTTGGTATCAGACATCATGTGAGTTTTTGGGTTGGGTTCGAGGTCTGGGCCTCCTCCTACTACCTCTAATGGGTCTCTAGCTGAGTTGAGACCAGATACTTTCTGTTGAGCTGATGCCTCCTTCTTATGATATGGACAAAAATTACATTGCTATGTATTTTGGCAAAGTGGTGATTAAATGTATTTTTTGGGTTGACTAAAAATTCCAGTTGTATTTGCAACCTACACGATGTCACAAACAACCAATATTTTAGCCTGTTTATCCAAATAAAGGTGGAAGAACATGATAAATGAACATATAGGCTATTTTTCACTTGCAGTGCATAATGCTTCCAAAAATGTTTAACATACTGCAAATTAAACATAATGTTGAAAATGGAAGGGAAAATGGCCTGTTCTGAGAACGCATTTGAACATGAAAATAATATAAATGACACTGATAAAAAATGTCATGAACTAATGAGAGAAAAGAGGCAGATAATGAGCCGTCTCTAAAATAATACCAACCAGCTACCAGACATAGTACCGAGCCATGTTTGTGATGTAATGCAGTTTGACAAGAGGCGTTGAGCGACAAAAACTTTTGGGGTTTCTTTCACAAAATATTGCACACAACAGTGCAGTGTTACATTACTTGCATTACTGCAGTCAGTCCCCTCACACTGATAGTTCACTGTTGTGCCTCCATCTTTCTGAGTTCATCATCTATGATATGTGGACTTTTTAGCTGACATCACTTCACAGTGGAACTAAAACATGTCTGACAAATGAACCTTAAAGTTGATAAGTCAAATACTTTTGTTTTTATATAAACAGACTTTAGGATCATTAACGCTTCATCCCATGATGCAATGCTCTTTATAAGATACAGTACCTGAAAGTGTGTTTGTGAGAAGCATAGAAATTGGAACACTAGAAAGCTTGAGAGACATGAAGGTCTGATGCCAGAGTCTTAAATAAATTATGTGACGATTTCTACACAGTGTTGGTAATATAGCCATTTGTAACATTCCACACAGAACAAGCCTAAATAGATTAAAGAGAGCCTATTATGCTCATTTTCTGGTTGAAAAGGGCTTTATGGCTGGATGCCACTGAGGATGATCTCCATGTTGGAGTGACCCAGGCGTTGGTGGTGGCTTCTCTCCTGCAGCCCCCTCTGCTGGACCGCTTAGAGAAGGCAGGACAAAAAGAACAGTCAAAAAACTTAGATAAGACCAGTGTTTTCTCCCCCCCAGGGGGGGAGTGAAGGCTTGCCGGGGGGGCATGGGATCATTCCTGGGTGTTTTTTTTTTTTTTTTCCTTGAGGTTAGAACATGTAACAGGTGGAACTAATGTTTTAGCGTTGGAGCACCCTGGACTCATGTTAGGGATGTACAACAAACCAGTCTACTGCCATGGTGATCAGTCACTACACTAGACAAAGAGTTTGGAGAATGGACAAGGATTGGACTGGAAAAGAAAAATGTGCAATGTTTCTGTTTTTGCACAGTTTGTGCTTTAATGTTCTGAGATGTGCAATGTACACAGGCTTATTGCAGCCACTGATATTGTTACAATGTTCACCTTTGTTACCAAAATTTGTTTGTTGTTCTAAAAAAAAAAGGTAACTTTATTGTCATAGTTGTAAGATAATTGCACATTTCCTATTTTTATTTGGAAAAATACTGTCTAAGAGAGCAGTCTTGTTGAGTTTATTTGTATTGTTCAAGCAAAAATCTAAGTTATTTTTCATTTGCACAACAAATCATTCAAGGAAAAGCAAAAAATATCATTACAATATTGATGTTTCTTTCGATAAAACTTAGAATTGCACTATACTGTTACAATGTTGCAGTGGCTGAGGGGGGCCTTGAGATTTTTCGTCCCCCAAAGGGGGGACCGACAGATAAAGCTTGAGAACCATAAGACCAACAGTGAGAGAGAGGGTGCAACATCTAGTGGTTTTAGGGTTGATAATGTACCTCTTACTCATGTCTTCCTTCAGATGCGAGTGTGGCTGGTTTCATTTCAGGAGTATGAGTAAAGGGAGATGGAGGTGGGACAGTTAAGCCTGAGCTTGGCCTGATACCAAGTCAGCAGATACGGGAAAAAGTGACTTTACATATGTACAAAAGATGTGCCTGCACTGATCAAATGTTGACTACCAGGAAATATTATTTTTTATTTTAATGATATAAGAATAGGGGGGGTGCACAGTGGTGTTTAGCACTGTCACCTCACAGGAAGAAGGTCCTTTTTCTGTGGAGTTTCCATCTTCCCCCCATGTCTGTGTGGGTTCTCTCCAGGTACCTTGGCTTCCTCCCACCATCCAAAGATGTGCACCTTAATAAATTAACTGATAATTCTAAATTGCACATAGCTGTGAATATAAGAATGAATGGTTGTTTGTATATGTCAGCCCTGTGATGAATTGGCAACACGTCCAGGATGAACCCCACTTTCACCCATAGGTAGCCAAGACAGGCTCTGACACCCCTGTGACCCTTATGAGGATGCGGTTCATATAATATAATATAATATAATATAATATAATATAATATAATATAATATAATATAATATAATATAACCCTTTGAATACCAGGCATTTGTCAGAATGCCACCATGTTTTGAGATGGAAAAGCAGAAAAAAAAAAAGTATATAGATAGATAGATAGATAGATAGATAGATAGATAGATAGATAGATAGATAGATAGATAGATAGATAGAGATATATCTATATCTATCTATCTATCTATCTATCTATCTATCTATCTATCTATCTATCTATCTATCTATCTATCTATCTATCTATCTATCTATATGTGTGTGTGTGTGTGTATATATATAGATAGATAGATAGATAGATAGATAGATAGATAGATAGATAGATAGATAGATAGATAGATAGATAGATAGATAGATAGATAGATAGATAGATAGATAGATAGGCCTATTATATGCAAGTATACAAGTAAATACATAAAAAATTTTTGTCTTGAATAATTATACACACAAACCTCTCAGGGTTAAAGCTTAAGGGAGAGGGAGATCAGTGACATCTGGTGGAAAAAACATGTTTTTTCTCTCCAAAATACGCTAAATATTGTCAAAGTGACGCCACCTGGTGGAGAGCAATAAAAATGATCGATTCTGAGAAAAAAGCCCAGACTAATACCCAGATATAATAAAGTGAGATCAAAAACTGCAGTTTGAATGGGTTTCAATGGAACATTTTTGCATTTTTCCACATTTGACACTTAGTGTAGGAGTTGATGTGGAAATAAGATGAAATAAAATTACACAATATAGCCACAATTCAGGCATGAACACAACAAAAATTATACATTTATAAAAAAGGAAGCATGAAAAGCGCGTAAAACGTGCACAACAGCCTTTCAGGATTAGAATAGTGCATTATGTAGCGTAGTGAGACGCATAAACTAAAGGGGGGTGTTGTCAGAACAGGCCGTTTACCTGAAAACACCACTGATGATTGGAAACACCTGCGCGTGTGTACTGGCGGCACGTGCTCGGCCGTGTTGACCTCGGGCTCTGAGGAAGAGTCTCTCCGAGTTTTCACCGGTTTCTTTATTATCATGGAGAAGTACATGCTGGTGTCAACTGTCCTTCCTTATTTTCGGACGGTTGTCTTGCTGCTGGTGGTGATCTGCAGTTGCCCGGGGGTCGGGCCCACTCCGGCCGCCTCCGGGGCCGTGCACACTCCGGAAGACTTCAGTCGGCGTTCGTTTGGAAGCATCTTCTCCCCACTGCTCAAAGCCTTGGAGGAGCACGGAGGGTCGAGGTGGAACCCAGGCATGAGGAGAAAGATGAAACCCGAGCACAGGTACATCAAATACCTGACGGAGGTCTTCAAGAAATCCAGACTGCAGAGTAGTTTGGACGGGACGGAAACCTACAACACAGTCCGACTGATGAAGCCCCAAGACGAATGTCTGGCCCAAAGTAACAAAGGTGAGTATGAGGCTGTCATACTGGGTCATACTTGGGGGGGGACCCCACCGCAAACCCTAATATTACAACACAGTGAAGGTATGAATCAATAAGCTGTTTACAATATAAGCCTTTTTTGTTTTGTTTTGTTTTTACATTTTCTACTTTTGTGGCAGTGTCCAAATGATTTTTTTTTCTCTGTTTATAGTTTTCTTAACTGAGTTATCACTATTTTTTTTTTACATTGTCCTCTATTTATTTATTTATTTATTTATTTATTTATTTAGTGTAAATCATATATTTTCCTATATTTGATTCACAGATCATGTAGATGTCCATGAAAACCCGGGTAAATTCAAAGTTAATTATTTTAAAACAGAAAAATAAAAAAAGAAATAAAAAAAAGAAAGTTACTTTTCTCCAGCAAAGGTATTGCTAACTGAATGTAAAAAGTGTCTCTATTCACTGTCATTGAAACAACTCCAAACTATATGGCTTTTACTGGTGAATTAATGTAGAAGATGACTGTGTTTCCATGTCCACTATGGAGCCCCTGAACATCCAAATGGGTCATAACTGTTGACCTTGAAAAGATGACAAACTGCATTTTACACCAATTATTTACATGGATTGGTAGGATTAGTGGATCAACAGGTATTAAACAGTTTAGACCAGTATATGGTTTGTATTGCCAGTGACTGACTGGGTCCATATAGGTTAATGATAACATTAGATTTTTTTTAATTTTTTTTTTACAGTGACACATACATATATTTAAAGTTTTTGGATGGAAGTAAATTTCACTTTGTGTGCCTTTTTTCTTTTCTCTCACATCTTCTCCCTCATAACAGTGTCACCTACACATGGTCCTGGTTTTGTCGAATACAATGATACACTTGATAATATATCTCTGACCAACATCCACAAAGTAATGTAGGTTGTTTTGGTTTATCATTACATGGAATATAATAACACTATATTATTATAATATAGTGTGTAGAACAAAACATTTCTGACTGTATTTTTTTTCAGCCAAAAATAAGTCAAAAGTAATGCAAAGAATCAAATATTTATTAGAATCTTGTTAAGCAAATATATTGATAGGGTTTTTTTTTTTTTTTAAATTGACTAATAATCTCCTATTTTGAGCCATGAGCCCTTAGAATCATCAGTACTTTTCCTCTTACAGTGCCTGTGGTCATAGGTCAACTATGTGCAAAATGTTTACACATCCACTGGTGCTCATGGAAATACCTGGTGTTAAATATAGTGTACTGTACAAAATCTATTTTCATTTCATAGACACACATACTTTTCTTCTACACATTGTGAACAGATATTGTAATTTTTAAATCGACTTGAGCTATCTAACAGCTTTAGTTACTTTCAACATTATAATTTTCTTATATCAGTATGTCCCCCAATGTTTTCTTTTCAATGCTTGTGATGCATTTAAAGATGT
Organism: Sphaeramia orbicularis; assembly: GCF_902148855.1. Classification (NCBI taxonomy): domain Eukaryota; kingdom Metazoa; phylum Chordata; class Actinopteri; order Kurtiformes; family Apogonidae; genus Sphaeramia; species Sphaeramia orbicularis. Next base: position 30,942,735 of record NC_043966.1, read on the forward strand.
GTGTGTGTGTGTGTGTGTGTGTGTGTATATATATATATATATATATATATATATATATATATATATATATATATATATATTTTTTTTTTTTTTTTTTTTTTTTTTCCCTTCAGTACTTGTACTCTGCACTACAAGAGAGTTGTCTTTTAAATTTCATTGTACATGTGCATACTGACAATAAAAAGTGTTTTATTCTAAACTAGTCTTTTCTGCTACTAACCACACTGTATTTGCAGAGAAATTGGCTAAATGGGTTGTTTTTAACCCTATTTGAATTTGTTATTCATGTTCTTGTGGTACAATAATTGTGTGAAAAGTTTTTGTGGTTAATTGCATTTAGGGTTATAAGTTCACAGGTAGTTTTGTGATGATTATTCTTTCTGAGAGTGGCATGAAATAAAGACATAATACCATATGTTTTCTCACATTGTCTTTCAGAGAGTTTTACGCAGGGTGTCTCCTACAGCCTGGATCAAATTCGGAAAAAAGAGGAGCTTCTGAAATCAACCCTACTGTACAGTTTTGACCCTGACGATGCTGCATCTTTCAACTCTGTGTGCTTCCTCAGCATCAAGGAGCAGGAACACTCAAACCAGTGTCAGCTGTGTCCTGAGGTCCACCTGGCTGTGAACTTCACAGCCAACGTAGACCAATGGAACGGAAGAAACTGGGTGGAGGTGGACATGACGCGATTTCTAATGCCTCTCCTAAAATTTCAGAAGAACAAAATACACCTGTTCATCAATGTCACCTGCCCAGAGGAACAAATAGTCAGGGCTGATGGTCACAGAGGCACAATGGAGTTCACCCTGAGGTCCCCTCCACTGCTTTTGTATCTCAGTGACACTGGTAAAATTGTCCATCAGAAGTTACTATCTAGCACTAAAGCAGACCAGAAACCGACGACTGCCGCAGATAAACCACACAAGCAGGTGATTTTCAAAGCAAAACACAGGACTGGGCACAAAAGCAGATGGAAAAGGGAATCTCCGAAAAGCAAACGAGGTGATAAAAGCCTCGATAGCCACCTGCCTGAGCTACTGTCCAGCTCTGAGTTTCCAACAACTGACTGTGCCTTGTATGATTTCAGGGTGCGATTTAGTCAGCTTAAACTTGATCACTGGATTGTTTTTCCTCCCAAGTACAACCCTAGGTACTGCAAAGGTATCTGCCCAAGAACCATGGGCTTTATATATGGCTCCCCTGTCCATACCATGGTGCAAAACATCATATATGAGAAGTTAGATTCCTCTGTGCCCAGACCGTCATGTATTCCCTCCCATTACAGCCCGCTGAGCGTCATGATCTTTGAAGAGGATGGCTCCTATGTCTACAAGGAGTTTGAAGACATGGTTGCCACTCGGTGTACATGTCGCTAAGCCCCAGCTACCAACATTTGGCTTTTCGTTTTTCTACCTTGTTTACAAGCTGAAGAGAACATCATCACAACACCGTCGTCACATGTGAACTCTACTTTAGAGTGCCTCCTTATTACCAAAGTATCAGATACTCTGACGACGCTCAGTGATTTCATGAGTCTTTAAAATCATTTGTGCATGAAAGATCTGGATCTGGAGCAGGTGTGGTTACTTAATCAAGATTGTTTACTTAAAAAGTATTTTATCCTAATGAAAAATGTGGAAACATGACATTTATTTCTTTTCAGTAAGGATGGCAGAAGAGAGTCCAAATGCATCCTGTTCGTCATCGTACTGTGTTTTGTAATATGGAATCTGACACACTTGAAGAAGAAAATGTGTGATGTATAATTTGTATGATTTATTTTAAGTTCTTTTTTGTTAACTTATTTTGGGTGGGTGGTTTGTCGTTATTCTTTAATTTAACACAATGGCCATGTTTTAAGTAGCCCTGTTCTGGACAAATTATGAAGAAGCAGTCACAAACTCTTATCAAACCTTTTACATATCGTTTTATTCCTGGGGATTACAGACAGCCAACTGAATGGCATCTGTCTTTATAATATCCAGAATGAAAGTTGACAAGGTTTCAGTGTGTATTTATTCTGGTCACTGAGTGACTGCATACGTATGAATTGACTGCATAATTATGAATTTCTACTGGCTGAATGTGACAAAATTCATGTCATGTCTGTTTATGCAAAATGAATGAATTCACTGTGTGTGTGCTCAGCTAGGGGATCTCCAAAAGAATGAAAATATGTAGGAAAAGTTGGAAAATAAAAAAAGAGCAAGCATAGAGTTTGTCTTTGCTTATACACTTGACTGAAAATGTGTCTTTGAAATGGGGATCTGAGAGGAGAGTTGGAAAAAGAACATCTACAAACTGCTAAAATATGTTGTGTTTTGTTTTTAGGGGGTCAAAGGTCATCTCTTCATACCTGCTCATGCACTGTACACAGAAACCCATTGAAAACAATATAAACAGATCAATGTACACATGGGACCAGCAAAAATGATGCCAAATGACAATAAGCTTGACGAAATCGGGTAATGTAGGGATTTTTGGTTTACATTTTTGGACTCTGATATAGTACAAATAGTCCACACTCCTGACCTGGAGGTGGCGGTAGTGTTGTCAGTGTGGAGGCCCTGTCTATGCCTGAATAAAAAGCAAGGACATCGGAAGAACATTTCACAACACTGTTGAGAAGCAGCACGGTGAGTCTCAATGTCACAGGGTAAACGTTGTAGTCGGGGTTTATGTGCTTTTTTACATGACAGTGTGATATATTTAGGTATTATTTTTACGATCTATGTGAGTTCCGTGTTTTGGAAACTATATCATTTTTAGGCAAGGAAAAGACTCAAGGTCTGCTGCTACATTAGCTAACGGCTAACAGTTAGCTTAGCCACTGCGGATTGACGCTAAATTCGGAGAGTTGGCGCTGTTAGATTAAACAGGTAACAACCTGTAGTATCCAAAGTGTTCATAAACTTAGATAATTATTTAAATGTTATGACAGTAACACCCGAATCCATGCCCCATGGTTCACTGTTTTTGAAATGCTAGCATCAAAACATTGAAGCTTTAAAATTACACGCAAACAAATAATTATAATTACGGGAGGTCCTTGTACTTTTTTGTTAAAATTTGAACTCCACACACAGTAGTTATGAAAGAAATAATTGTTGTCTCGATTATCTTTTTTGTAACTGTGCCACTGCTAAACCACTGAGAAACTACACGTTGCATTTACAATATATAAGTTAAATAGGTAATGATCAGAGAAGCCGAAATGATTATATTTCACGTCCTATTTGAATAGATATATAGAGTTTAAGCCACCAATTATAACTTAATATTTACGAAAAGATAATGAATAGATGGCTTTATTAATAGATTATTAATAATAGTTTTTCGTGAAAAATATTCAAATATTAGACACATTTTTAGTCTATATAAGCCGATTTTAGCAGGTCAGTAAAAGTGTAAAAAATGTATCTGCACTGGTTCACCAGGACCACAGCTGCCTGTAGCCATGAATTATAACACTACACATCTGTATGTTTTAGAAATGGGCGAATTGTTAGCTTCTATGCCTTGGAGAGATGATAGTCACCAAGAACTGAAAAAGATACGGGGAAAAATAAATATGGTGAATGTTTTATCCAGCCAGTTGCACAAATTTAAGCATATGCACATGTGTTTACTTCATTTACTCATGTGTGTCTCTTCTGAGAGTAGACTAAGAAAACTTTATAAATATAATTACAACAAACAAACAATGCAAACGGGTAAATGCAGCTGTCACATACTGTATTAAAGGCAAGTAAACACAACATATTGTCAATAGACAATCATAGAACAAGGCTGAAACTATTACAGTCTCTGACATGATTGCACTGACCTAGAGTATTGTTTTCTCAATGCTTTAAAACTGCCAGAGGTGAAATCAGGGGAAAAAAACGTCAGAAATTCTTCTGCAGCTCTCCCTTCTAAATCCAAATCAAAACACCAAATGTTAAAAATGCATCATTTGTGTGTCTCCAGAGTAGACTGATAGATTAACATCTGACTGAATCTTAACCGTTACTCCTCTGAAAAAATGTTAGTGGCCAAAGCCTCATGTGTCAGGAAAGATTTTTTTTTTTAAATAGATCAAAAACCAAGTCCAGAAATGTTGGATTAGCCTATATGTTGCAATGTAATGATTGTATATTTGTCAAATGATGGCAAAAACTATTGTACATTGAGACTTACAAATGACTTAAGTTCCCTCTTTTTATCTGTTCTTTAATCAGAACTTTGGGAACCTGAGATAAAAGAAATAAGAATTAATTGATAAATCCATGCAAAGGTCTACTCTACACATGAAAGTTACTTGAATATTAACTTAAATAGTTCATACAATCTAATAACATTAAACCTAATTTATATTATCTTAAGTTGTAGTGTACAGCACAGCAGTGTCTTTGTTTTGTTTTTTTGTTTTTTTTTAGTTTAAGTACCTGAACTCAAACCTGAGCCTTAAATCTCGAAGATCCATGTCATTTTAGGATGATGATTACTAAATACACACTGTGTGTGTGTGTGTGTGTGTGTGTGTGTATATATTTTTTGTTGTTGTCTTTTCAGATCAGCTCTCTGGTAGATCATGGGCCTCCATTTTGGAAACTTGGCCAAAGTCAGGCATGTAATCACTTACAGTCTGTCCCCCTTTGAGCAGAAGGCTTTCCCCAACTACTTCTCCAAAGGAATCCCTAATGTGTGGAGAAGATTCTCAGCCTCCTTCTTCAAAGTTGCCCCCCGTAAGTGTATTTCTCATTTCTCTACAGCAGGGGCCACTAACCCTGGTCCTCAAGAGCTACTATCCTGCATGGCCGTTTCTCAGTATGAATTCTTGTCTGTTCTTCTGTTCTCGTGAAATGTCATCAGTCGAGGTACAAGTACTGTTCCAATTGCAACTTAGCATAAACCAAGAACGCATGGAATACCTGGATGTTGTTCTTGTCAGCTAGCTTAAACCAAGGATGCACTGGTTAGTGACTCACGTAGACTTGGCTGGGAAATGATTCCCAAGATGCAGTTTGTGCCGGCCCGGCTGTGAGCCCACCGGCTCACCTGGGACCTGGACGGCTGTGCCCAGCTGAACCGACGAAATGTATTGCAGTTTTGAAAAATATACAAAATGTATAAATGACATGTAAATACTAGTACAAATTTATTGAAATCAAATCAAGTGACATTGTGGTGATTTGAGGGAACCACGTTAGGGAGCTGATGGCAGAAATACAGCAGAGACAGGGAGGAAAGTTCACAAGTACGCAGCCATTCCAATTACAGATAGACTTAAGTTCTTAGGAAGTATGTTCTCTGGGACTGTTCTTACTAAAACCACACTTGCCAAGTTCACAAGACTGCACTCTGTGTTCTTGATATTGAGAAACGGCACGTTTTCGATGTATCCCTCTTCCAACACACCTGATTCAAATGATGGGCTTATCATTAAGCTCTGCAGAAGCCTGATAATGACCCTTCAAGTGTGCTATAAGAGGGAAACATCTAAAACATGCAGGATAGTAGCTCTCGAGGACCAGGGTCTACAGTATGCAAATGTTTTAAAGTACACTGACCCGTTTATTAGTATACTGTATATATGTACATTTAAGTATTACATGTGTTTTTGTTGAGTGAGTTCTTCATGTGTTGTCATGTTAAGCAAAAAAAAAGAAAGTTTCTGGCACCACCTCTGTTGTTTGTGGCCCCTTGACTATTTCATAAATATTTGGTTGAGGACTTTGTTAGAAAAACCCTTTGTTTTTATAGTCATAACAACATGTAAAATAAAGTTTGATTGATTTTACTAGATACTTGTATTTTGTCATTAAGAGTTGTTCATGGTGTGATAAACCTGTTCTCTGCTCAGACAGTGTGGAGTCAAAATAACATTTTTGATGAAACAGGATTTGCACTTAAGTCTGTGAAACATTACTTTAAGTCTTCTGGTTTAGTTGTTTCTAAAGCTCCAGGTTCTATTCTGGTTCACGCTGCTTCTTTTTCACAGCAATGATCATCATGTACCTGACATACACCTGGGGCAATAGCGTCCATCAGCAGAGCAAGAGGAAGAATCCTGCTGACTACGCCAGCGATGAATAAATCAGTGAATCTCTGCCACCTTTCTGTCAGCCTCTTCTTATTGATTCCATGTCTATATCTTTCAATAATAAAGTAAACAAATATTTATGTGAAATGAATTCTGACTTCTCTTATTCAGCCACTGTCTTTGATGTCACAGTTGTTTCACACTATGAAAAGAAAAACAAATTCTAAGCATTTTATCATCCTTAAATGTGGGTCCTTGTTTTACAATTTACCAAAAAAAAAAAGTATTTGTGTTAAAAAATTAGCTTCCTACAATTTGATATATAGTACTAGATTAAGTCCTTCAGCTATACTGTATGTTGTATGAAGTCTCATTTTTAGATATGTCCATGCATTTCTATATTGTCCATCTGTTGTCATGGTCAAAATCAGTTTTCCCAGATATCTGAAGTCAGATTGACTTGAAACTTCGCATGTGCGGTTAAGATGCAGAGATGGTGGACTCTTCAATGAACTCTGCTTCAAAGAATGAAAATTGGGTTGTGGTGAAGGATTCTCAATGTGACCCTTACTATGTATACTGACAGACAATTAGACAATTACCTCTTGTTGCATTTGTGAAAGTTGGACTATTAGCCTGACTTTATATTTGTGCTGTAATCCTTGAAAGACACCTGATACAACCTTTGTTAGAAGTCTACTAAAAAGGGCATATGGATTTTCTTAAGACATTTCAGGTTCGTGTTATTCACATTTTTAATGAAACTTTGTAGATGTAAACATTATAATTCAATTTTACTTTTTCCAGCTGTTTTTATTTTACTGATCCAGCCCACTTCAGGTCATATGGGCTGAATGTGCCCCCTGAACTAAAATGAGTTTGACACCCCTGGTCTAAAGACTGAAAGTAGTTCTATTCATTAAAATTATAGTATTACCATAACATATACCACACACTAGTGAGGAGACAAGAATAAGGAATGAGTTAAACTAATACTACATATATTGATAAGACTAGTCTACAGGTAAAATGCTTAGTAGTGAAAGTTTATCAAGTTTGAGTCACTATTAAAGAAAAATTAAGTCAAAAATGTTGATTGGCTGTAGTTTCTGAGACATGGTCTTGTGTCAAAATGTGAAATATTGAGAATTAATGGAATGTTTGTCTCAGAGATACCAGATCTACTTCAAAACACTGGCTGCTTATTATAATACATTCACTTTTCAGGTTCTTTCTAGTGGAAGATTTATAAATCTATTGAATGAATATACATGAACTAATAGAATAATTTATCTTATACACTGAAAACATCAGCTAACCAGCACTTTTGCCATTTGTTTTACAATTCATCTCATTAAAGTATGTAAGATTTAACACATTTTACCCCCAGTAACGTTCACCTGCGATCTAAATCATCCACTGTTTTAAAATGTCTAACTTGATCAACTAATCCTATCAATACATGCCAATATTTGAGATAAAATGCAGTATTTTGTCTTTTCATGGTCACCAGATATGACTTATTTGGACGTAATGAACATGGAAACACTATCATCTACAACACTGATCACCATTAAAACCAATGTAGTTTGACAAATGATACTGGTTGTAGACGCTTTTTATGTTCAGATAATGGAGTATTTGATGAAAAAGTCAATTTTTCGTCTATTTCTCAGTTTTGATATAATAACCATTGAATTTACTCTGGGATGTCATGAACATGTAGATAATCAGTGAATTAAATAGAGGAAAATACACGATTTACACAGTAACGTGTGGAATGCAGAAGATAACATTTGGTGATAAATCAGTGGGGAAATATAAGATATAGAGAATGCTATTTAGAAGTCAACACAAAAATACCCCTGGGTCTTGAAAGGTTAATGTCTAACGCAGATAATTTCTAAACTACTGTAGACCAGTGTAAATGGTGTGTGTGACCCTGGTGGTGGGGTTGTGGCATTCCTGGCCGCTAGGTGGCGCGCGGTGCTTGACGGTGCTGTCTCTGCAGTCGGATGCTATTGGTCGCTGGGACAGAGAAAATTCCTGAACGCTCTCACGCATCAACCGGCCCGGCGTACCGCATGCTGCCGCTCAGCTTCATGGAACAAGAACAAGGGTGGATCACCGACCGTCCGCTCAGTTAAACCCACTGTAGCCGCCACTGCTGCTGTCACTTTTAGCACTTATTCGCGCCTTCGTTCTTCCTTGTAGTTTCTGCTCTCTGCACTATTTAGTTAGTGAAGATGTCAGTTGTCGGATTTGACGTCGGGTTCATGAGCTGCTATGTAGCGGTAGCCAGAGCCGGAGGGATTGAAACGGTCGCCAATGAATACAGCGACCGGTGTACACCGTAAGTATATCAGTATTTTATATTTATACTGGTGTGAATACATCTTCTGTGATATTGAAACACTCAAAGTGGGAACGGAACTGCTTGTGTTTATTACTGAATGAATCTGCTAGCATCGCTATCTAGCTAGTTAGCATGCTAACGGATTTCACAACAGGAAACGGCATGTGAGTGCTAAAGCTAAGCTAGCTGAGCCGATACCATTGTGAGTTCAAAGAAATCCCGGTATCACTTATTTCTGTATCATGTTTCAGTGGTGTCTTGTTCTCAGAATTGCAAAGATATGATTAATTGCGCCCTGATATTTGTTATATGACCTGGTCGAGCAGGTGATGTTTATGACAGTAAGCATCGATAAGAGCGCATGATGGGAGGAGGCCGAGTCCTGAAATCAGAATGGCTTGATCCATTTATTGATACTCAATTTTTCGGCCATATTCAGCAGAAGACAATTCAAGTAGACATCACGATCGTCACCTTACATCGCACTACGTACTCAGAATAAGTATTATATATAAGTAAATGACCATCGTTGCCTCTACACACCTCATACAAAACCGCCCAGTTGTACAAAAGGAAAAAAAAACGATTGCAGAAGCAAGAACTGAATGATCTTTCCTGTTTATAGAGCATGCGTTTCTTTTGGACCACGGAACCGATCGATCGGTGCAGCAGCCAAAAGCCAGGTATGTTTTTGTGTATATATGGATGCACACTGTGGAGAGCACATCAGATTTCAGCTTTCAAATCACAAATGCATTGATGCACATGTCAGTAATAAGATGGTATTTCTGTTTACCTGTTGAATAGGTCGTCACAAACTGCAAGAACACAGTCCAAGGGTTCAAGAGATTTCATGGCAGGGCATTCTCAGATCCTTTTGTGCAGCGTCTCAAATCCAGCTTGGTCTATGATATTGCACAGATGCCCACAGGAACAACTGGCATCAAGGTGAGAGAATAAATGGGGAGTTAAGTGGGTAGTGTGGTGGAGTATAGAAGGGTCTGAGCACAACAAAGTCACAGAGGATACACTACAACACCATGGTATATGCAAAACACCAGTGGGTTGTGACTCATCTGAGCAGAAGGTAAAAGACCGAGATAACATCTGGTACTCCATCTTCTGTCACATAGATGGATGACAAGGAATGGCTTTGTCAATTTATTTAGCCAGTATTCACACAAATCATATTACACACCGTCAGTCAATAAAAGAAGCAGTGATACTTTTTATTATAATCTTAATAATTGTTTATTGAATCACATCTGAGACTAGTTTAATTTTCAGGGTTGATTTCGGCCATGTGAGGTGTTGGTTTTTTCTGCTGAATGAAGTAAAATTTTAGTGCAAGAAAGCACAGAAAGCTTGCCAATGAACATCACTTATATGATGCAACACTTATGTGCTCTCGAGTTGTGAAATACACTTATGTTTTCACAAGCTGGGCTATGTATGAAATAAGTTCATAAAAGTGTAGGAGTTTGGGTAGAAATAAGGCTGTGAAGAGTTTTGAAAAAATAATGTAATTATTTACCTAATTTTTGATTATATGGATCCGATCAAGCTGTAACACGGTCATGTAAGCAGACTAACTTATATGCATGTATTATACATATTTGAGTAGGTATTTATAAGCGCTTTAACATTATGTATAACAAAATTTGGGGAGATAAAATTTTCAGGTGAAAAATATCAAATTACTGCTCAGTAACACATGGACTTGAAACGGACATGTATTTTTTCAAGCTTTATTCAAACATTCAAAACATGCTATGTACGACAGAAACTGATATCAAGTAGGACAAAACCTTTTAGATATTATGTTCAACTATGCTGAAAATAAATTTTGGAGTAAAATATTGAAAAGTCTCTGTTTTATTGACATGAGAATGTGGTAACACGTGGACAGGCTGCCATAGTAACACGTGGACGACTCTTTACCATTTTATGCATCACCCAAAATGTTGACTTATTCTTTAAAACAAGCAAGATATAATCACAGTGCTTTATTTACTGTATTTAATACTATCACAGTATTATTTCCAACTTGTGCTGATCCATACTGATATAGATAAATTACAAATACAGAGTAATTTCTCAGTAACAGTTCACAGATAGTCTGTTTAAATGTGACCAGTGTATCAATTCACAAACTTCATCATTCAGAATTTTAATTTGTCAAAATAATAGACAGTCTTTTGCATGTCTTTTTGTTAATTTAATGCAGCCTATCGGAAGGTTCCGAACTTCTCCTGTACTGTGTAATTTGTATTTTAAAAAGGATAACAATTCCATAAAATAGATATCTTTAGCTAAAAACTGAGCCCACTTGATAAATGATGTGTGCAAATATAAAGTTTCATGTTGATGTTCACTTTCGCTTGATCAGACCCATATGTGTCAATACTGGCTGTGGGAAGCAATTACATTTACATTCAGTTGATACGAGTTTTGGTAGCGTCAGGAATCAATGAAGAGACCGATTTAGGGATGCTGTTAGTTGATGAAGAGTTCAGGTGTCAATATTACTTTGATTACTCACTTGCTGTACATAATTCTTAACTGAGAGCGCATGCAGTTGGATTCATGTAAGATGTAAATACTTGTCATTTGTGAAGGTGATGTACATGGAGGAGGAGAAGGTGTTCAGCATTGAACAGGTCACTGCCATGCTGCTGACCAAGCTGAAGGAGACGGCAGAAAATGCACTTAAAAAGCCTGTGGCCGACTGTGTTGTGTCTGTAAGTACAACCTATACAGTACATGCAGTCTGTATAAATCATATGCAAGTCTGTCACAGTTTTCATAATCATGATATTGCAGTTATTTTAGCTAATCTCAGTTATTTTATATATTATATATATTATATTTTATAATTGTCTGCATTCACCTGTATCCACCTGTTACAACTCAATTTGAGCTTAGAAACATAAATATCATATTTCATCACTGTGTTTACATCATTTTCTATCATTTGGGAATTGCTTGCACTCAATGAAGTCATCTTGTTCTTTCATTCAGAGGTTCTCAAACTCACAATTTGTAACATTTCTGGAATAAAATATCTTAAAACTGCTGGATCCATTTTATATATTAACTTGTGTGCTGACGTAATAACAATTTATCCACTGTAACTGAACATTTGATTTTGTCATCTATCAGTGTGTCATGTCCTCTCCATTAAGCTAACAGTAACATTAAATGTTACTTGCAGCTTTTTCACTGGAATGTCTTAAGACTTCATTATATGACACTAAATATGGTGTCAATAATATTTTTAGCTATTTTTTTCAGATTCCTGCCACTCTGTGACAAAATTCAGTCACACAGTATGTATGTTGAGGGCCTGTATTATGAACTATAATAAGGGAATAAATTGAGCTGCATCTGTCTGTTAATGTTTGTATGCATAATCAGTCATTTCTCTGGAGGTTTTGGAAAGAGGATTGCTGTAATTACTTTTTTATATTACATCTTACCCTGTACAGTTTTTGCTTACTAATCCTAAAAATCCACAAAAATGCAATGCAAAGTTTTCCACGTGCCAGTGTCCAGTGCTTACACTCTATATGGCATAAAATGAACAGAAAAAAGTGATGCTGTTGGACTTCAACTAAAATGCTGTTATTGTGACGGCCCTAGTTATATAAATAAGGCTGAACCTCTACACACTCTCACAGCTGTTTTTATTTTTGGTACCTGATTAGACCTATTATTTTCTCTGTTCAGATTGGTGCAGTTTGAGGCCATAACAAAGCATCTGCAGACTGGCTAGAATTCAACTCTGTTTTATTGAAAACCTGTGTGTGTGTGTGTGTGTGTGTGTGTGTGTGTGGGACCTGTAAGTCTAAAATGTTACCCTTGTTCACATGCTGTTCTCTGCATCTAACCAGGTTCCCTGCTACTACACTGATGCAGAGAGGAGATCAGTAGTAGATGCAGCACAGATCGCTGGACTCAACTGCCTGCGGCTTATGAATGAGACGACTGCAGGTCTGTACTAGATGTTTTGGGCAGGGCCGGGGCAAGGATGCACATGTTGTTGGTACTGATTTAGCTGATTTAGCTAACTTAAAACTGTGAAATAACTGCTTTAACACTGATTCTACAATGCTTGACTGAATTCATGCTTTGTTTTTTTTGTAGTTGCATTGGCATACGGAATCTATAAACAGGATCTTCCTCCTCCTGAGGAGAAAGCCAGGAATGTGGTGTTTGTGGACTTGGGCCATTCTGGATACCAGACATCAGTGTGTGCCTTTAATAAGGGCAAAGTCAAGGTGTGTAGTTAATAGTCTTTTGTTCTTAAATGGGCCTTTTTTTTCTTGGGGAGTTTTTCTGTATCCATCTGGTGGCTATTTCTACCTCTGTCTCCTCAGGTCCTTGCTACAGCCTGTGATCCAGAACTGGGAGGAAAGGACTTTGATGAGTTTTTGGTCCAGCACTTCTGTGAGGAATTCGGCAAGAAGTACAAGATTGATGTCAAGTCCAAACCCAGGGCTCTGGTCAGGCTCTACCAGGAGTGTGAAAAACTGAAAAAGCTGATGAGTGCCAACTCTTCTGACCTGCCACTGAACATTGAATGCTTCATGAATGACATTGATGTTTCTGGAAAACTGAACAGGTAGGCCAACAACAAAAACAAATTCATATTTCTGTTGTATTCATGTTTTATAATGCCTGTGTCTTATTTTTTTTCAATGTACTTTAAAGATAAGGTGTGTCTTTGTTTTTCTCTTGTAAAAGGGGTCAGTTTGAAGAGATGTGTGCTGACCTCTTGGGCAGAGTAGAGTCTCCACTGCAGAGTCTGTTGGAACATGCCAGTATGTAATTTTTCCTGAAGAGTTATTATACTCACTGTTCATTTACATTTTTTATGGTCAGTTCAGCATCTCTTCATGAGTGTGTTCTATCTTTTGTTAAGAACTAAAGAAGGAGGACATCTATGCAGTAGAGATAGTGGGTGGAGCTTCCAGGATCCCGGCTGTCAAAGAGAGAATCAGCAAATTCTTTGGAAAGGAATTAAGCACCACACTGAATGCTGACGAAGCTGTGGCCAGAGGATGTGCTCTGCAGGTATGACTTCCTCTTGTTTTCAGTTTCCTTCCTTTGCTCACCAGCCACAGGGAAGTCTTTAAGTTCTGTGTTGAAATTCATAAGTCATGTAAAAGTGGTGTTTTATGTTTTTCGATGGTAAATTTTTTTTGTTTGTTTGTTTTTATATTGGTTTCATATATCATTTATTAAAACTCTATTTTTGTCTTTGCAGTGTGCAATACTGTCACCTGCCTTTAAAGTTCGTGAATTCTCCATCACGGATATTGTACCATATCCAATCTCCTTGAAGTGGCATTCAGCTGCTGAAGAAGGAGTGAGGTAAAACACAGACTTATTATTTTTTTATATCAACGGCCATTATTAATAACATAATAATAACCACTGTGTTATATTCCCTTTTTGCAGTGATTGTGAGGTATTTCCTAAAAACCACGCAGCACCTTTCTCTAAAGTGTTGACCTTCTACCGGAGAGAGCCTTTCTCTTTGGAGGCCTACTATAATTGCCCTAATGAGCTGCCCTACCCTGATCCCACTATTGGTAAGAAAATTAAAGCAGATCTCTAAGTGCTTGTTTTTTGCTCTTGGACTGGCCCATTTATTATCGGCATATGAAATGGCACCAGCTAATGTGCCTACTTATGTATTCAGCAATGTTTCAGTCAGCTAATGTATCTTGGAAACTACTCGTTTCCTTCAAGATGGACAATGGTTGATTGGCTTTTTTTGAGAATTTTTTTTTCCCCCATCTCCATCCAGGTCAGTTTCTGATCCAGAAAGTCGTTCCACAGGCATCTGGGGAGAGCTCCAAAGTGAAGGTAAAGGTGCGAGTGAACATCCACGGAATTTTCAGTGTGTCCAGCGCCTCTTTGGTCGAAGTGCAGAAGTCGGATGAGTCGGAGGAACCCATGGAAATGGAGCAGACTAATGACAAAGAAGGAGAGGTATGTGAGCCTAGTACTTCGGTTGATTTCCATGAAGCAACAACCAAACTGTTACAAGTGTCCCTGTTTGATACAAAAATCACAACTGATTTTTTTGTTTTTCACTCCTATAGACCACGATGCAGACTGACCAGGATGAGCAACAGGGACAGGGAGATAGTCCGAAAGACACAGAAGACAAGACACCACGAGAAAATGAAGAGATGGAAGTATGGATTTCTTTTTCTGTTTTTAGTAACAGTTCCTGAAGCTGTCTGTATAATGACAATCTGTGCATTTTGGTCTCATTCTTGTTCTCAATATAAAATAGGGCTGCAAGAAATTTTCACATTTGATTTATCTTGTAGTCATTTTCTTGACTTGAATAGTTGTTTGATCAGGACGGCATTCTAAAATGTCATCTAGAAACCATAAAATATTCATTTCAAGAGGCTGGAGCATTAGTTTTCCTTTGTTTTTAATTGGCTGAAAAATATTGAATGAAAAATGAATTTACGACACTTGATTAAAATGTTTACCTTGGTTTATTGACGGGTAGTGCAGGACATATTTGGCTGTTCTAATAAGCTTTTCTCCATCCTAGACGACCACAGAGGAGAGCAAAAGTGAGAAGAAGTCTGACCAGCCCCCACAAGCCAAAAAGCCCAAAGTCAAAACAAAAGTACTGGAGCTTCCGATTGAAAACAGTCCACAATGGCAGCTAGCAGATGACATGCTTAATCTTTTTGTAGAAAATGAGGTAACTAGTCCCCGCACACATTACTAAATCCATCCATTCATCCATCATCTTTAATTACGGGATGTATTTAGAAGTGTTTGGCAGTTACAGTTGCTGTTTGGATTCTCCACAGGGTAAGATGATCATGCAGGACAAGCTGGAGAAAGAGAGAAATGACGCAAAGAATAATGTAGAAGAGTATGTCTATGACATGAGGGACAAACTACACGGGATGTTTGAGAAGTTTGTCAGCGAGTCTGTGAGTAATAAGTCACTTCTCGTAAGGAAAGGGGTCAAAGTTTGCACCATGTAACCCAATGCACAACAGATTAGACTCTGCTTTTCATATTGTACAATGTATTTGTTAACTTTAGGACCGTGATGCTTTGTCATTAAAACTGGAGGACACTGAGAACTGGCTGTATGAAGATGGAGAGGACCAACCTAAGCAAGTGTACATTGACAAACTAGCAGAGCTGAAGGTAAACGGCAATAGTGGTAACTAGTAGTCTTTTCTCCTCTTTAAGATTGTTTGAGATTTTGAGGGATTTAAATCAACATGGATCTCCTTTAGAAACTTGGCCAGCCCATCCAGGAGAGGTTTACAGAGTCTGAGGAGAGACCTAAAGCTTTTGATGAGATGGGAAAACAAATCCAGCAGTACATGAAATTTGTTGAGGCGTACAAAATGAAGGTACAACACAAAAACTTGCATCTGTCACCTCACCTGTTGTGCATGCATTACAATGGAATCAATCTTTAAAATGTTCTTTTGTCTTCCAGGACGAGCAGTATGACCACTTGGATGAGGCCGACGTCACCAAAGTAGATAAACTGGTCAATGATGCAATGATCTGGATGAACAGTGCCATGAACCAGCAGAGCAAACAGAGTTTGACAGTGGATCCCTCAGTTAAAGTCAAAGACATTAAAGCAAAAACAGGGGTAAGGATTTTGTTCAGAAAAAGCATCCAATATGTTCTACCCATTAGGAAGCTAAGCTCACGTGTCTGCCTGAGCTGTAACACCAGAATTTAGGCGACTGGTAACTTTAGAGACTCTGAAACTGTCTTTCTTCTCCTTGTGGTTATCTTGTACTCATATATTTTCTGGCTTCATCTGCACATTAACTCACAAATGAAACCATAAATGCAGACTCCAGTGTTTACTTCAGTCTGATAATGTGCTGCATGTGGCATCTCTTTTGCTTGTGGGGGACACTGAGCAGTTCACACTGGAATCTGAAATCAGCCATATTACAAAAATTGTCAAACAGTACAAGAATAAAGAAATACACAAATTCCATAATAGTTAAGTCTGAAGTGAAGAAAGATCCTGAATTGATCTTGAGGTTCTAGGTACAAGTACTAATATTCTTGTGTAAAATAAAATTTACTAAAACCTGCAGGAGCCAGATTCATGGAGATAAAATTAGTGATGTCCTGATCTGTATTTTTTTGCTTCTGATCTGATTTTTTTCAGGATTAATTTTGCTGATACCAATCTGATACCAATCTGATATCAACTTTTCACAATGAAATTTTGATTTAAATTTGGAGTCATTATTTATAGGTTAGTATGCTATTATTTTACTTGAGATCACAATTGGGCTGAGTGTAGAACCTGAACTAAAACAAGTATGACACCTTTGACTCTTAATAACTTTAGTATGATTTTGCACTTTCCAAACTCATAATGTGGGTGAAATTAGAACCTTTGGCAATCCAGTTTTGGCCTGCGGGCCGTATGTTTGCCACTGCTGTTGTGCGTCTATGGATAGGTCTGTCCAGGGATTAAATGGCGGTATGTTCCATGCTGTACGTTAGTGATGCGCGAATCAGCGGGTTACTGGCAGGTTGGGTTGGGGTGGGTCAAAAGAATGTCAGTTTATTTGCTGGACAGGTCAGGTCGGGTCAAATAATTCCACAAAAGCCCTGCGGGTTGGAAAAAAAACCAACTCGCGCATCACTACCAGTCCATAAAATGAAAGTGAAACCTATAGGCGCTTTACTAATTCCTCTAAACCTCCTGCTGTTGTGAAGCTAATTTTCCTTTTCCCTACCTTTGGAAACTTTAATTTGAGGGAGCGGGACATGTGTTTACCCCCCCATCCCCAGAACCAGGTCTGGATCAGCCCTATCTTGTGACTAAATCCGATCCGATCTTCTAAAAAATGCCAAATCGGCAGCCGATACCGATCTTTACATCAGATTAGAACATCCCTAGATGAAATGCTAGACCTTGGAAATACAGACCTTTCTTTCAGCAGCCCTGCCCTCTCAGTACAACTACCAGTCTAAATATGAAAATGACTGTGAAAAGCAAAGCATCTTTTCTAAGCTTCTATGTAGAGGCACACAAGACCTGTAAAATCACATCCAGGTAGAATGTGACTGATTCTGATCGTCCAGAAACCTCAGAGTAGATTTCCTACAGCCTGAAAGCACAGGTAAAGAGAAGATGCAGAAAACTCATGTCATCTCAGATTATTTGAATTACAAAATACTGAAAGGTAATTATGGTTATGATTGATTTTTTTTTTTTTTTGTTGCCAGTGAATTCTTAAAAAACTTTAAGCTTAGCAACTTTAAGGCAGATTCACATTTAAGGTTAAAACACCATATCATCCACAAGTGAATCTTAAAGAGGGACTGCAACAGTTCCAATCACAAATGACAAAAAGAAGTGATTGAATCAAACCTAAGATGGTGATATCCCTCGGTTTGTGAATCTTCACCTTCTAAGGTTTTTCCTACCATCTTTTCCATTAAATAATGTGTATAAATTCCCCAGAGACATATGTTCCTTTAGTCATTGGGAAACATACATCTGATCCTTGTAATTTAAAAAAAAAACATTCTGTTTTCCAGGAGCTTTTCTCTGCCTGTAACCCTATTGTGACCAAGCCCAAACCCAAAGTGGAGCTTCCCAAGGAGGACACACCTGCAGAGCAGAACGGGCCCGTCAATGGACAGGAGAAAGCCCAAGACGAAGCCACAGACAAGGGAACAACTGAGAACACAGGCAACCCTACATCAGAAACCACAGAAAACAAGCCTGACATGGACCTTGACTGAAGCAGCCTAACGCCCCCGCCCCCACCCTACTCCCTCCCCACGCAAAGTTGAATGGGAGCTGGTTGTTTCAGATTGAGATGCAGCTTCGGTGTATTTCAGAGAGCAAGTGCAGGCTTTCAGGAAACTGCACTCCACACTCAAAGCAAGCAGGGTGATTAGCACACTGAGCAGTTCCTGGTGGTATCTCTGTCTCATGACATAGCATGCCCTCTCTCTTTCTGGATGACATAAATAAAAAGCCAGCTGCAATAAGCCTGTTTGACAATGAGCGCTGTACACATGATGGTATTTATTTCTGTTGTGTGCTCTGTGTGTTCTGGTCTGTGTCACAATATGGTTTTAATAAAGGTATTGAAAATCACATGACGTTTTTTATTACCTTGAAAGCAGCACAACCTTTTTATCTAAATACTCTTTAAGTGGTAATGTTTTACGTCTTTACCATAGTTATGCATTCTCTACTTTTTCTCCTTGAGACCCTTTATCTCTTTAGAACCCATACTTACAAAAAGTGCATAATGAATTACTGTGCATATGTTTTCACTGACACTTCTGCCATCAAAACACAGTCTTTTTAAAAAATTTTTTTAATTGTACAGAATTTCGTGTTTTGTATTTTAAATTTGTCTTGCGTACATTCTTAATTTTACCTTTTCACATGAATTATGTTTTTATCTAGTTATAGCCTATCTTTCATATAGTCATTTTATTCTTGTTACATCTTCAACAACTGAAGCCATTTCACTTGGCTTTGTTGAGGGAATTATTTCTATTTTCCAGAGAACACTAATATTTCCAACAGAAAAATGAACATATATATCATATTACTGCCATATATTTTTGTCCACCACTTAATGACCCAATAAAAGCTGCTGTGCAACTCACTGGGGGTCACAAACCTCCGTTTGGGAAACGTATATACAGAACAGTTAACATGAATTTATGTTTTGGTTGTGTTTTATGAAGGTAGATTTGTTTCTTTATTATTCAATCTAAAGAAAAGTTGCCTTAACCAAAAAACATATTTTCAATCAAAAAAACAAACAAACTTTACTTCAATCAAAAAAAAAAACAAAAAAACAAAACTTTTCAATCAAAGAAAAAAGTGTTTGAATGCAAAAATAAATAAAAAATAAATTAAAAAAAAAAAATAAAAATATATATATATATATATATATTTATATACATACATACATATATATATATATATATATATATATATATATATATATATATATATATATATATATATATATATATATATATATATATGAGACCTAAAAAATTCCATTTCAACACTTTTTTTCTTTGACTTTTTTTTTATTGATTCATATATATATATATATATATATATATATATATATATATATATATATATATATATATATATATATATATAAAATTGAAAAATGTCTTTTTTGATTGAAATGATATTTTTGGGGGTTGAATTATAAAGACACAAATATTCTACTCATAATATGGCCCAAATACAAAAAAGATGACTTAAATCAAAAAATTATTTTCAATCAAAAAATAACTCTAAACTCTTTTAAAAAAGCAACCTTTTCAGTCAAGAAAAGTGTCCAAATGCAATTTTGGGGGTCTCAGATATATATATAGCATTCAAACACTTTTTTTCCTTTGAAAACGATTTGACTGAAGTGAATTTTTTTTTTTTTTTTTAGTTAAAAATATTTCTTTGGTTAAGGCAACTTTTGTTTTGATTGAATAATAAAGAAACAAATCTACCTTCATAGTGTTTAAGGTCAAATATTTGTGGTTAAGATGGCTAAAATTTGTAAGTATAATATTTAACTAAATGTACTTATCTTTTTGCGTCGCCTAGCAACCACTCTACGTATTACGTTATGCGGGATTTAGGAAAACCAGAGGTAAGATAACAGAAACAGCTGGAACACTGGGAATAGCTATTTCACTATTTTTAAGATAACGCTGTTAATATACGTAGACAGGTTTTATTTTTAAGACCACTTGACATAATGATGTTTAGGGTTGGTAACAGTAATAGTCTCTAGCAGTGCTGAGCTTTAATTCTCAAATCAGTGATTAGCTAGCTTAGCCCTTTAGCTTGTCAACTATAATCTGCTAATAAACATGAGTTCAGTGAACGCCACCTCCGAAATCACATGATCAGTCCAGGTTCTTTCTGTTCCGATAAAAGCTGCAGAGTCCGACATAAAGCTGAAGCAGTAAGTATGTTTCTGCTCCTTTGTTAAGATAGTCTATTAATAACACGATGAAAAGTTTTGGTTAGCAAGAAAGTATCTTTCCGTCTTTGCTGTTAGCCACACGATTGCATTAACAGTGATCTCATTGTCCTCTCGGTGGATATATAGCTTAATGAGTTCAAAGTCTGATTTAGGTGTGTTTTGTCCTGAATAACTTCGAGGAGAAGCTCTAACAAAGAAGCAAATCGACTTGTTTTCTTGTTTTTAGCAGAACAATGAAGCTGATCATCCTCAATGACTATGACCAGGCAAGCGAATGGGCTGCAAAATACATACGAAATAAAATATTACTGTTCAAACCTGGTCCAGACAGACATTTCACACTGGGTCTCCCAACAGGTAAGTAGGAGGATAAATCTTTTCACAACATAACTTAAATAATAGGAGGTTTACAGTAATGCAGTTCTTAAAATATCCCTTACTCTGCTTCTTTAGATAATTTCCTGGTTGTAGTTTGCCCAGATGTGATTTAAATGTACACGTTTCTGTAAACAGAGGTGATGCTACTAATTATTCAGAAAGTTTAACCATTGATAAATTAATCAGTAGGATGTTCATAGCTGATCCGACTTCTTTAAACGTAAGATGAGAGATAAAAATAAAACAAGCATAGTATTCTGTGACAACACATATTTTACTTTCAGACATCAGATACATTCAGTTAGCTTATATCTAACATTTAACAATGGAAACATGAACGACTCCGGTAGTTATTGTGAAAGCAAAAGTTATAGGGATTTATGTACTGCACTTTTGGTACTTTCAACTGTGTGTTTTTTGGGATCATATTATTGTTTGGTCTATCTACAGGAAGCACTCCTCTGGGTTGTTACAAAAAACTGATTGAGTACTACAAGAATGGAGAAATCTCATTCCAGTATGTAAAGACTTTCAACATGGATGAATACGTAGGTAAGTCATCCTCACCTCCTCTCCCCTCCATAAAATAGATAATGTTTTAATGTATTACAAGATAAAGTGGAAAGATTGGTCTTATGTAAAGCCTGTCATAAAACCCTGTGTAGGACTTCCGAGAGATCATCCTGAGAGCTACCACTCCTTCATGTGGAATAACTTCTTCAAGCACATAGACATAAAAGCAGAGAACACCCACATCCTAGATGGCAATGCTGCTGACCTGCAAGCAGAGTGTGAGGCTTTTGAGGACAAGATAAAAGCTGCTGGGGGGATTGAGCTCTTTGTTGGAGGTCAGAATTCCACAGTGTAAACAGAATTACAACGTGTCATTTGTTTATGTATTAAGGTCTGAAATATTATGATTAAAACTATGCCACCTATCAGGTATTGGACCAGATGGCCACATTGCCTTCAATGAGCCTGGATCCAGCCTTGCTTCCAGAACCAGGGTGAAGACCCTGGCACAGGACACAATTATTGCTAATGCCCGGTTCTTTGATGGAGATTTGTCAAAAGTGCCCACCATGGCACTGACCGTGGGAGTGGGCACTGTAATGGATGCCAAAGAGGTTAGCAGCCTGTGTAAATGCTAATCCAATGTCCTTTTTAAAAATTTCTTCAGCAGCATCACCAACACTGTAAGTACTCCTCCTCAGTCATAGATGCTTCAAATTCTAATTTTCAATTACTTTCAGGTCATGATTCTCATCACTGGAGCGCATAAGGCATTTGCTTTATACAAAGCTATAGAAGAAGGTGTGAATCATATGTGGACAGTGTCTGCATTCCAGCAACATCCACAGACGGTTTTTGTATGTGATGAAGATGCCACCTTGGAACTACGGGTTAAAACTGTAAAGTACTTTAAAGGTGAGATTAATACTGTTATGTAGAGATTTTTCATGTTTCATGTTGAAACACATCTTCAGCCCAGTCTGCTTTGCAGTGCAATGATATCCCCAGAACAGACATTAATCATACAGAACATGCTGATTCTTGTGTCTTTTTTTTTTTTTTTTTTTTTTAGGGATGATGCATGTGCACAATAAACTGGTTGATCCTCTTCCCTCTGGGTCCAAGAAGAACTGAGGAGTTGTACTCTGAATTTTGGGTTCATATATGAGGGACACTGAGATCATTTTTGTATTTTGAAGAAGCTAAAAATAAAAACAGTATTTGAAGTCAGATACAATCAGTCATTGTATGCAAGGTTCTTGGAGTAATTTTTCAGGTTCATAGGTGTTTCTTCATACAGTCTTGCTTTATATGTGTTGTTTTAAATAAAGGTGCCAAGTGGTTAATTTTTATACTTTTGTGCCTCTGTTTTTGTGACTGTTATTCTTTCAATGCTCAAACTGGTCTGTGTCTCAAATCACATGATAAAAAAAAGGAACGACTTATGTTGCATTTAGGCACTCATGATTTCCTAAATATTGACGGCAATCAAAGCATATCGTGTATAGCTCTGATTTCACCACTGACACAGTTTACATAGATTTTTAAGAGAAACAAGTGAAACAGCTTCATGTTGGTGCACGATCTGATTCTTATTCTCGTAATTAAATGTGTGATCTCGATAACTTGGTGTGATATCGTATTTCCGACGGTATGTGAAGGCGTCTTCATAGGCTGGCTGGTACGGTGCTGGAGTTGGGAGGGTGAGAAGGAAGGAGATGGCCGACTAGGAGCCAGCCGTAATTTTCCTACTCGTTGCTTCTTCTTTCACCGACATCTGTTTCACGCAGCACATCTTCATAACTGAAGTGGGAAGAGGACGTCTTCAACATTCCTCTTCCACAATGGCAGAACAAAACAGTAATGTGCGGTACCAGGAGGTGGGTAGTGTTTAGTTGTCAAGCTAACTAGCTCTGTAACGGCTAGCTTCGCCCAGTTAGCTAACCTTAGTCAACATCAGGCTGTCACTAAAGGAAAACAACGAGCTCGACCGACATTTGTGTTAACGGGCGGGTCTTAATTGGCTTTAAATATCTCATTTTACATCAATGACATTTCTCAAGCTGAGCTAAACTCATTTGTCATGTTTCATAGTCGTCGTAACCCGAAGGCCAACGTTAAATGACCCATTTTCATTTAGCAGGTTGCGTTGGTTTAGTTTGCAGCTAGTAGTCAGTGTTTGTTGGCCTATACGGGATTACAGTGTCGTGTCATTGTTGTCTAACCCTGATATGATTATCCTAGATCATTACATGAGAGGTGACCAGTCCGATCTGTCAATAAGTCCAGGCACACAACAGGACCTTATACTGTGGTGGACACTGAAATTAACTGACACTGATATGAGATG
This sequence comes from Sphaeramia orbicularis, assembly GCF_902148855.1. Lineage (NCBI taxonomy): Eukaryota > Metazoa > Chordata > Actinopteri > Kurtiformes > Apogonidae > Sphaeramia > Sphaeramia orbicularis. The sequence goes on from NC_043966.1 coordinate 30,966,386, forward strand.
TTTACGTTCTCAGTTCGCTGTTTACACTTTAATCATTTTTGTTGATGTGTAAGGATACTGTGAAAACACACATCGAATAACTAAAACCATCACAGCTACGTGGCTGAGGACTGGGTGCAGATATTGTTATCACGGCCACTTGTTGCACAGTACATCAGTGTTTTTGATCAGCTTTGGTACTTCACATGAGTCAGCACAGTTTTAGGCATATTTCTCTAGATTGCCTCAGTTCATCTGTTTTATGTATGTTAATTGCATAAGTTGCAAATAACAAGTGCAAGTTAACAGTGACTGCAAGCACAATATTATTTACGTCCACACTAAGAGCTTTACTACAATAGAATGTTTGCAAATTCCACTTTGAGATCAGTTGTGACATTATTGAACTGTGTTTATTTAGTTGGTGAATGAAGAGGAGCCAGCACAGCCATCCCAGGAGGGTACTACCCAGGATGCACCACCTCCCTACAGCAGCATTGCTGCAGCAAATGCAGGTCAGGAACCTTAACCGCAACACGCAGTCAAATCACTGCAAGACAGAGGGGGATGAATTACTTAAATGAGGATGTTGCCACCACTTTATAATGAATTTCTTTCAAAACTGAAAGCACCACATTTTTTCTGAGAGTGTTTATTAATAACATGTTATGAAGATATAAAAACAAAAGTACTGGTAATCATTGTAAACAGTGGTTTACAGCCACAATGCTGTTGATCACTGTATTCCATCTGGCTCTCACGCTATAATATTTGCACCAAAAACAATGTTGTGTATGGTCCTATCTGTAACCTACAAGAATTTCATTATTGTAGTTTGTTGCACAACTATGAGTGCCTCAAAATGTATGAACCATCCTTTTATTTGTCAAGTGAAACATTGTACAAAGTTAAATGAAAATATAATCTTAGACAAGTTTTCGAAAATGAACAAAATATAGTGTTTTACATGAAAGTCAGTAACAATAAAGTAATAATGCATGACAACCATGCAAAATACAGATTGAGATGACATTAACTTAATTGATCGTCTGAAGTAAATTCAGTTGTGCTGTTGCTCAAATTAAGATAAATTGAATAAAAACAAGTAATTAGTGCCTTGTTTAGTGAATAATCATTGTTACTGTTGGCTTTAACCTGTGTGTTGTTTGGGGCAGAAGCTTTAGTTCAAGCTCTGTTTAGAAGGTCTGATGTTTGCAGACTCATTCATAAGAGGGCATAGGTCAGCACATTATATAAATGGGTGTAACCTTCAGCTCTTCCTGGGTGAACCTGAGCACCTGTTTCAGTGATTTCGAAGTCACAAAGAAGGTTTCAGTGTAGCAGCTTGATGACCTAGATAAAAGTATTGTAAGACTTGTATGGTGCAGAGCATCTAATATCGCTGCCTTTCTTTTGCTTCAGTCCTTCCTGGTCTGATTTAAAATGATTTGGTGCTTTTTTAAAGGAAATGAAAGACGTTTTTTCTTTGTCAGCAACTCATATTAGCTGTTGAAGTAGTTTTACTAACCTTGGGTTCTGCTTTACCATAGACATTCTATATTCTAGATACAAATTTGTTTCACCGGAGAAAATTAGTAGGTAATGCGATGTACACCACCAAAGAGACCAGCACATATTATTATGTAATGCATCTTTACTGTTTTGGAGTGTGTTGAAATACAAAAAGTGACACTGAATGAAGAGGTTTTCTGCAAAAGGTATTGATATATGTCCCTTCAGTTGTTCTGCACAGTCCTGGGCCACTTCCATCAGTTCACTACTCATGATTAATGGTCAGTCGGTGACATTTTCACTACGTGCTGTTGCAAATACACTAAAGCAACAGTAGTTACCAGGCTTTATGTATTTATATATTTTGAAAAAAGGCCTTTCTGTTCTCACGAGTATCTGCTTGTTTGTTTGTTACAGCTTTCTTTGAATACAAAGAAGATGGAGGACGATTTCCCAACCCTCCCTCCTACAGTGTTGCCACTACTTTGCCCTCCTACGATGAAGCTGAGAGAAGCAAAGCAGAGGCTACAATCCCCCTGGTCACTGGAAGAGTCACAGTAAGAGTTTTTAGAAATGCTCTTCATCCCTGTGTGTCTTATCACTTATTACTTCATTAAGTTTTCAAACTGAACACATGCAGTCATTTTGCAGTTTGCATACTGTGAGTTATTCATGTATTAAATTCCTTGTTTCTGGCTGTTTGTGTAGGAGGAGGACTTTGTGGCTCGGGATGACTTTGAAGATGCTGATCAGCTGCGAATAGGAAATGACGGCATCTTTATGCTCACTTTCTTCAGTAAGACTTCCTCTGACAGTATAAAAACTGACTTGTGTGAAGGATTTCTGAAAAAGTCAACTTTTGGTATTTAAGTTTAACGTCTGGGCCAAACACGTTTCAGTGTATCAAGTATCCTCTTCATTTTTTCCCAGTGGCATTCCTCTTCAACTGGATCGGCTTCTTCTTGTCATTCTGTTTGACCACATCAGCCGCTGGCCGATACGGGGCCATCTCTGGCTTTGGCCTGTCCCTCATTAAATGGGTTCTCATCGTCAGGGTAAGAACTCATGGCTTTTACATCACTGAAGACCAGCTCAGTGGTGTGTAAGGGTCAGACGTATGAGTTCACTGAACGATTGTTGTTTCTGCCTTCTAGTTTTCCACCTACTTCCCTGGTTACTTTGATGGGCAGTACTGGTTGTGGTGGGTGTTTCTGGCCCTGGGTAAGTGAGAGAAACTAAGATGTTGAGCATCTGTGATGGTAGCCTCTACCGTGTGTTTTCCCATTTCAATGTCTTTTCTTTGCGCTCCAGGATTCATGCTGTTTATCAGAGGCTTTGTTAACTACTCAAGAGTGCGTAAATTGGCTGATCCTACCTACGCCACTCTCCCTCGAACAAGGGTACTCTTCATCTATTAGAGGTAAGTTTTATTATTGTGGTCAAACCCATCACATGGTAGTTCTTGCATCAGATATACACAGATTCACAAGAGAAATTATGCTGATACTAGTCAACACTAAATGTCTTTTCAATGTTTGATTTAATAACAAAGATCTACAGTTTATCTTTACTAATCTTGCTTCAGATCCGAACTAACCAAAATACTGTTGTTTAGTCTTATGGCTGGTACTGTTCTTTATTAGTCTTGTGCCTGATCATGAACCCTTTGGAGGTTAATAACTCTAAGTCTAATTTTAGTCAACAAATAGCAAAAACTCTGTAAACTAACACAGTAAAGTTATGTGATAACTGTACAAGCTGGATGTAACAGTAGCGGTGTGTCTGTAAATGTCGAGTGAACTTTTGAAAAGTAAAAAAAAAAGGGTAAATTATATGCATTTCCATTTGGAGTGAGTAAACTAGGCTGCCGGGTGTCATCAGCAGGTGGTGGTGTAGGATGCGCTATATATGACTGATGAACAGAGCATTCTGTTGTTGTTTTCCATCTAAAATGGCTGCAATTTTAGTTTTCACAAATGAGAAAAGGAATAATCTCCATATCATCAGTGACCTATGAAAAAAGGCAAATATCACCTCAAGAAAGTAGTTTTTTTGTGAAATTCAGGAAGTTTTTACCATTTCTGTAAACATTTTTCAAAGCAGTATTTTAAAATGCACAGAAAATACATTTATGGAAACACACCTACTAACATCAAGTGGTAAAACCATCAACTAAAACATGTGGTAATGTAATGGCACCTGATTACTAGACAGATTAAACAGTAGCATTACAACAAATATAATTATAATGGCAGAAAGTTGAGCAGCCAGATATATTTTCTTGGTAACACTAATGTATGTGTCATTTAGTGAAATCACCAGCCTTGTTATCCCTTTTACATTGTGCGATGTTGCAGTTTTTGTTGATGTGTGTTCTGTTACTGGGGTCTACTGGTTTAATCTATCACAGAGAATTCATTAAGAATCAAGTTGTAACTTATGGAGCTACTGCGGCTGACAGAACTATTTAAAACGCCTCTAGTGTATGATGTGCATCCAGAGTTAGAAATTACATTTGTTGCTGTTAGACCTTGCTCATGGCTGGTGTAACCTAGTACAGGTGTCTGTGGCTATGTTCACACTACAGGCACAAATGGCTCAAGTCTGACTTCATTGCCCATATGTGACCCATATCTGATTTTTTCTTGACAGCACAAATTCAAGTTTTCCAAATCAAACTCAGTCACTTTCATATGTGGTCCTAAATTGGATACTGCTGTCATGTCACATTTCATTCAATGTTCACATCTTTGAAATGAGACAGACATCACAATTCTGCACTGGAGGAGGTGGGACCTGGAAAGATCCACATTTGTTTCCATAAACACGTGTGCTGCATGTGACATAATGTCTTTTTCTGTGCATGATTCAGGACGGTAGACTGTTCACACGAGTCTAATGGCATTGCACTTAAATAATGTGAACAACAAAAAAAAAATCAGATTTCGGCAAAGAAAAAAAAAAAAAGAATATCATTAAGATCTTCAGTGTGAACGTTGCCTGTCAAACACACAACGCTTCAGTTACTGTGTTGAAACTCTGGTGGCACTTTTTGACAAACTCCATCAGACAACACATTACACAAACCACTTCTAAACCATTTGTGTTCCTTGACTTCAGGTGTGGAAGAACTGGACAAGTCCAAGACAAACAATAACTCTGTGGAGTTTCAAACTAAAATGAAGACAGACGAGTTAGAGATGAAGACGAATCCCAATAAAATATTCAGGAATTATATCACTTCTTTTATTTTGTTTGAAACTTTATTAATGGATAATGGTTAACAGTAATAGTCCCTAAATGTACTCATTAGTGGCGAATGTTAAGTGCTATTTACATCTTTGTGTGTAATGTATAAGTAATGCCTTATATCATTTGATGGTAGCATACAAGCATGCATCTGCCCTTATGGTCAATATTAGGGAGCGTTTCATGTTGGTGACACTTGGCTGAAAGCCAACAGGTATTAAGACAACACTTTTTAGATCCACTATAAGCATGCAAAACACTTTGTAGTCTGCACCCGTCTCAACATATGGTTTTATTGTGACTATAAACGCCTGTTTTTAGACACCACATACACTTAAACAGTTACGCGAGGCTGTAAATGACAATGCTAATATACACATAAGCACATGATTCACTCACCTGTTGGCTTTAAGTAGTGTTTCCCTTTTTGTAGACAGAAGGGGGCAGTGTTGTCCGCTGCTTTGAAGTCATTAGAAACTGTTCATTAAGGGCATTCTCATAATGAAACACATGCTTGTGATTCAGATGTTATATTGAACTGAAATGCAGTGTCAGTGGAACACACCAAAATTGGATCCATGTGCTAGAAGTTTTGATTTCTACATTAAATCAGGTCAAATTAAATCCACCCTGAAAACAGAATTTAAGTCATGGCTACTGTATGATGTCAGACGGCCTGGTTTACATATAGAAATGTAAACGCGTTGCAGTTGAAACCAGATGGTCAAAATGTCAAGCGAAAAAAATCAAAACCCCTGGAGCAGGTCGGTCCACGCTGAGGGGGCACCGACTTTGACTGTGATGATTTCTATGGGCGTATGAGCACATTTTCTGGTTCACATCCTCAAAAAGCTCATGTGGATGTAACAGCCTGACCTTTTCCTGACTCACTCAGCTCTCGGTGTCAGTGCAGAAGCTCCGTGGTTATAGATTAGTCTCGGCCATCTAGACTGCAGCGCTCAGACATTTGGATCACAGTAGCTCAAATTCCATTTTCAGGTGGATTTTTGCCTTTTGATTTAATTGTTAAATAGGGAAGGGAAATATATTTTTCTTTTTTTCTTCTTTTTTTTAAAGAAAATATTCATAAGGTGTAAGGCATTAGCTATCTTGTGGGTGTTAAACTGTATCAAAGAATGTCTGCGCAGGTGCACTTTTAGAAACGTAACCGCTAAAATCCAGGTGAGGATCCCATCATTATTTGACAAATGAAACAAAGAATGACTGATACTGGATTTTACTTTGTGTTTTATGTTGTAGGTAAAGGGGATGTCACTGTAATAATGGATAAATGGATGATGTTAACAGAAGGCTTTGCTTTAGGTCAGTGCGGTGCAGCAAACTGAAGCGTTTGCATCACCTCTTCATGTTCATGACTCCTGCACAGCTTTGATACAGACCCACATGCTTCTTTCTGTGTGACGTAGAGCTGCATCCATGAGGTTTTGTTGTTATGAATCTGTACAGAGGACATTTAGTGTTAAATAAATGTTACTTTTAATGCGTCTTTGTCTGGATTTCTGTCTCATTATTATCACATTCACAAACAAACTGGATACTTTATGATACAATATGTTAGTGAAGACAGGAAAAAAGTGGTACATTTTAAGGTAAGTATTTCACATATGTTCAGTGGACGGAGAAGGTTTACACAGTGACAAATGAGTTACTGATACAACATCCTGAATTAGAAAGGATTTATGAACATGGCCTTATTTTGACGGGTTACTGAAGACAGACGATGCTAAAAACAAAATCACAATAATAGTAATTTACATTATTTTGATCTAAAGCAATGTTACAGTTTTTTCTGAATGCTTAAACAGATTCTTGAAGCTTTGTTCCTGAAAGTACAAACATACAGCTGATATATTTCACACAGTGGGATGAATTGGGAATACACAATCTTACATGATTTTGGCAGAAACTTATACACTCAAACATTGAAGCATTTGGAATTTCATTATTTTGTTTTTTTTTTAGCACAATATTTTAATTATCTTGATCATCTTGTCAATTATATTGTTCATTTTTGCTCTTTTTTTTTTTTTTACTTCATTTTGATTATTTTGTTCATCTCTCCTCATTTTGGTATATTTTGTATTTATTTTGTTGATTTTCATTCATTTCTCTGGTTTAGTTATCACACAGAACAAGCAAAATCCACAAAATTATCTTCATTTCTACCATCAATGAGGAGTCTATGGTTTCTCAAATGACATAAACCTAATTTTCTGACAAATGAAATAAAGTAATATAGTTGAAATTCTGTGAAAAAAGTCAATAGTAACTTTTAAGTGAAAGCTGCCTTTTTAGGATCAAAATGATGCCAAAATTTATGTTACATCCATATTTTAACACATAGAAACTTTCCTCATGTTTAGCCTATTTTATACCCTGATGTTTGTATTCCTGAATTTGATGAGAGGAAAAATGTTAGAAACAGTCAACATCAGAGTTTTCTTTTGGTTTGTGGAGGTGTAGGAGCTGGAATTAGTTTTTGTTGTCATTATTTGACTAGAAAACATTCTCTGCTGCTTAATTTTGACGTATATTATTATTTTTCTTAAAATAGCTCAGAAAATAGTTCTTTGGCTTAATCATTTTTCTCAGTATTTTAAGTAAATATGAAAATAATTAAATATTGCTGTTTAGTCTGCATTGAAATAAATACATTTAGTCCATGTAGTGAAAGGTTTACATATGAAACTATTGCATAAATAGTGACTTATGTCTCAACAGTCAGCAAAAACTAAGATGTGATGCATTAATTAAAGGGGTCATATTTTGTGAAACCCACTTTTATTAGTCTTTGGTACATTTATTTGTGTATTTGGACCCTAATAGTTCATAAAGTTTTTATTTGAACTCTCCAGGTGCTGCAAAGTTATCTTTATATTCATTTTGGCAAAAATCAAGTGGATTTCTACAACCTGTTTTAATTCCTGCTTAATTTGTTGCGTCTATAATTACGTCACGACATTTATACATATAAGGTCAAGACTTCCAACGAACATTTCTCTGAGTACGCCATAATTATTTGTCAGCAGCAGCGGTTGTAGTCCATACTGAAAATATGTCCAAACTTTGAGCCAATTACCTAAAATGTTCAGTTGTTGGTTGAACAGGACAGAACAGCACAGTCAACAACCTGGAGGGGGCGGGGCCTGAAGTGGCTCGTGTGCATTTAAAGGGCCAGCGCTCAAAACCACCTTTCTGGTGTCATTACTCAGAAATAGGGTTGAAGATGGACCTGTGGAGTTGAATTAATGAAGAATTCAGACCCAAGCATAGCATTTACAGGTTATGTAGACCACAGGGAAATGGTTTAAAATGCATAATTCCATTTAAAAAAGCAAAATATCACTCCTTTAAGAGAAAACAAATGAGGTTAAACTGGGCTGCAAAGTCTTTTTTTTTTGTTTGTTTGTTTTTTGGCCTCCACCTCATCATTTCCACATTCTGTTTTAGGATCATATGTGATGAACCAGATCAGATCCATTACATACATTCATGTTGGTTGAGGCGTCAGTCTCCAGAACGCTCCAGTTGTCGGGGGAGGAAGAAGATGGCCTTCTGTCCGATGTGGGTTCTGGGGCCCAGTTTGGGTTTCCCGTTCTTTTTCAGACCCACGTACCAGTTCATCTCCTTGTATTTCTGGGGCTGGTAGGTGTTGTAGTGGTTCTCCTCCAGTTTCTCCAGGAAGTAGCACTCATCATTTACAGTGGGCTGAGACACAGCAACACAAAAGAACAAACAGATGATGATGATGAGACTTAAGGCTGGGACTGAGCGTGAAAACTCAAATCCACTTCGATCACACAGATCAGGTCAACGTCTACTCACTGAACTGTAGAGACGGCCCTCGTTGTTCATGGCCAGATATCGGCCCGTTTCTGTTCCTCTGATGACCACAACACCACGGTCCACCGCTTTGAGCTGCAGAACAGCTGGAGAAACAAGACAAAAGTAACAGGAAGTGGCCACAAACTCACAAACCAGCTCCAGTTTTACAGGATAAGTCTTTTTCTGTAAAGGACACATGGTAAGAAACAAGAAAATAAGGAAATATTCCTGTCAGATGAACATAGGATTATTCCTACTGGTTATTTCTTCAACACAGAGTTTTATTTTAAATGTATTTATTTTACAGAGGAGAATTATGGCCTCAACGAACACAACAAAATAAGATACTTTAACCATTAAAGACTTAGAAGGATTTATGTGGCAACTATGAAATCATGTTTTCTCTACATTTAAGCTTTCCTTAGAAATTTATTATCAGTTATAATATTATTTCTGTATTTTGAATTTTTCAGTCAAAATCTGGTGTTTTACTATATTTCATTTAGTGATCATAAAAGTAAAATCAAAGTTTAATATCAGAACAGAGAAAACAGAGGAAAAAGTTACTTTTTTAGCAAAATAGTTCACTAACTGAACATGAAAACATACATCTACACCCCCTGTCATTTGTCAGACTCCATGGGTTTCACTGGTGAATTAATGTTGTAGAAGATGACAATGTTTTCATGTTCACTACGGAACCTCTGAACATCCAAATGGATCATATCTGATGACCATGAAAAGATGACAAACTGTATTTTACTTGAATTATTTATTTATAAGATTTGTGGTTCAACAGTTATTAAATATTTTAGATCAGTAGATGCTTTTAATGCCAGCGGCTGTTTAGGTCTTTGAGGATTAAGAAGAAAGTCAGAACGTTTTGAGAAAGAACAGCATGTGCATCTATATTGTAAATATGAATATATTATTATTTAAATGTATTATTTTAATCTAAATTTATATAAATGGCAGATTTCTGTTTTCTCTTTATATTTCACAGCTGTATATTTTCAGCCTCTTTTCTGTCTACCCTGCACTTTACTTTTGTATGTAGCTGCTGTCAACTGTGATATTTCCTCCTGGTGGGATCAATAAAGTCTTAGCTTATGTTATCTTATTCTATTCTTGTATATTAGGACTTTGTCTAAAAATATGACTATTCTTGTAATAGTTTGAATTTATTTTCCAAATATTATATTTTTTAATCTCATTGTGGTTCTAATTCTCTTTTGCAGTTTTTCCCTCCTTTAATGTCATAAATGTACACTCACATAACTCAGTGTGACGGGACGACCTTTATGGTTTTAGTAACCTCTAACTAGAGGCTTTAAGACCAGGTCTGTTTCAGTTTATTCACAAACAAATACAAGTACAATAATGCAGTAAATAAAAGACATAAGTGAAATGGGGTATACTGAAAATCTAATCTTGAGTTTGATACTACACACAAGCTCAGACAATAGTAAAAAAACATACAAATGTACGACCAAATTAAGAATAAGAACTATACTAAACCTAAAGCCTACCCCTGACCTAAGCTCAAATATCAGTCTGAACATCAGGTAAATAGTTAAGATGCAATAAATAGGTATATGTGATATGTGGAAAAAACAGGGAATTTAATAGTAAAATATATGAAATGCAAGTAAATTAAATCAGATTAAGAGTCAGATTTTCATCCACCAAAAACCCTGAATTTCTGTGTGTTTTCATTCACTACCAATATACGTAAATGTTTGATACAAGTAAAGTGGGTAATAAACATGTGAAGTCTTGAAAACGTCAACATTCTAAACCAGGAGTCACCAATCCTGGTCCTCCAGAGCTATTGTCCTGCATGTTTTAGATCAGGGGTGTCCAAACCCAGTCCTTGAGGGCCGGTATCCTGCATGTTTTAGACGTTTCCCTCTTCCAGCACACCCGAAGGGTCATTATCAGGCATCTGCAGAGCTTAATGATTGGCTTTTCATTTGAATCAGGTGTGTTACAAGAGGGATACATCTAAAACATGCAGGATAGTGGCTCTTGAGGACCAGGGTTGGTGGCCCCTGTTCTAAACCAGCACAGTACAGTTACCTTATAGCAGGGGTAGGAAACCATGGTCCTCGAGGGCCGGTATCCTGCATGCTTCAGATATTTCCCTCTTCCAGCACACCTGGAAGTCATTCCATCATTATCAGGCTTCTGCAGAGCATGATGATGAGCTGATCATTAATTGAACCAGGTGTGGCTGGAAGAGGGAAACATCTAAAACATGCAGGATACTGGACCATGAGGACCGGAGTTACCTACCCCTGCCTAAGAGGCTGAGGTGACTGTACAATGACTTAATGTTTATTTTGATCATCTTGGTTTGGATTCTTTTTTTTTTTTTTTTTTTTACTTATTTTGTTCATGTCTGTCCATTTTGAGTTGATTATTTTTCTTCATTTTGATTTAATGTAGTGAAAACCAGTTTATTTAAATGAAAATGATCAAAACACAAGCGTTAAGTTCTTTTTCAACTCTAATCCTTTTATTTTCAAAAGCACAAATGGGGGAAAAAGCCAAGTAGTGTAAAGTTGATAGAAGAAGTTAAATGTACTTGTGTGTTTAATAAAAAAGTAGGCTATAAGGTTGAAATAATAAAGGATGAACACATCCCGGCCTGCGTTTAGGGCCTAGCCAAGCAAAAGTGAACATCAGGGTCAATTTCTTTTTCTCTAAAACAATACTTTTGATCACTCAGCATGAAAGACATATATCTCTAGTTTCTAAAACTGTGTTTATTTAATTTGTAGCTGAATTACAACTGGATATATAAGAAAATATATGAGAATACAGTGTACATGAAGAACATTAAAGGTTGTAAATGAATGTATACAGCGTGAATTGAGAATGTAAATAGCAATGTGTAAGTAAATATGTTAAAAATATATGCCTGTGTCTAATCTTATATTTCATAATAATCAAATACTGTAATGATTTTGAATGTTATTCATTATGTTAAAAAAAAAAAAACTGCAGAAAGATGTCTATTAAATATAGTAATGAAACAAAAACTGATCATTTGTTCAGTATCTTAATAAAATCTTTGATTATTATTATGGTGCATCACACTGAACAAACATCTCACTCGTCACTTTTTTAGATTCTCATTCTGTTACCATGAATGAATGTCTTTTAAAACTAAAATAACAATGATATCAGTTTCATTTTTGGATATAATGTACTCATATATTAAGAAAAGTGTGGTATGCTAAATATTTGCACTTTTCTTGAGGAACAGCACTATTTGGTATTTTTTCTAAACCTTGAATAACTGCTGTTTATTATTCCTCACTCCGTTACTTTGTCAATTATGACAAATTCATGTTTTTATTAAAACATTATTATTCCTTAATGGCATGTTAAAGTACTTACTTAGACCTACAATTTGAGCTATTATGGTTACTGCTAAATGAATTTTTAAAACAGATATGGAATGATTAGTATTGCTGCAGGGTGCTTTCTCACTCCATTACTCACTTGGCCAGGCCCTTTAGTCTTTAACGTATGAATGAATGCACCATATGATACAATACAATACCATATGATACGATACAAAACACTATAATGTCCCCTTAAGGAAATTATCTTTGGACATAGTGTATGTTTCAACCAATAATACACAAATTAAAACATAGTATCATATATATGGAATAAAAACAGTGTCAAATACATGGAGAACAAGTGCATAGGCAGGTTACTACATATTGCACATTTGTTAGGTCACTATTGCACCAACATTATTGCAGTGATACAGTATTAAAAACTAACAAAACCTGCAGAGAAACAAGCCATATGAATGCAGTAAATAATATTAGAATAATCGTTGCTGAGAGAAACAGGAAAGTGATCATGGATGATTATTCTGATATTATGTATTTCATTCACATTATTTGTTGTTTTTATTATAATATTCAATTAAAGGTGATGGATGGATGGATGGATGCTTTCTATCCACACATGTCCTTCATAGATTGTTAAAATCCACGTATGTGTGCTATCAAACTGACAGTAAAGTGCTAGGTGTCATGTATATGAGTCTGGTTCTGTCTCCATGTGGTCCTGGTGATGGTCTAGGCCTGTAAACGGCCTTTAGAGGAACTTCATCAACTACTGATCAGGTGTTTAGTTCCAGAGGATGTGAGTGTTTTCCTCTATGGACCTGACACACCTGCAGCTGCATGTGTCTGGATCTCCTCTGGTGTTTGTGTGGTGCCCCAGATCCTCACCGTGGACGTCCTCGCCGTCCCTCTGGCCCTGCACCGTCCCGTCGGGCAGGATCTGGAGGTGATGTCCGCCATTCATGCAGTACAGCCGCGTCCTCCGCCTGTGGTCCAGCACCGGGCCTCTGTCCACGGTCTGACCCGCGGCCACGTCCACGTCCACCGACACTTCCACGTCCATCCTCCTGCACACGGGGAGACGAGACCGAGGTTTGGTCCGGTTTCCGGTGCCGGATCGGTTCAGTCCCCGGTGGCGGTCAGGTGTTCACACAGCCACGTGGACGAGCGCGGAGACCGCACGGGCAGGGGGATGCGCGTTCCCGAGTCCGGATGGAGACTCCGGACCACATGTTGTCCTCACTGTGTTATTTAGACTTTTTAATAAACTGAGTAGTAGATCGGTAGATGCTTTTATTAATCCGTGAAGGGAGAGATTTTACAGCGGCCAGTTACATCAAAACACACACACAAAATAAAATAAAATCAACCTCCTCAGACCCAGCTTTGGGTTTTCTGTCCACATTTGAGGACAAGAGTTTCACAACTTTATACAAAAAAAAAAAAGAAAGAAAAAGAAAAGAAAAGAAAAGAAAAGAAAACTGTCCACCACAAAGGACATTCCATAAAAATTAAAAAGAAAAACTGCATCTGAAAAAACTGTTGCATCATGATGTTTCCAATATAGGCACTTATTTAATTAAAAAAAATTGTACTTTGCTGACATTTCCTTGGTCTTAGGAGGTTAAAAAAAAAAAAAAAAAAAAAAAAAAGATAAAACACCTGAAAAACCATAACATACATTGGATGGGTAGGTTGTTCAGTAGACTGCTAAACATAAGGTTAAATATTCCAAAATAATTAAAAAGGTATCCCCTTTTAACATAGACCTGGACTGGAAATATCCAAACTAGTTTTTACTGTCAACATTTAATTTAATTTCGTTTTATTCTTTATTTCGATCATGTTTGTGTTTGTTTTTTATGACAAAATGATGCAAAGAGAAGACTAATGGCCTCTCTGAAACTATGATAAATTACTTGGATAGCTTATATACAGCTGTTATCCAGGTGTGTATGTATATGTATTTATGTACTTAATGTACACTACCAGTCAAAAGTTTGAACTCACCCTCTAATTTAAATGACATGAGATGGACCTCAGATGGCCAACAAGTGTTCAGCATCACTGGGAACTCCTTCAAGACTTTTGGAAAACATTTCAGGTGACTACCTCATGAAGCTCATGAAGAGAATCCCAAGAATGTGCAAAGCAGTAATAAAAGCAAAATGTGGCTATTTTGAAGAATCTAAAATATAAAACATGCTTTGAGTAATGTCACACTTTTTCTTAACTACATAACTCCATATGTGTTCATTCATAGTTGTGATACCTTCAGTGAGAATCTACAATGGAAATAGTCATGAAAATAAAGAAAAACCAGGTGAGTCCAAAGTTTGGACTGGTAGAGTATAAGTGTGTTTAGTGTGTGCGCATTCACATGGGAGGCTGCGTGGAACTTTATGAAGTTTCTGTATAACATTCAATAATGTTTTCCTCCTTAACATCAATAATAGTGATAACAGCAGTAACAACAATAAAAAAAAACATTGATAAGAGTTGTTACCCCCACCACAATCATCACTATAGAGGTACTGCAATAACAAACAAAACTGCAAAATCAACACTTTCTCTGATTTTACCATTTATAGGCATGTGTTTGAGTAAAATGGACATTTTTGTTTTATTCTCTAAACTACCGACAACATTTCTCCCAAATTCCAAATAATATTATTTAGAGCATGTATTTGCAGAACACAACACATGGTCAAAATAATAAAAAGATGCAGGTGTTTTCAGACCTCAAATAATGCAAAGAAAACCAGTTCATATTCATTTCTAAACAACACAATACTAATGTTGTAACTTGGGAAAAGTTCAGACATCAATATTTGGTGGAATAACCCCGATTTTCAATGACAGCTTTCTCGTGTCTTGGCTCTCCTCCGTTGCTGTTGGATGACTTTATGCAGCTCCTGGCAGAGAAATTCAAGAAGCTCAGCAATGTTCCATGGCTTGTGACCATCCATCTTCCTCTGATTATATTCCAGAAGTTTTCAAAGTGGGTTCAGGTCAGGAGACTGGGCTGGCCATGACAGGGTCTTCGCCTGGTGGTCCGTCATCCACACCTTTATTGACCTATCTGAGGCCAGGAGCATTGTCCTGACAGAAAAACCAGTCCTCAGAGTTTGGGAACATATTTAGAGCAGAGGTCCAGTAGTTTTCAATAGTTATTTTTGGATTCCAATTACTTTTGCGACACTAATAGCACTGTTTTTGTCAACTGGAAGATAGTAATGGCCCCAGTAGTGGTTTCTATACTTCTCCGTCTTAAATAAGATGTAGATCAGGTGTTTATTCAGTAGAATAAGGGGTGCTTTTGTTGGAATTCAACAGACACAGGAATGGAATGGCTGTCATACATGCACACATGTTGATTTCAGAGGAAATTGCAGCAGTCTTTTAATTTTTTCCAGAGCTGTATATCAAGCCATGATGGTAACATACATTTGGATGATTTTAAATTTACTAACTTGAGAAGCTGGGATGCTTTGTGCTCTAAAAAACCTAAACAGTATTCATAAACTTTATATTAGTGGCAGTGAACGTCTCAGAAACTATGAAAACAAACCTGCAGCTGATGGAAAAGAGTCTTAGACATAAATTTCTGTTGTTGGTTAGAGGTCCTACGTGAATATTATCTTTATAATGTCGTGCACATTTAATTATTTTACTGGATGCATGTGAAGAGTTTGACCTTTTCACAGCAGCATCTGGTCTTTTACTTTATGAAACACAGGTGTTCTGAGTCGCATTAGCATGACTGTTGTGTTTAGGTGTCCCAGTAAAACAGTGTGAACCAGTCTGTTTTTGTCCACAGGATTTCTGTTGTTTTAATATGAAGTTATTATGATCCTCAAAACTAAAACCCAGAGGTGAGAATCTACAGATAGAACAAAACAGGTGGCAGAAGATACTGGATGTGTTTGATCATGAAAAATTAGCATAAAATAAGCCTGTTCAGGATTATAGTTTTATGGATACTGCTCTCAGTCTTTGGGTTGAGGCCTAAAACAGGTCGTAGAGGTGGTTTTACTGGGTCGCCAATTGGTAAACTGCAGGGCAATGATTGTGAATTAATTTTCCTAATTAAAAAAAAAAAAGATGAGTGATCTCTGGAAGAGTTAAATGCACAAGATGAAAATGTAGAAGCTGCAATAAGATGACAATGTAGAAGACAGACAAAATGGTGTAAAAAGACAAAAGGAAAAGCGAAAAAAGATGAAAACAAAACAAGAAAAAATCAAAACTATACGAGACGCAACAAAACAACGGAAAAAAACCAAAATATAAGCGATATAAGAAACACATTAAAGGCAAATCATATGACACCAGACGAAACAGTGAAAATGACATAAAAGTTGCAATAAGATGAAAAATACAGGACAAATAAAAAGCATATTAAATAACGCATTATAGATACAAGAAGATGAAAACAAGTAAAAACTAAAGGAAACCATAAAAAAAGATGAAAAGTACAAAAGGAAAAAAAAATTAAGATGCAACAATAACAATGTAGAGGATGGAACAAGAAAAAAGGGTGCTAGAATATTAAAACGAAAATGATGCAGGAGACGCAACATTAAAACATTAACAATATGAAAGATGGAACATGAAAAAACAACAGAAACACAAAAGAAAAACAAAATGAAACCTGCATAAAATACGCAACCAAACCACAGATGTAAAAGATACAAGATGAAATCTTGTGGGTGGAAAGTCAGTCGAGTGTTTGAATTGTTGTGTATTTGTGTCTGTGATGGTGTGTTGTGGTAAATAATGTTAATATTAATATTAGAAGTGACTGTGATCTTTTAGCAATAAACATCCAGAAATTTCAGTCAAGTACATTTAATACAATGTTGTGCTGATGGTAGTAAAGTAAAAATGTAGACATTATGGATTTGTTTAGGTCTAAAACTTAGGAAAAAAAACACAACATCCTACAAGAAAAACCACACGATGACGACGACCAACAGTTCGACCTTTAATCAATGGAGGAAAAGATGAACAGGTTTCACACTACAGAGGAGAAATAATACAGAGGGTATAGAAAAACTATTATCTGGAGACAAATACACCACATTTTCTTTACAATGGATTATATGTACATATTCAAATCTGTAAGCAAAACAAAGCTTTAGAGAAAGCATATACCAGTGAAACATGATCTGCCCTTGATAGTTCTCAAAAGTTAATGTCTGCATATGTTTTATACAAAATAGATTTTCAAACAATATTTGGGTAGTGCAATTTTTTTTTTTTTTTAGATTCAAGCTGGTTGATTACTTTCACAAACAGTTTGAGTGTGAAAAAGACTGACTCCTATCCTATTCACAGTATTACACAATTTGACCAAAGCCATCACGTTAGAGTAAAAAATGTTTTTTTTTTCCTAAAAAAAAAAAAAAAAAAAAAGAACAAAGATCTGTACATTTGTTTTCTAGGAGCTATGTAGCCAACGCTGACACGTTTCATTGAACTGTAGTTGCTTTGGTCACCTTGTAGTCAAACATCAAATAGGCTTTTCTGTGCAGTCTGGGTGGACTGATTTCTGACGAAGTGTATCTTTTCCTGAAAAATCTGGCCTGCAGAGATAAAGTTAAACGTGAATCTCCTGTATGCAAATAGCTTATCGGAAACGCAGAAAAAAAAAGGAAGCAGCCACATCTTGTAATGTGATGGTGATAGATTATGTCATTTCTATTGCATATTTAGTTGTTCTCAAAAATGTACAGGGTAAGATACGGTACATTTTTGAGCAAGAAGAGGCAAGTGTGTGTTCTTGTATCATATATATATATATATTTGTATATACCTGTTACAATGAAGAGCAGCAGCAGAGATTTGGATACACTGAATGTGAAAGTAACCCATGAGGAACCCACAGGCAGTGGATGAAGATGGTTTTTACACCAGGAAGAAAACTAACAAGTGTCTTTTTCTGATGCTATAGTGTGTGTGACAGATGGAAAACTGATCTGTGAACTGTATCCTGAAGAAAAGAAGAGAAAACGAAAGGAAAAAAACAAACCATAAAGCACAGAGGCAGACAATTTGGGGAATTTCAACTTGATGTTTTTGGTTGTTACAGTCAGAACATAAAACACTAAAATGACAACAATGTGTTGTGGGAATCAGATTTCAACAACCTGAGAATGGAGAGTGTTTCTAAATCATTTCCATCAAGTGCTTTGACATTTGCAGTCGTGGTAGCAAAAGCTGGTTTCCAAAGCTACATATACATTGACTAACAGGAGAATAATCAGATATTTTCTGAGTGTACGTAACTGACAGGGCATCAGCTCTGATCTGTTATGACATGAATTCACCTTTAAGTTGATTTTTCACTTAAAACCTTAATGATTTTGTGCTCAAGACACAAACAAAATGACGGGGTTTTGAAACATGCAGATGGAGCTAAACTGATGAAAATGTAGCAACACATTTCAAATTCTCACTTAACTTGCACAACACAAGGAAAAGGAGAACGACCCACATTATTCTGTGTATTACACAACACAACTGAGTGTGTGTGTCAGTTAACAAACTTAGTTCAGCGA
The DNA here is from genome assembly GCF_902148855.1 of Sphaeramia orbicularis. NCBI lineage: Eukaryota > Metazoa > Chordata > Actinopteri > Kurtiformes > Apogonidae > Sphaeramia > Sphaeramia orbicularis. Next base: position 30,984,906 of record NC_043966.1, read on the forward strand.
GTTTAAGTTCTTGTAATTCCGACCATCTTTACTTAGAGCACTGGACAAATTTGGACGTTTCACCGCTGGATTCTTTTTCAATATAAACACTGACAAACTTGCAGCATCACTGAAAACAGACAAAACAGGATTTTGGCACTGAAATACTTCCCAGAGAGTGAAGGATCCTTTTTGCCTGAATCGCCGGTCAGTGAGTCTACGCTTCGACTAGGATTGGTGACTGTGAGGTGACTGATGCCAAGAGCTGTTAAACACTGGGGCTCAACTACACAAATAAACGTGCAAATATACTAGAAACACATACTGTGTGATAGACGATAAGACAAAGTGGCTACAGGGCTTTGAACTGGGAGGAAGAGGAGGAGGGGTCAAAAGTCACAAGCACATGTGGGGTGTTTTACCTGGCGACGAATGTGTCACTGCCTGATCCGGTTTGTACACAAGCTATCTGTCAAACAAATGTTCACTTTGACAAATGGAACAAAGTAAAGATGCATAGTAAATCATTGAGAGAATGAATGCACGTTCTTTTGAAGAGGGATCATCACCGGCAGAGTCATGGCAGAATGTTAATATTTGTCAGTTTTACAAAACAGATTAAAAAAACAATTAAGGAAATGAATGAGTGAGGGACGGTTATTTTTCAACCAGTTTGAGCCACATTAAAACAAGAGCAATTAGTTTTCCTACTGAGGTTAAAATGCTTTGCACAACACAACACAAAATGCCCTGTTTTTTGATTGGTAGACGCAGGTATCTGTCACATTCCATTATTAGATCATTAGGGCAACGGTGGGGCTAAAATAAAGATCAAAGTGGGCTATTTTTTTTTTAAAAAGAAAAAACAAAGAAAAGAAACTTCCATCTACAGTCAGAGTAAAGACTGACAGCATAACAGTCTTTCTTCACAGTCTTTTAAAGCCTTTAGCAGGATACAAAGTGCTCAAATCGCACTTAAGGAATCAGATGTGCGGGAGATTGCATTAGAGGAAGCAGGCTTTGAATATTCATTCTTGATGATAAAGATCATTTCTTCACACGCAGGATGACTGAGCTGCCACTTCTAAAGATAAACACAGCCACTGAACAAAAAGGAAACGTTGCAAGTGCATGTTATATCAAAGTACAATCAACATATGCTGAGGGTAGACCATGATGGGTGAAGAGAAGCATGCCTTCGACCAGTAGGAAGAGATGGATAGGATGATATTTGAAGCAAAAAGGCACATAATTTTTCCCTTTTTATACACGTGTGTGTAAACTTGGAAGAGGTCAGCTTGTGGGAGAAATCATCCTTTGAGTGGATCACATGGGTAAACACAGACGGTTGTTTCCCCATGTCCAAAGTATCAAAGCAATGACATAATGCTTTTTTAATGACTGGAAAGCAGAATCCCCCCATGTGACTAAAACATCTTGTTACAACCTCCTATAAAAACTAAAAGACGAACATACAGTCTAAAAGCCTATTTAAGAGCATGTTATTAATTACGCTTTGTTACCTGCTCAGGTAACAATGACCTGGAAAACTGTATAAACTGTTAGATTTTGAAAATGTAGAAAATACTATCAGAACCTGTACATAGATACTTGTTTTTATCTATTTTAGATACCGTTCTGTATTTGAAGGTAAGAAACCTGAGACAACATGGATGTTAGCCTATTTCTCTTTGTGATTATCTGTGAACTCACAAAACAATTCCTACGTGTTATACACCACATTTTAGACAAAAACAAAACCTCTGTGCTCGCTGCGTGGTTCTCCACAAACATTTCTAGTCCCTCCACTGCTTCCCTCCAGACCTGAACGACAAGGGTCACGCTCGTTCCCACTAACGTTATTAACTCTTCTTGGGTCCTCAGTGCTCCTGCTGTTTTGCTGTTGCTCCTGGTGGATTTGGGTGGGTGGGTGTTTGGGTGGCTGGGCGGTGAGAGGGGGTGTTTAAGGCATTGCATCTGGTATGGGACACAGTCATCTCTGGTGGAACAAGAGAGGTTTGACGCTCCCGGCTTTGAATTTTGGTAACTGGTTGCTGATGATCTCCGCCAACATCTCTGGGAACTCCACGCTCAGGGACTTGTTCACAAAGGTGTAGAAGCAGAAGTTGAGCAGTCCGCCAACCATCTGTACATGCAAATGCAACATGTTAGTCCAAAAAAACAACAACACAACAGCAGATGTGGAATAAATGAAAATTAAATGGGTACACCAGATCTGCAGAGATACCAATCATCTATGCTGTGACTATTACAGGTTAAAGATATTAAAGACATTAAAGATATTTTTTATATCGTTAACTTTTTAAGGTAAAATACCAAACATTAGCTTGTTCCTGCTTCTTCTCCATTGGCCCTTTGTTGTCTTAACTAGTTGTGTTTCTAATCTGTGGTCTGACGAAAGTATTTTATCGAACAATTAAATAGTTAAGCATGAAAGTAAGTGGCAGATTCATCAGTAACTCAGCTGGTAAAACCAGAACAACTGAACATGATAACTCACAAATACTGCTGTTTGAACATCAAAACAAAATGTACAAAATGCACATGTGGTCAACAAGTTTTATGTCATGTCATTTCAGAGCCCTGGAGAGTAAAAACACTGATTCAATGTGAGGTGGATCCTGGACGCAGAGCACAGCTCTGACAATTGAATGTCTGTTTCAAGCCAAATAGATTAACTCTTAAAATAATTAAAACAAGAAATGTTTTGGCCACATGTGATCTATATAAGGCACTCAGAGCAATATCCTCCTGAGACCCAGCAAAGGCTGGTAAAAGAAGTAGTTAAATGAGTCTCCGATGACAGTCTGCTGCTGTGGACGACGGACTAATGTGTCTGTATTCAGTTGAACAGCAGTGTTAACAGGAGGATAAAAATATCTTCACATGTCTGAGGTTTCTTTCTTAGACTTCTGGGATTCTGTAGACTCATAACCCAGGTGCATCTCCTCATCAGTTAGTGCATCTGACTGAGCAACAACCATGGAACATTTTAGCTAAACACACCTGGTAAAATGACTGGCAGGCGTAGAAGAAAGCCTTGTTTCGCCTCCTAGTCAGGATTAGTACGAGTGTGTGACATCAAGTGAAACTACAAATAGGACTGATACAATAAAAACAGTGTTATCCCACCTCTTCAGTGTAATATTTAGTGGTGTCTAGCAATGAAGTTATAGATTGTAACCAACTGCATGCCTCACCCCCTCCTATGTGATAACTAAAACTGTGAAGGTCATCATTAGAGCCCCTGTATTTTTTTCCCTGAGCTAATGTAGACCCAAGGAGGAACAACATGAAGAGGACGTACACCCTTTTGTAGACATACGTTATAGTTGTATCTACAGATATAAATAACACAATGATTCTAACTTCACATGATTATACACTGATGAATACATAATTATGACGATCAAATTCCTTTTTTACAATTACAGCCTTAATCTTAAAAAAGGTGTCGATAGATATGTGATGCACTTAGAACAAATAAGTGCCAAACATGCACACATACATGAAACTTGTTCCTAAAAAGGCACAGTTGAGGATTTTTCTGGCTTTTTGTACCTCATGCATGGAGTCAAGCAGTTTGGTGAGCTGATAGAAACGCTGCCAGTTCTGGCTCGAGTTTTCTTCCCGCTTCACGATGGCCTTTCCCAGCTCCTTGATGTACGACATCCGGATCTCGTCGAACACTGCCTGGCTCTTCAGGCCGTCCTTTGGCACTGGAACAGAGGGCAAACTCAAGGTCAACATCTGGGACAGAAGGAAGGATGACATACTGTACTGGTGGGAAGTGGTCAATACTTGGAAAAGACACATGGAAGAAATCCGGCACACTGATGAGAGCTGTGAGGACTGTGATTCAGTTTATTGATACCAATGTCATTCTGAATTTGGATTATTGGCCTGATTCTTTACTGATTCCACTATTGATTCCCAGTCTAATTTCTGTGTAGGCTTACAACATCAGGTACAGTCGCAGAAAAAATTATTAGACCACTCCTTGTTTTCTTCAATTTCTTGGTCATTTTAAATCCTGGTACAACTAAAGGTACATTTGTTTGGGCAAATATAATGATAACAAAAATAGCTCATTAGACTTTAATTCAATAGCTGATATCTAGCCATTTTCCATGTTTTCTTGATAATAACTAAAATCACTTAAGTTCTTACATCAATGGCTATGGCACTGTACTGCCAAAAACAGTGCTTTTAGGCATTCCATGTTTTCTTTTCTGTCTGTTTTAGTCACATGATACACAAAGGAGTTAGTGCTTGACTGCATAACCATTGTTTTTGATGACTTTTGATGGTCTAATAATTTTTTCCGTGACTGTAGATGTTTTTTTTGTATCAGTCTGTAGTCACCTAAAATGGATGAAATTAAAGAATATTTCCACAGTTTCTTTTCATTTAGGTTTTCTGAGTAAAATATGTGCTAAGCTTGCCTGCGTGTTGCTAATGCTAATATAAGAGGATATTTCCCCGGGGAAACCGATGTGTTGCTTAGTTTCAGAAGCAGTGGAAATGGTGCGTACTGTTAAACACAGGACATGTTGAGTAGAGAGATCTTTCAGTATACTGCTGGTATTTTCAGTCTTACTTGACAAGATTACTTTACAGACACTACAATTAGCACTGTCATCATCTTGCTTTATGAAATGAAACAATGCTTTGGACCCTTTCATCCTGCTCACCATGACACTTTAAAGTCACAACTTTTCAACAGTGTAGATGCATGAAAGTCTTTGTGTTGAACTGTGCACATGTAAGAAGAAAAAGAAGTAACCGAGGAGCTCAGCAACACATGATTCCGATCAGACATATTGGAACTGGCTCATGATTACTATCCCTAGTTGGTAATTATAGTTATAGAAGTGTTTTAATTTAGCCTGGGGGTGATAATTGTGTTTGTCTTCATCTCCACTGCTTTTCAGAAAAAAAGAGTGTTGTACAATTTTTTCAACAATCACTGTGTTCACTTAAAACTGTGTGTGTGTAAATGTCTGTATTAAAGCCGGCAACTCTGAAAAACACTGCTTACATCCACTGCCTGTCAGTTAATGAGATGGGAAAAATGCTGTGAAGTGTTGTCTTGTCCTGTCCATCAGGGCTCAAAATTAACTTTTTGACCTAGGAGCACTGTGCTCCTAACCCTAAAAAGTTAGGAGCACAGGCTAAAATCTAGGCGCACCACTATTATATAAAAAATTTGGAGAACAAGCAAAACTCTTGGCCATACCAAATAATATTCCTATATGTATTTAAGCAATGTTAACAACCTAGAATAAAGTATTTGAATAGAGTATGAAAGAAAAAGCTTACACTGACACAGGTGCAAAACAATTGTCAATGTGTGGTATATACTTTAGTTGGTTCTTGGAGAAGAAAGACGAATCACACCATTATTTGCAACAACCAACTTTTTTATTTCACGGCCTAAAGGCCCTTAGTCACTGTGGTCTACACCACGCCTGAAGTCAAGTCAAACTTTTGACGAATCATGTACACGTCTGGATACCGCTTGTTGTTTATTCATTAGCCCCTCGATTCGCTGGTTACGGTCAGCTGATCGTGTAGCAAGTTGATTCGCGCAACATGATCATCTGACTTGCAGGATACATTACGTCATGGGAAAATACTTGGAACAACGCCAGCGCTACTAACCGGGTTTGGCGGGAGATTGTTTCAAACGTCGGTGGAGTTATTTGATCCCTTTGTTTATGCCGCCTGCGCACGCGAGGGGGCGGGGACTAGTTTTTCCGCTTCAGTCAGCGGGGCGTGGAGCTTGTTTATTTTCAGCTGACGAGTTACTTCTGCAGCCATTATTCTAGGCGCACGTATTAATTTTCGCTCATTTTTTTATTGGCGCACCGTGCGATCGTAATCTCAAAAACAGTCGCACTACCGAAATTCTCAGGCGCATGCGACCGTAATTCAGTCGCAGTCACGAGCCCTGCTGTCCATGCATCAATGTTACACTTCAGTGTGTGTGGACAGTATTGGATTGAGCTAATGGCTTTTGTAATGATTGTATTAATGTGTAACGGTCGAAGAAGGTGAAGGATCATGACTCTCACCTGTGCTGAGCAGTAGCAGGACCTTCATGCACAAATATTCATCGTGGGAAACCTGCAGACGGACGAACTCGCTGGAAATCTTCAGCATCTGCTCACACTGGTCAGCCATGTAGGGCAGCTTCATCCGCTCCCTTCAATCACACAAAAAATGGTTAAAGCAGGACAAACTTTCATCTTAAACTCAATGTTGATTTAGGCATCTGCACAAAGTCACAGTATTCCTTTAGAAATCAGTCAAAGAGTTTGTTTTCATATTCTGATGAAGTGCAAGAATAAGCAAAAATATATCAGACTAGAAGCACTCGGAGAGCGCAGACCTCCGCCAAGGCTGATCAGTGGCCCCCCCCGTGGGCCCCCCCACCCCCGATCACCACCAAAATTTAATCATTTCTTCCTCATCCCATTTCCAACAAACCCTGAAAATTTCATCCAAATCTGTCCATAACTTTTTGAGTTATGTTGTACACTAACGATCAGTGCCCCCCCCGTGGGCCCCCCCACCCCCGATCACCACCAAAATGTAATCATTTCTTCCTTATCCCATTTCCAACAAACCCTGAAAATTTCATCCAAATCTGTCCATAACTTTTTGAGTTATGTTGCACACTAACGATCAGTGCCCCCCCCGTGGGCCCCCCCACCCCCGATCACCACCAAAATTTAATCATTTCTTCCTTATCCCATTTCCAACAAACCCTGAAAATTTCATCCAAATCTGTCCATAACTTTTTGAGTTATGTTGCACACTAACAGACAAACAAACAAACAAACAAACAAACCCTGGCAAAAACATAACCTCCTTGGCGGAGGTAAAAATGACATTTTTCATTCGTTAGTGTAAGTCAAACTAAAAAAGAATGCAAAAACAGTAAGACTACTATTCATCAAAATGAACATTGATGTTTTCCATTTTTTATGGTACATAAAACAATATGAAAACAGTTTAAGTGTTTCTCAATACTTTAAAACTTCACAGCTCTGCAGCTCTGAGCCTTAATCCTCTTTGTTTTCCAAATGAAACAATTTGGACAAAAAAACTAATAAATGTTTTATGATGCCCTGCAGCAGACTGACAAATTGAGATGACAAAGTTTTAAGATAATAATTATGATCATCAGTTCATATGTTATCATTATGTACAACGGAAAAAAACACCACATTGTTATTACAGCTCTGAGCGCAGTAACTATGCCAACTGCTCTTTACACTCACAGCTCCGTTTCCTACCAGATTAATAATGTGTGTAATGTCTGAGGGCTGAAACACTGATTACTGGTGACAGCTGACAGACACTGTTTGATCCTTAGGAGATACAACATACATAAACAGTGCAAAGCTGCAGTGATATACTGTACATAAGCAAACACATAAACACAGAGGCAGAGGGCAATATGACTATCATGGAAATGTTGTATTCACAATACATGTGAGGTGTAATACTGGGGAAATCATCAATTTGAAACTTTCTTCAATATTGTGATGATGATGATGAAACAAAAAAAGACTAGCCGTCACCACCTAATTGACTGTTAATCTGAGCTTAGTTGATGGCAGGCAGGGGCTTCATCTGATTAACCATGTTTGCATTCTGAGAGTGGATGTATTCTGCATGTAAACAAAGTGATTTTTCTTACTCATTGTGTTTCTGGCAGTCTTTTGTAATGGGCTTATCAAACATGTTCACAACATGAACACAGTGGAATTGTGAATTTATCTGTCAGCACCGTCACTGTGCATGGCAGTCATTATCTAGTTGACATCTGTCAAATTAATCAGCAACTATTTTGATGATTCTGATCAATTGGTTTGTATACTTTTCAAGATAAAAAAAAAAGGAATCAAAATTCTCTAACTCCAGCCTTTTCAGTTGGAATATTTCCTGGTTTCATTACTCCTCTGTGGCAATCTTTGTGAAAAAAACAAACAAGAAATTTTAAGGGTATTACTTTTTGACACTTTCTAAACCAATCAACTACTTAATTAATCAATTTATAGACAGTTGCAGCCAAATATTCTACATTTTCAGACGTAAAATATAAAATACTAGCCCTTCTTCACATCGAAAATTAAAGGACAGTACATACTCATTTATGACGAGGTCTGGTGCAAAGCAAAGCATGTTGCCGTTGCACTGCTGGTAGGATCTCCAGCCCAGACCGAATGACATGAGGAAAAGCCAGGAGCACTGCAGCAGGGTCATCTGGTCATCCAGGTGCAGGTTCCTGAAACCTGAGGGGAGGGACACAGAAAAATGTCAATCAGCTGCCTAACGTTTTGCCTAAGTCTTTCTGTAAACAACTGTAGTGGATTAGCCCTCACTCACTGCAGGCCGGTTTCTAATCCTACTACAGTACTAACCTGGCAGAGACTTGGCCCACTTGACGGCAGAGATGACCTGTCGGCCTCCCAGCCGGTTCAGAGTAGTCATTAAGCGGGTCGAGGTGTCGGGCAGGGTGCTGTCATAGCCGGCGTATATGGTTTCTGGCTCTATGGCCTTCAGAAGGGACAACATGGTGGGGACGAGCTGGGGCATGCACTTGGGTACAAGGGATCTAGCCTCGACCGGTGGAGAAGGAATGACCTCAGGTGGGTTACTCTGCTGAACGCCCTTTAAGCGGTTCTTCTTGATTTTGCGTGCTGCCAAGGAAAAAATTAAGACTTAAAAGAGCCTCAGAGAAGAAGAGGAGACGGGGAAACTCATACAACTGTCCTCAATGCGTACCTTCCAGGTTCATCCCTGCCATCAGACACTTGCGGAAGCGGCATGCTGGGCAGTTCTTCCTCCTGATCTTGTCTATTATGCAGTCATTTCTCCCAGCACACAGGTAATTGTGCTGCCCTGAGGCCCACAGAGCAGAAGATTAAACTGTTATTTACCCTCATTTGTTAAGCACACTCTCTATGGGGACAGAATAATTAGTTGGAGCAGAGTCATTTACTTTGTGATGACAATAATGATTACAATGTAACAGGTATCAGCTGAATGGGTTTAATACAAGTGATTAGTTCACATGTTAAAAAAAAAACCCTTCTGTACCTTCAACTGCTCTCTTGAAAAAGACCTTGCAGCTGCCACAGGTAAGTACGCCGTAGTGGCAGCCTGAAGCTTCGTCAGAGCACACCAGGCAGATTTTATGAGTCGCGCTCTTTCCCTGTGCTGGGGATGCAGCAGTGCCCCCTTCCTGTCTGGAGGAAGAACTGGAGAAAGAAAGAGGACACAGAAAAGAAATGTCATAAGTTACCAGCCCACAGAAAATAAAGTGATTTCACCACATTTTCAGCCTTGATACAAACTGAAAACTTCACTGTGATCAAGTAGAAGTTGAGTTTAGAACTCCTTCTAAGTTAATAACAGTGGATCTTGCTGTGTAGATTATATTTTATACTGTCTATATGTACATTAAGAACACTTCTACAGTTGACTTGCAACATACAGGAGCAGCTGAGAGTGCATGCAAGTCAAATAACTGCAAATATGTTCTGGCACAGACACCGTACCCATATCATGATACATATAGTAAGTCGACTGTCCACGTCTGATGGTATAGCAACCCAGTGACCCTTCTTGTTTGGAACCTTCCACAAATAAACAGCACCAACACTACACACAGATAAACTCTTGCTAGAGTCAATGTGCTCTTTCTTCTCAACTCTGCCTCAAGTTCTCCGCAACTTGACTGGAGAAAAGTGAGCCCCATTGTTCCTGTTGAAGCATTTAAAGCCTCAATTATGTGAACACCAGTGGTCACATCCTAAAGCTGGAGATTGTCAGAAAACAACACTTGTGACTTTGATGGAACCACAAATATTTCTACACGTCAATTGTTGTGACAGATGCACTTATTCAAAGCAGCCACTAGAGGACGCTGGGCTTTGCTGCATCCATGCGACAGAGGTACACACCCCCTTTCAAACCCAGTGGCTTCAGCAACAACAACACCCACTCTAAGAGGATATTGAGCCTGAGCTGGGCAGCTACCGCGTCTGTCAGTCCATGTGTCCGCCTCTACGTCTGTCAACACAATGGAGACTAACCTCTTTATCTGACAAGCACTGCTCTGAAGCATCACTGCACTAACACACATGCAGATTCGATCAGGGCAACCAAGTTCACAGTTAGTTATACAACACGGGGTTATTAGCATGAAAGCAGGACAGACTTTAGCAGTCAGTGGGTGTAGCAGGATGAGAAAACCTGGGAGAAACATCAAAGCCTGAGGTCCACAAGCATTCAGCAAGTGGATTAAAAAAAGAAAACACATCAGACAGAGGCCTCTGAGGAGGTCGTCTAGCCGTGACAGAACTAAGAGCTTTCTGAACACACTGTGGTCAATAATACGTCTGCCCATTTCCTTCTGCTGTGCTGACAGTTAGGGGCTGTCATTTCTTAAGTGTTATGAACTTCACTCTGCAATGTTTCAATCTTCTGTTGAGTGTTTCCCCTTAGTTTCATGGGGTTTGTTCTGGGGTTTTGTTTAAACACCTCCTGCTGGATCAGCTATGATAAGTGAAACCTCGGATTGACTAAAAAGACACACCTCTTTCTACTACGCTAAAGAAAAAAACCCAAACAATTAGTTATCCAGGGCTGTGACTAACAACTATTTTAATGATTAACCAATTAGCCTAATTGTTTATAGAGCTGCACAATTAATTCATAGTTTCAGTGTGTGCATTCTTATATAAACATCTAATGTGTGTATATTGACTTTTTGGATTCACAGAGAGGTACTGTATAAAAAATGCTAAATTAAAGTTGCAGCTAGGGCTACACTATTAATCAAATTGTAATTGCTTGTGTAATTAAATTAAGGTTGCAGTTTAAATGTCAATATCCAGGAAGATTTATGGTGATCTAGTTGCATTACTGTCAAAAATGTGATTGTTACTTGACGAAGGGTGATGTTGTGGATTTAGTGATACTGAGAGGTAGCTACCATATAAAACATGCAAAATGGAAGTTACCACATTTATTGGATGTTTTAAAGTTTTCTTTATTTTTATGTCATTATTTTTATGTTTGCAAGTTTTAGCTTAAAAAACACCAATTAAAATTAGTTGTGTGTGCATGTACCTAAGCAAAAAGAGTCATAATACAATGGCAAATTACAATGCTGCCTACAGTGAGCGGAATGACATTTTCAGCAATTTTTTTGTCTTAAAGGTGGGGTCTGAGATCTTAGAAAAACGGTTCAAGCAAGCTACATTTTGAAAATACTCAATTTAAAAGTCCAAACCCCTTTCTTCAGATGTCCCTCCAAAGCCACGCCTCCAGAGTAGTGGCACGCGCAATGCTTGTTCCCGAGGGTTCACGAGCGCTGCACAGCAATAATACGCCAGCTGCTGCTCCGGACCCGGGTTGGGCTCCAACGGCGTATGTGGTCCAGACCAGGCCCAGCCATGGCCACAGCTCCATCTCCTACATGGGCTGAGGCTCCGTCACAGGCTACCGCCCCGGCTGAGCCTCCAACACCGATTACGGCCCCGGCTGAGCCTCCGACACCAACTACAATCCCGGCTGAGCCTCCGACACCAACTACGGTCCCGGCTGAGCCTCCGACACCAACTACGGCCCCGGCTGAGCCTCCGGCTCGCATATCCATGCATACCTCATTCAGTTTCCTTCAACACTCCCGCTCTTACAGAACAGCCCCAGTTCATACCTATGTGACTAATGTTACATTTCCTAGTGATTTATGTTAGCGACAAAACAGTTTGCCGGTGAACCATCACCATGGCTTCACTTCCTGTACAAGCGCTTCCAGCCTCTGGGAACGTGCGATTCATGCTCGAAGAGGGATACGTGCAGAGGGGGGAGGGGTGAATGGCAGTTGAGTTTGATAAACATATCACCGTTCAATCATTTCGAGTGGGCGCTCAGAATGACTGGCTGGTGTTTTTTCAGTCCTGTCCGTTCCACAGGTGACTGATTTTTTTAATTTTTGTGTTAGAGCATTTAATTAATTACTTGTAATCGGGGTGTGAAGGGGATTTTAAGGAATATAGTAACGAATGCTCCAGAAAAACATCTCAGACTCCACCTTTAAAGAGTATGTTTCAAAGTTATTAGTAATGGTTGAATTTTCCCTCATAATATTGTTTATCACCAAACTGTATCACCCTTGTTGTGTTGCCTACTTAATGTCAGAAAAGCTGAGTCAGACATATTCAGTTTATTGTCAGAGAGGAAAAAAGAAAACAAAATTATTCAAATTTAGAAAGCTGTAATTAGAAAGAACATTGAAAAAAAAAAATTGGATTATTACCCCTCGGCCGAGGGGTACTGTAATTGCTTTGTTAATGTCTGTCCGTCTGTCTGTCCATTAAACAACATAATTGCATTATCTGAAGAATGCATTGAGATATCTGCACCAAATTTATACTGTGGATGCATCTCGGCATGGAGCAGAAGCCTATTGGAAATAGGTCACCTTGATGTATTTTTTCAAGGTCAAATGTACTTGTGCAAGTATAATATCTGAGTACTTTCACATAAATAAGTATGTAATAAATTTTACACAAAGACAATCTAATCTAAATTATAGGGCAGTAATTTAAAACAGAATCTTACACTACATTTGGCCGAGGGGTATTAAAGGTGCGCAGCATGTTATGTTATTTTTAACCATATCATGCAGTGCTTAAAGTTACATAAGAAAACCGTTTGTGAAAACTGACATGAAGGAAATCAAACAAATCAATACTGATTTGCAAGAAATAGTTTTAAAATACTTCATATCTAGTTTTGGGAATGAGCAATAATTAAAAAATAACCTTTATTTCCTCTTAATGTGGTCCTATCAGCACTTTGTCAAAGGTATTGTGAATTATTAATCATCCTGTTGCATTATAAATCAGAACTGTATTTCTAAGCTCTGAATACCTGCTGTTTGGCTCCCTGCTGTGCTACAGTAAACACAGACAGCAGCAGCTGGGTGAATGAGTACGTAACATACATTTCATATAATAGAGCTGTGCCACCGTGATGATGTACCCACTATGCCATCTGTCTTAAACACATTTATCTGGGGTTTCCTTAACATGCTGCTAATAAGTCTAGCGCCTGATGGCGCAGTGTGCAGGAGTAACCGGTGTATCCTTCACTGGCCTACAAAGATGATGTCAGCAGCACAGCTTTACTGCCACAGGTCCAAATCCAATTACTGCAGCCTCTTTGTGTGTGCAACAACAAAGTAGGCCTGAAGTGATGTCATTTCTATCCAGTATTTACGCACAACTTTGGTTTCAGTTGCTGACATTAAACCAGCCCATAACACAAGTTACAAATGCATTCTTGTGGACTGTCAGAGACAAACCAGTCATAGCTGCACGGCAATGTAGGGAGACCAAATTTCCTCTTTTTGAAACCATCTGCTGAACTGAGTGCTTGCCATTGACAGGAAGTTCTCGCATTCCCGCAGAGTTTACTATCGGTCAGGGTACAGCCACTGCACGAAAGCACAACCTCCCTCTGATGGGCCTCGAATTCAACACCAGCAGCTTTGCAAAAGTTTACACTGAGGTCTGCTGGAGTGTGATCAATCAGCCTGGGTCTCAATGAGGCAAGCCACTTAATGCACTTACGATAATGCTGATGGCCCAGTGCCCTGCTTAACAAATCATAATCTCCTCTTAGCGTCAGTGTCACGAGTGTCTTGGCAGGTCCAGCTTCTCTGTCACCACATATTGTACATACAGCAGTTAGAGCAGTGTTGGAAAAATGTCACCCCATTTCCTTTTAGGTGTGACTGATCTTTGCATCTTACTTTGTACACTTGCCTATATCCTCCTACCTCAGTTCCTGTCCCTGCTAATGAGCCCCTTCAGAGATTAACATTAAAATGAACATGTATGTATGCATTATATGAACATAGTGAGGCTCCCCTCAATAAAACAGAAAATACTCCAAAATGTCAGGCTGTAATGTCTTCTGTGTGTTCTCAGATTTATTACTGGTGATAATGACAATGTTCATCACTTTGAGCTGTAGGCCATAGTTGGGGAGCCATCTGTAAGACCTGGGACATTATTTATTTATTAATAAGATCATAACGGCTTTTTACCTCATGTCACCTCTCTATTGGCTTTAACTGTGGACTCTTATACATGCTCACATGACTGAATTATATCGCAGCTGCAGGTTGTTTTAAATGAGATTGGAAAATCAAGTTTTAGTTATGAAATTGCTACTTGGAATAAATTGCATACAGATTTCAAACTTTTACCTTTAGGGCATTTTAAATTTTTAATCACATTTTACTTCTAGCTACTTTGGCTTTAGCTGATTAATTTGTTTTGGATCTTAATGGCCACAGTTATTGTAAGAGTTTCATTATTTTACTGAATAGCCTTTTATTTGTTTTATTGTCTATTTCATTGTGTTTCTTGTACTTGGTAATAATAAATGAGGCCTCAACCTCAATCTGTTTTACAAGTGAAAGAAAGTTACGTTTGCTGAATCTGTGCTACTCACATTAATCAGCCGTGTACAAACATCTTCCGGTCTTTACCTTAGAGAAGTGGTCTCTCTCGCTCTTTCTCTCTCTGAAGTAAGAGGCACGAAAGTAGAAAGGGGAACTTGGTCTGCACGCTCTGAATCATCCTCACATGTACAACAACACAGTGTATATTTGGGAGTGGACAGACTTGGTTTGTTTGGCAGGACTTCTCTAAAATATCTGCAGCAACTGCCCTCTATTAAAAGCAGACAGCAAGGCCACATAGGCATGACATTGGTGCATTGTTACTGAAATGAAACCATTCTATCATTGCAAATCAATCCAACAGGAAAGCTATATGATTTGGATAGGTGTTGCATTAACTGTTCCATTATAATCATTCCTATTCTGATTTTTCAGGTCATTACATGTCCTACTTGTGATGCTCCATGACACTGTCTGCAAAGAGCCTTTGTCTCCTTCATTCTTTATTGACAAACCTGTTTCAATGGGAGCTACATTTTATAGCCCTGAGCAACTTTTAACACTTGGCTTCACAAGCCTGAAAGGAAGACTAAACCTAACCTGTCGACGAGCACAAGAAGAAATCAAGTGAAAAGGATTTCAGGTTCCATATTTGTCTCTAACAGGAAGAGTTAGTGGCTGTGAGTGGAGGTAGGAGGTGGCTTCAATGCCTGTAAAATGAATTGAAGGCTCACTGCTACTGTGTGCAGCTGGATACCACTGGAATGTGGGAGGAACCCACTCCCAAAGTTTGACTTTGCTGACTCGACAGCTGTAAACTAAAGTTAGAAGGAAAAGTACAAACAAAACACAGACTTAGCTATATCCTCTTAACTTCAATATGGGGAATTTCTGTAAGCTGTTTCAGTGTCAAAACACAACAAAAACTTGACAAAAAAAGCAAAATTGTGGTTACAGGGGAATGCGGTAATAACGCGAAAGAGACTGGAATGGCTGGCATTTGATTTGGTGCGTTTACTCGGCGCCAGCTGTGGGGAGGCGGGAGAGAAAGTAGGTCAGGAGAGTGAGAGCTTTACAGCAGTGCTCTGTGGTCCGCCTGCCTGCATGCTACACAGCTCATGTCACACCCACATGCACACACATGCACAAATACACACTCATGAATAATACAGAACGCTAACTGACATGCATTTCTCTCTCTCACACACACATACACACACACACACACTGGTGGAATGATAAAAGGTGATTTACAGCCTCTGAAAGCTTCTGCTGACAGTCAAGGTCTGTACCCTTGGCTGCAGGAAGCAAAAATAGAGGACAGAGAGAGAGAGAGAGAGAGAGAGAGAGGTGACTCTGACCACAGATTAGTCTCAAAACACAGTGCCAAAAGGAACGGTGCCTGTACTAAATATAACCTGCATGTAAAGAAAACAGTACCAACATAATAAATCAAGCACCAAACCCAATCTTAATACATCTGACAGACTGATATGTACTTCACAAGCGCTGGCCTAATCTCATATCCTGTAGTGGAGACTTGAAATCAAAGTCTATCACACTGGTCACTACTATGGTTTGATAAACTACAACATTTCAAAGCCAATAATGTATATTTTAAGTATAGTCAGCTCCACTATCATCATGAGTCATTTATAATGAAACAAACACACTCAACAGGTCGTTTACAAAGTCCTGCAGCTGTTCCCGAGAGCCCAGAGGGGTGGAACCATACATTCATTTCAACAGGATGTAATTTGATTGCTTTTACAGCTTAAATAGGCACTTGTGCTTTTTTGCATGCCAAATATACTAGTTGTTTATCTTTTGTAGAATGGGGAAAACTTTTCCTGGGAAAGAAAAGAAATCAGCATATGTCTTTAAAGCAGCGTCAGGCTGGTTGTCTGTTTTCAAGCAGTGTTCTTCCTGTGCTTTATGCAGTGGTGAGTCACAGCAAGTTTCCAAAGTTGACTCAATATTCCCACATGTTATATTCTCTGGAGTCTTACCATCTAAGTGAAGACACAGAGATCTGCTGTTAAACTTGCTTGGGCATTTCTTCATTCGGCCTGGTTCCTCTGACAGCCAACAACAAGTTACTCTGCAACTATGCCTCATGCATTATTCCTCTGGTAATGTGACGGCTGCAACTAATGACCATTTTTATGGACAATAAATTCCATACAATAGTTATCAAAAGGCCTTTCTTCTTTGCCTTTTTTTCCCCCAACAAAGGTTAAAATACTATTGTTTAGGACAAAAAGGAAGAATATCCATATATTTAAGATATAAATGAAAATATTTCAAAACCCCAGTCTCATCAATGCACAGCTTTTATACATGTCTGTATGAATGATTTTCTGTTCAGATACAACTTCAAGTCATGGTAAGGTTGTTTAGTTTTAAGTTGTAAAAGTGTTTTTAGTGGAAAAGCTCCAAAGTGCTTATGTATAAAATGTGAGTTTACAAAAGACAACTTCATTTAAACCACAGTGAGGTAAATAGATGTTTATATTTTGAGTAATGAAACTACTTTCGTTATTCAAACTACTTTTTCAAGTGTGTAAAAATTCATGCGAGCTGACGAATAAAAGAATCCTCTTTACGGTAACGTGTAAAGTAATTTTCTATTTGCTTCAGTGTAAAACTGATATTGAATAAAGTATCTAGGGAGCAGTGTCAAAGCTAAGTACCATATCAAACCCTTTTGGCCAATATACTTCCTTAGTTTCCAATTCATGCTTATTTTGATCAACTGAACTATTTACAAACAACTACTAAGTATTTGTTTAGCAGTTCCAACTCAGAAAGAAACTGAAAAGGGATCAACGTGTTTCGAACAGTTACATCACAATGATAAAAGGAAAAACTTAAGTTGTGAACCCATCCCTGCAGGGAAGAGTGAATGAATGAATGACCTTCTTCTTGTGTGAGAAGCTGAACCATGCGTCACTTGAAGTAGAAACATGCACGCCATTAATAGAAAACACAACATGGCTTTGTCTGGTCTGAGATGTGAGAACAGCTCTATTCACTGCTGCAAACAATGTTCCTCTATTAAAATCTATTAAGTCCAACAAATTCCTGTGACATACAGCGTACCTTTTAATAGATCATACATTCTTAAAGCACTTAGAGACAAAATGGGGCAGTGGCTGCAGTCAGCAGCAGGATATATGGCTAAGTCATTACATCTGACCCACTAACTGATCCCTTCTCTAATGTCCTGGGCCAATCACAGATGGGAGGAGGAAATGCCACATTAAAAACAAAGGTTACATAACACAGGCCTACTAAATGAGCTGTGTGGTTATCTACCAAAGGAATTATATCTCTGTATATTGCCTCAGGTATTTTTTAAGGCAAAGTCCTGAGCTATCAGATCATTCTGCATGAAAACTAGTTTTCATGCAATGAGGGTGTGTATTTCACCAAACAAGAACAAAGCATTTCTTAAGGTGAAGCCGTTTTCATTGTGTGAGTGCAGTTGTTTGTGACAGAGCACTGAGTCAGACCATAAAACTGGGATAATGAACAGACAGAGCATGGGAAGATTAAAACACTAGTGCTGTAGGAGAGGAGTGGTTGTCAGCCCCAGCAGGCTGAAATAATGCTAGAAGACAAAGAGCAGCAACACTTGGGGCCTACAGCAGGTCAGGTAGTGTTTGCCAATGCGTGATCCTCTGAGCTTTGGCAGGAAGCAGCGGCAGTACCATAGCGTGACAAGCTGGAGGAGCTGGTGATTCGATGGCAGCCGCCTGACAGCCACAGAGTCACCGCAGCTAATTTCAAGCCGCTAAATGTCACACAGGTTGAAGTGAACAGGCTCTGCACAAAAACAAACACCCACTCAGCAGAAGCAAACACACGCAGAAACGCTAAGCTTACACACTGATAAGTCAAAACCAAAACAACACACACACACCTACACACAGTTATCCACACTCACACCACAGGCAAAGATACAATCCTATTCTTAAACACAGACCTTTACAGAACACAAAGTGAGGGCAATGAAAGCCACATATGAAATGAAAATGAGGAGTATGTGCAGGTCATCTGACATTGTAACCACTGTGAAATCCTTGTGAAGGTGGTTCTATTTACAAAAATAATATAACCAGCATTTGAGACCTTACTGGCATGACACTGCAGGATTGCATGCCAATCTTCGAGATTTCACCTGATCACTCCCTGTCAGATGTTGTTAATTACATTGGCAAGAATGCAAGGAGAGACATAAACACACACACACAAAAAAGCCTTTTAGTCATGTGACTGTGATGAAGGGCTGCTTCACAACTGGGCTCAAGAGCCCACATCACAGCTGAACTCCAACAAGTCTACAGGGTAGCAAAGCAATAACTTAACAAAAGACACTTTGTGGGATCAGGGTGGAAGTGAAAACACTGCGAGTGGACAAACTACATTCATCTGAATGGGAGCTTATTGCAAAGAAACTGCAGCATAAATTAAGATTCAGCAGTATCACATGAGTAAGTCAGTGAACAAGCAGCCTTTTTCAAAAAAACATTTCCCTACACAGGAAGACTTTCCTTTCTTTCTTCACAGGCCTGACCATTCTCTAAACGCCACAACTCATTGATTCACTTTGTTGAATGAAATGTCTCTGCTGCTCCTCATAGACCAGTCTGCTTCAAGTTAACAAAGTGAACATCTCAGGTTTATTTTTGGCCACAGGGAGAGCAGAGAGAAATGCCCAAAAAAATAATCACCTCATCACACCACAATAGTTACGTAGACGCCCCATACACATTGGAACAAGTAAAGCTAGTTTGTTGGATTAAAAGTAGTTTAGATAACTTAGAAAACTCTGAATCACACACTGAAACTATGACATGTTATAAACACACATAGTGTTCAGGCTTGTCCAGCATGCAAGACAAAACAACATTCAAAGTCTTGACTTGGATGACAGTGGAATTCCCCTGGATATCTGACAGCACATCCTCTCTCTACAACTGAGCCTCAAGCTGCAGCCCTGCCCTTCCAGGCAGACTTAACAGGTTAAGAACCTGACTTAAGGGTTAACTGTTTTTTCACACTCAACACGCCCACCACCTCATATATCAACTGCAAGGACAAACTGAGTCACCATTTGGTTCTCTGGTTATACAGCAATATGCAGCAAAATGAAACCTACAGTGGGGGTAAATACATGACAGGGAGGAGCCTGAACCCCCTCCATTCTTCACACATAAGAAATGGGGTTCAACTACAGGTTATTTTCACTTAAATCTAATGTACTGATTATTTTCTTGACAAACTGATTAATTATTGGGTCTGTAAAGAAAATGGTGGGAAATCTTCACTAGTATTTCCCACAGTCCAAGCTGACCTTTTCAAAAGTTTTATTTTGCCCATAAACAAGTGCATTCACATATTCAGTTTACAGCCACAGCAGAAAAAAAAAATTCAGACGAAAACACTAAAAAGTAATAGGAACAGAATGAACAGGAATAATAGTTAATACGAAATATAGCATCAGACAGCTTTGACAATTCTTTTACCATTAAAAATTATCGAAATAGTAGTTGATCAATTTAATAGTGGTCAACTGACTCAATAATGAATGAATTGTTGCAGCTCTTATGCTATTGCACATGATTTGCGCTTACAGATTTGATTTACGATTGCGTACTCATGAACTAAGAAATCATGCAGCAACAGAAGCACCTTTTTGATATTTGTAATGTTTGATTTGTGAAACCAGGTAAGTCAGACTGAGCGGCAAAACAGTAATAGGAAAGCAATCAACATTCATTTGAACAATAATGTTATTTATGCTGAAAATATTAATCAAAAATCACTTGTGATATTATATCTTGGTAAAATACCGGAAACAGTCCTTCAGAAGGATAAATACTTATTGAAGATACTTTTGGCAAGTACTAGGAAAGCTATAACCCGAAAATGGTTGCAACCCGACCCTCCAACTTTGGACCTCTGGTGTGGGATTATTAAAGAAATTTACTGTATGGACAGACTTACTTTTGCTTTAAGACTTGAGTTGGAGAAATGTACTGAACGCTGGGAAAAATGGACTGTGTACGCACCTTGATTCATACAACCATAATTGTACAATGATGTATGTGTGCATGATGTAAAAGAACATTTTAAGTTTAATTGTAACACCCATGATGATCTCATGTTCATTGTTTGTTCTTTTGAAAATTAATAAACAAAAAGTAAAAAAAAAAAAAAAAAAAAAAAATCACTTGCGATAAAAGGGATGTCTTTACATCGGGGGCTGATGGGGATTTTTTTTTTTTTTTAAATGGATCAGCCTCCGCCAAATGAAAGCTGAAGCCTTTTTAATCCTTTGTTGACTGCATTACAGCTTCATAATCTGTTGAAGATGCCTCAATTAAAACCACGGAACCATTCATTATTGAACAAGGTTATGAACAGGTGAACCATAAAGCTGTGAGCAGCCAGTACTTTTAATTAATGATTTTCAACCTGACAGCAAGAATCAGGAAAGCAAATATGCTTAAAGGCTGACGTTTTACAGGTAGTTTCTCTGGTTAACCATGCAGGTAAGGCTGATGGTTCAAGCATGAATTTAACTGGTAATCAGTGATGTGTTCACACTAAGGGGAAATGCATACCCAACATAACTACATATGACATAATATAATCTATTTAATGGACTATATCAGCTCTAATATGAAAGTATAACACAAAAGATATTCGTATACAGTATATTCTTGATAGTAGGTCTGTGTGATAGGACAATACATATCACATGACAATGGAAAATACATTCAGGCAGGTAATTTGCATTAGGGGGACAGATAGACATGGAAGAGGATGGATGACGACACCGAACGGAATCATTCTGAATAGGACTCTGACTTGCCAAGACAAAATGAGAATCTCATACATAGAAGAGGGGCTACTTCTGTCACATGGATGAGGTTTGGATACGAAAAATCTGACACAAGCCACAACATTCTGCGCTTTGCAAATTATGCCACAGACTGCTCCCCGCAATAGACTCCACTAACCTCTTTTACCACCTACACAAAAATCAGGCCAAACTGTTCAGAGAGAGTACTGCAGAGTTGAAAAGTATTTTATGTTTATGTTTTTACATTTGTGCAAAGCATCCTGTTGTTCTAAACAACAGCAGGAGAATAAAAAGCAAATATAAAGTAAACTAAAGGAATTTCATTTGCAAGATATATAATTCAAAATGCATCATTACAGGGAATTGCTGAATACTCAATGGCAATTGGTCAATAACTGCATTCTACAGTTTGTTATTTCTATATCACACTTGATTAATATCAATAACAAACTAGTTCTAAGACATAAGTTATGGTCATACACTCAAAATATAACAATTAAAATCAATAAAATAATTTCAAAAGTATTGGTGTCATGTAATAAATGGGATAACGTACTGTAAAGTACTGTAAGGCTATGTAATGAAATAAACCCCATCAGGGTAATCAAAGTCCTTCATCACCCTATCAGGGTTTATGTCTCTAGGACAGGGGTCACTAATCCTGGTCCTCGAGATCTACTATCCTGCATGTTTTAGATGTATCCCTCTTCCAACACACCTGATTCAAATGATAAGCCTATCATCAAGCTCTGTAGAAGCTTGATAACGATTGCCAGGCGTGTTGGAAGAGGGAAACGTCTAAAACATGCAGGATAGTAGATCTCGAGGACCAGGGTTGGTGACCCCTGCTCTAGGATGACTGATTCATTGCACATTTGCTCACTGAATTTCTAGAAAACGTGCTAAATCACAGTATGTATTGTTATATCGATATGAGCTTTTGGTCATGCCACATATGACAAATTCCAAACACGGGTATTACTGATCAATTTACAAAGTGTTTCTGGAGATGCAGAAGTTATGAGCTAAACAGAGAAATATGCAAGATCACCTGGGATGGATGAAATCAGGTCAGATCATGTAGCTGAGTACTACCCTTTATCTTACCTGGTAAAGTTTGTGGGATAGGAGAGAGAGCTTGAGAAAGTCTCACTGGCTCTGTGTACTCCTGTGTTGTCCCCGGTAGTCTGGACTCTGTTCCAGGTCCCACTGATGGTTGTCACAGGGAGATACAGACTGGACACAGGCTTCTGATCCTTCTGCTGCTGCACCTCAGTGGTGACTCCAAAATGATAGCTCTGTCCTCCTGAAGTGCTGACCCCACAGATAGAGATGGGGTTCGAGTTGGGCAGGTCTGCAGTGGGCGTGCCACTAATTTGGCAGTAACTTTGGCCTGCTGATGTCTTCTCCTGTTTGATCACACCTGGCGTGCAGAGCTGAATAAATCCAGCATCTTTTTCTTTCTTCACCAATGCAGATAAATTAGATGCCGGACTTAAGGAGGAAATTGAGGATACGCCAGAGCTGGACTGATCTGGACTTGTAATATTGTTACCATTGAGAGCAACAGAGACTGTGCCACAACCATTAGTGCTCTCAACTACGGCAGGCTTAATGTCCCTCTCTGAGCTGACATCCCCAAGCAGGGAATCATCTGCTAAAGTGGAGAGGAAAGCATCATCCCCAACATAAAAATCAGAGGGGGAACCAGTGAGCTCAAAGTCCTGGAGCAAATCCAGTGTGTTATCACTGAACAATTTCTGGTTCACATCCACATCTTTCCCAATGTGATCAAAAGCATGATCAAGGTCAATGGGATCCTGATCTCCTTTATCCATGGAGAAATCCTCTGTTTTCAGTGGGAAAAAGTTGGGATCCGATCCCCCAATAAGTGAATCCATAGAGGACTGGTTAATGTCTGCTATGGTGGCCTCTAACTGGGGCAAACAATCCCCTAAGATCTGTCGACCAAAGGTGGCGGATGCCTGGAGCAACTGCTGAGATTTTTGATCTTTGGTCAGGCCCCTGGGTTCTGAGTCGTCCACCAAGGAGCCTACTGTGGCAGTGACTGAGGCGGAGGTGAGCTCCTCTGGAAGGGGGCTGTCGCTGAGGCCGTTGGGTACCTGTCCAGGCTGCATTAAGGGAGTGGATGGAAGAACGACAGAGGTGGCAGAGGTGATGGACATGGCACTATGGGGAGCCACTTTCAACAGACCTCTCTCCTCTGAACTTTCAGTGTAGACCAATTTACTTAAATGGTCATCTCGTCTGTACGGTATCTTCTTCACTCCACCTTTGTCCATCTTTTTACAATCGGAGACAAAGAGAGAGACACAAATAGTTATGGAAAAAGTAGCTTAGTAACAACCTCTAAAACATCCAAGCAGGATTTACAGAGATTTACTCATATCGTGGAAAACTATCGCTGCTAAGAAAGTTTAATTACGTTTGGGTCTGATATGACTGTAGGTCAAGCACATGCATAACATCATTAAATAATCAAGTCGATATATGGCTGGGTAAAGTTGCCAAGTTTGCCCCCCTGCGCGCCCTTGATAGCTAACGTGGCTAAAGATACTAAATGTTAGCTGCGTTAGCTACACCAAGTGGCAACATGCTAATACGTATTGATACATTTACACTATACTTCTATGCACCGTACTTGAGGCGACCGTAATATAAACGGGATTGACAACACAACACAAGCAGAAAAACGCAAACTTTACCGTAGTCATATGTGCGCTAGTAGCAGCTTTATTGCTAACTGTTGGTACGGTAAGTAGCTATGTGGCTAACAGCTAACTGACTACGTGCCTACATTTCGCCTGAATGTCGATGACAGTGAGCTTAGCTTGCTAGCTAACACAGCCTTTATGTTGTGATATTAAATCTTCAGTGTGTTTCTTTGTTTCATCTGCTTTAGGCTAACAGATATTCACAACTGATTAAAAAAGCATACTTACCCTTCAAATGACTGTTTGTTGATATGTGTGCACAAGTCGACTGTCAACATTGTTTTGGTTGCAAGTGGTAGTCCACAACACTGACTCAATTTATATTAACGCTACGCCTCATGCGTCGTATCCTTGCTACATGGCTAAATAAAACAATAACACGCCGAGTTGGAGGTGTTTTCTTAGTATCCAGTCCTCCAAATTTACCTAGCTATGTTTTGTCTTACAAATTGTTGAAGAGGCTGTGCTAAGATGAGTCGCTGCTAGCCATTAGGAAAGTAGGCGCTAACCTCCAGGAAAAACATACAAAATGGAGAACCGAGCAAGCCAGCCCCATCCTGACCTGTTTACAACGTGCAGTGCCGCCTGCTGGCCGCGCCTCGTAACTGCACTTTGTTATGAGTTGAAGCGCTCAGTGATCTGTGAGTGAGTTTAAGCATTCACAATAAAATGATGTCCGTCATTGTTTATTGCATGACAAAATCATTAGTTAGCGATAAGTGTTAAAGTATTCCTTCAGGAAAAAAAAACACGCGACTGAATGCCTTTTAATTATGTGATTAATCGCAGTCAGAAAACTAAACAATAGCTAAATGACATAAAATGCAATCGTTGCGTGGCGCACAAATGATACTAATAAAAAAACGAGCATTTGTCTGTCATATAACTACTCATACAGCTGGTCAGCGTCAATCTCCACAGTTTCACAGCTGCTCAGTGAAGTGTTGTGCAGACAGACCGAGGCAGACAGATATATCACAACAGCGTACAGGAAAATTGTGAATGGCATCCACAATGCACTGAAGATGATGTGTGGGCTGTTAAAGGAACTGATGGCGCAAGTTGAATTTCTTGTGAAAACTACCAAAGGGTGTATATGTTAAATTATGTCAGAGAGAGTGTTTATTGAGCTAGATCAATACAAATAAACAATGAGATCAAATAAATTCTCATTATTTTCCAATAAAGAACAGTGATGCATGAAGTCACGTGGCTCAGTCCGTCACGCACTCTTAACCTGTTTGCTCGTGCTATTCCATTGAGGTAATCACTTATGTTAACAAACATATAAAATAATTGTGTGTGTGTGTGTGTGTGTGTGTGTGTGTGTCCGGATTTCCTTTCTGAATGGTTCTCTTGATGAATGCAATGATGATTTTAAGATACTAGAAATGCACTTGAAAGTCCCTGCTTTTGTTTAGCTGCTTGCTGCTCCGGGAAAGGACACCTTATGTCACTGAAATACCATGTCATAATAGTAAACCATCAGCATGATGTGCTTAATAGGTCAAATCAAATCAACATTTAGAAGAGTCAATCTTTAAGACAATGATGCTCCCAAATGTATGCAAGACACTGTAAAAACTGAGTTATTTCTAGATATGACATTTACACATGACCTCTTTCATCCAGAAAAATGAATGACTGTGAAGTGGAAAGGTGAAGAGGAAATAGGTCACAGAGGTTATTGCCACATATGAAAGACAAAGTTATGTCTGATGTTTACAGACCAGAGAACAATATTGCTTTGTTATTTTTGAAACATAAGTCATGTATGTTTGTTCAGGTTCCAAGTCACACTGAGGTTTATTATGCAAAAATGGATAAAAATAATAATTTTCAGTTTAATGTTAATGCACATATATATTTTCTGACCTCACATTCAGCTGAGACCCATATTGTCTTACATTATTCATGCTGAAGTTGCATGAAATCCAACTCCATCCAAAAGATAGAATCTAACCGGGGAGTCGCGCATGGACAGGAAATAAAGTGAAGACAGGAGACAGGGAAATTGGCTCTAATGGGGGGATGAGTGAGATGAATAAGAAGCAGGTTTATAGCACATATGGGAAGAGATTTCACTGCGAGTAAGGGGGTTGAGGAGCAACCATGCTGTTATATATTCACATAAATATGAATTTATTGAACAAATCCAGCAAACAAACACCATAGGGTAGTAGGGTAGTATTCTAAGTATGTGATGTATTATTAAATCGACTGTCATACATCAATGGTAAGGTCACAGAATCTGCAGCGCATTATGTTATTTGTATAACATGGCAGTAAAACCTCACATTATAGGAAAAGAGATCAGTAGTGTGTTCAGTGTAGCTCTAAATCCCCACCGTTTGAATCCCACTCAGTCCCCTGTGGCTGCTTAGCAACCCCTCTCCAGCACAATATACTCTGAATTAACAGGGTAAAGCGTGACCGCTGCCTCCTCAAAACCACCAGTCAAGGGTTCTCTCCCATCATCAACGCCTTCTCTCTGCTCTGCTGCAATAAAAGCCTCTGATTTATTACAACACACCTTCAAAAAAGCAAAACAAACAAGCTGTAGGGCAACAAAAGATACAAAATCATCTGAAATCCAAGTGACATAGCAGACAGAAAGGTCCTGAAAACAGCTGGCCGAATTACTCCAAATCACAAATTTCAAGAAACATCTTACATTTACATAGTCTCCCTGATGCTGAACAGTGTTTGAATACATTTCACTATATTGTATAGCCAATGTGTTGTGTTTGACCTTTCATCCAACACCATTTTGACCTTTCATGTACGTATGAATGATATGTATGACACTGCCTTGTCTCAAATTGAGCCTCTTGTATCTCACCTCCTCCAAATTGAATGTTCTGCTTTAGAGTGCTTGGGTTCTCTGTGGAGTTGATGGCTCTATGACAATTTCACTGAGAGGGCCCCTGTGTCGTAATATAGCCTACAAGTTCCAAGTAAACCCCTGTCCTCCTGCCATCATAATCCTGAATGAAATGGATCAGCAGAGAGGGTTCTGTTGTTTTTATTCCAAAGAGCTGTGAAAAAAACCCCATGATTAGATTCACTGTGGATTTTATATTTGTGTATTCATTTTCGTTAATGGCAAAACACATTCTTGTGGCTATTAAGGGCATAACACTTATTTTTTTCCTCATCTTGAGTGTGCCTGAGCATTTGGTATGGAACAGACTGAGATCTGTCCGTGGTGCTGAAATGAGAAGTTATTCTGTCCGATCAATAAGAAAGGGATCAATTTACAAATACAGTGACAGCGATACAAAAGTGATACTAGTGCTTGTGGGTTCAGTCTAAAGCAGCGCAGTGTGCCTCTTTTTTTTTTTTTTTTTTTTTTTCATTTTAGCTCATACTGTTCAGTTTTTGATGTATAAAGTGTGTCCGTTTGGTAGAGAAGGTATGAAAGCCATACAAGAGCTCGATTCCCATACGGCTGCCGATGAGTCTTTGAGCAAGACACTGAGACCTAAACCCCCTCTCTCGGGATAAGTGCGTCAGCTAAAAGCGTTTAATATAAATGCGAAAGCCTCTGTGAAGACTCAGAAGAAGGGATTAAAATCCGCAACGCTGGATGTTAAAACTGCATTAGACCTGAATCCTCTCCGCCAGCTGCTCGCCGCCCTTGGATAGATCAGAATTTTATGAAAAACTGCACAGATGCACTCACATCAGTCCGCGTTATGTCTATGGTCTGAAAATGTCATTTTCCTTTAAGATGATGCAAGACATTACTTCATGGGACGATTTTTTCCCCCTCTTGCACAGCTTGGAGCAAAATTATCTTAAACCTTCTGCCGACCCAGCCGTTTCCTCACTCAGCAGTTTGGAGAGATGGGTGCGCACGGGAGTTCCAGCTCCATCCGCTTCTCCGTGAGCAACCTCGGAGTGTGTGTCAGCCTCCTAGGTGAACAGAGCCATGCTTATTAGTGCAATGATGGGATACAGGCACATTGTTCAGTTTGCTTTGGACTGATGTGGCTGAACTAGAAGGCGAACGCAAGAAGATGAACATTTCACCCAAAACTTGAGATGTTTTTACTTTTCTGACGGCGATAAATTTTCCAAATGAAGCTGGGATTATATGTCTCTGAAGTCACATTAATGACCCGGTGCAGTAGATGTCTGTAACATGATGCGCTCACTGGTTATGATAATCGATTCTTTTTGAAAAGGATGCACCGTGGGCAGGAACATTTACGCACGGGGTTAAAGGATATATTGTAGGCACACCTTGGGACTGTTTACCATGAGACACTGGATGCAAGGACTGCAGCTTGAATCAAGACTAATCTTTGGTTGTGAGAGCATCCACACCATGCAGATACACTCCACACCCTAAACTTCTGGGACGTGCGTTCTCCGTTATCAGGACTCAGATTTCGTGCAAGATCTGAAAAATGGCACTGAGCGAAAACTGTACAACCCAACCTGCAAAAGAACAAGGCTCAGTGCAAATCCTCCATCGGATGTTATTGAACTTAACGTAGGTGGACAGGTGTATTACACTCGTCAGGCCACTTTGACGAGCTTTCCAAATTCCTTACTTGGGAAGCTGTTCTCTAACAAAAAGGGATCTTCGAATGACTTGTCCCGGGACCTGAGAGGACGGTATTTTATTGACAGAGATGGCTTTCTTTTTCGGTATGTGTTGGATTACCTTAGAGACAAGCAAGTGGTTCTGCCTGACCACTTCCCAGAGCGAGGGAGGTTAAAAAGAGAAGCGGAATACTTCCAGTTGCCAGAATTGGTCAAACTTTTGTCATCCGAGGAATCCAAACTATTTCCAGATGACTTATACTACAGTGATTTCGATGATGCGTCGCAGGGCAGCGAGAGGTTTTACCCCTCTTACTCCTTAGACAGGAGGTATGGCTACATCACAGTCGCCTTTAAAGGTGTTTGCGCTGCGGGAGGCAAAGACAGTCAGAGTGATGCCAAGGCCAAAAAGTTACCGAGGATCTTTATCAGCAGCAGGATCGGCTTGGCGAAAGAGGTGTTTGGAGACGCCCTGAATGAGAACAGGGACTTGGATAGACCACCGGACCGCTACACCTGCAGGTTTTACCTCAAGTTCAGGCACCTGGAAAGAGCCTTTGACATGCTTTCTGAGAGCGGCTTTCACATTGTAGCCTGTAATTCATCCCTGACTGCGTCCTCCATCGGTCATTACACGGATGACAGGGTCTGGTCCAATTACGCACAGTACATCTTCTACCGTGAGTAACTGTGTATGTTCTTGTACAATATGCTCTAAGGAAAAGTGTGCTGAATTTGCGACTTAGACCTCTTGAAAGTCTGAAAAAGTGCGTGCAAAAAACAAACAAACAAAAACAAAAACAAAAAAACAAAAACAAAACGCACATACACACATACAGACACTGGACGTGAACCAAAGGTGCCAAGTGCCCCTCCCTTCCCACTGATGATATACCAGTCTATAAACTGTTACAACGCACTATGATGTCCACATTTAACGTCTCCATAAATAAAACTTCCCTTTTCTACCACATCTAAATGGTATAATATTCTAGATCTAGGCTGTAGTTACACAAACTTGTATATATTATCTCATACCACCAGGAGGCATGGTCGGGTTACAGCTCTCATCCCCTTTGGATCCCTGCTTCCCCGGCAGTGGCTAACTTTAAACTTGTGTTTTACGTGTCTATAAGAGGCGGACTTGTCCACTGGCCTAAGGGGCTTGAATCACAATACTGCTACATTTCAAGTACTCATGCGTCATGCGTAAACACGGGATATTGCTCAGATACTGTTAGCCTATGGGTTATGAATAATATAGCACCAGTGGGCAGCAAAATTACACATTAATGCTGCTGCGTTCACTTCAGTCAGCTTTCCTTTTCACTTCAAGACAGACAAATTTTATTCATCAGCAAATGAGTTAATTAGCTGCAAATATGGTTCCTTCCATTCTTTGCGGAGGGAGGTGGTGCAGAGCATATGGCCAATTAAAAAGCACTTTGCTCATTATTCTCAATGGCTCCCTTTGGAAGAACTGAAGAAAACCCCGTTGGAGGGTCAAGGGTTGGAAGTGTAAGAGGGTAGGCATGAGAAGACAAGACATATGGTTTACTAATGGTTTACCAATGATTTTGTTATCACAGGTTAATTATAACACAGTGGTCTGCTGCATAAGATTTCCCTGAGTCATTCAACTTTGTGGAGCACATATGGAGTAAGAGCTCAAGCTGCAGTAAAAGACACTGTCCCAAGACAAAGGACAGCAGAGTAAAGTTAAAGGGGACATTTTTAGCATTTGAATTAAGCACAATATGGAAGGAAGTCAAATGAAGTGTAGGGAGGAAGGGACAAGAGAGAGGGAATTCAAGGGAACAAGTTAAAAGTAAGAGAAGGAGGGAGGGAGGCGAGCAGATGGAGGAGAGAGCAGCGAGCAGGAGGGATGAGGGAGTAAAAGTTGCATGAGACCTGGCCATGGGGAGAAAGAACTGAGGCAGAAAGAAGAGCGAGTGAGTGAGCAAAAAATAGATTAAAGTAAGTATCAGAAAGGAAAGTTCATTGGTTCTGAGGAAGCAGAGAGGAATGTTTTTTGGTCCTAAGACAGCAGAGGCAGAGGTTGGCTTTTTTTTTTTTTTTTTTTTTATTAAAAGAAAGCAGACAAGAAGATGGTGAAAGGAAGCACACAGGGCAAGTTTTAGGAGGCAGGGACTTGGTCAGGATGATGGATGGACACATCAGAGGCAGACAGGCGTGAGAGCCTTTGCTTCGTAACGGCGCAGCAGCCAGCATCCACTTTCCAAACTAACCTGATTCTGAATATGGGACACTGGCTGGCCTAGGGCAGGTAGTCCTAAACTAAGAATGCATGTAGACAAGTGCACCTTTGGGGGCCCAGAAACAGATGTGATTTATTGTTGTTTGTTGTTTTTAGCATCAGATTGTCATGCATCTTGCCTCATCCTCCAGTCCAATCACTGTCTCCAGTGGTAGCAGAGAGAGTGAGTTAGTTCAGACTGTAAAAAGTGCAATCCAGTGCAGTAAGCAAACTGAGACTTTCTTCCAGCCTGTCAGTTCCTTAGCGTCATCTGCGTCTGGCTTCTTGTTAAATGCATCAGTTGTTCTCTGCAGGCTACACTGACTTCACTTTCCAAACTGCATACAGTAAATATTCATCATTATACCATGTGGTATCAGTATAATCTGTATTAATAGTCAATTTACTGACTCTCCGCTAGCTGACTGATAGGACTGGTTTCTTCATTTTTTTTTCAGCTAAAACAAATGATACATTCATCAAAAGGGCAGGTTCTTCAAGAGGCCACAGAGTCCAAACATTCATCATGGACAAAAGCTTTTGCACCTGATGACCGTGATGAATAATTTGCATTTAACTGGGCATGACTTGTTCACCCCTTGAATAAACAACTGAGCCTGAGAGATATATTAGAACTGATTGCCAGCATACGGCAGACTGAACAAGTCTGAGATCAGGAGCTGGTGTAGAGGATCAGCTGTCTTGCACTGCATTGCAACCACAGAGGAATAGGTGACCCTTAAGGTATTTGTCAGGCTTATTTTGCATGATCAGGACATTTACTT
The DNA here is from genome assembly GCF_902148855.1 of Sphaeramia orbicularis. Classification (NCBI taxonomy): domain Eukaryota; kingdom Metazoa; phylum Chordata; class Actinopteri; order Kurtiformes; family Apogonidae; genus Sphaeramia; species Sphaeramia orbicularis. The sequence goes on from NC_043966.1 coordinate 31,016,611, forward strand.
TTCCAACTGGCAGTGACAATATTATTGCTGTAGTGATTAACAACTCTGACCTCCTGGCTCATGTTTGGGACCAGTCTCCTTATTGCTAATTATCTCTGGGGAAAGGGGAGAGCGTTGGCTAATTAAAAAGCAATCTGGGATCCCAAAATATTTCCCCACTCCAGTCATGTGCTTGAGATGCAATTTAGAAAGATAAATGCTGAGCTATTATTAAGGCACTTCTAAAATGAGTCATTTTTAAAATAGAAAAAAGTCAGCTAATTAATAGATGAAATAGGCTATTATAACACAATCAGCTTTGACTTTCCTTCTTACACATCACAGTAGCAGAACAAATCAACATGGAATGAGGAGCCTGGTAATAACATAGGCGTTTTCATCTTCCCCAATCTGAAAAAGCTGTCCACAAGTGTCTCTTCAAAATGGAACACACCTATGGAGAATGATTACACTAGCCAGGTGTCCACTGTTAATATAACTGTGCAGCCTTCGTTTGGCCTGAGAACGAGGTGATGTGTGGCAATAATAGCTCCTGAACAATAGCCACAAGGCGGCAAGGAGAGAAGGAGGAGATTAATCAATTGCTTGGGTGTAATGGAGGCAGAGATTGGGCCTTCCCAGAGCTCCCTGAGAGCCGGGGTTTGGGGCTTGGATGGATTGGCAATGCCTTCAAGAGATGGATGGTGCTCCCATGAATAACTCATATAGGTCTTAAAGAGCACCTGGGCAGAAAAATGGTCAGGAGTACGGCGTGGCGTTTGCTCGTACCATTTTTCTCACATTGCAGAACTGGGTGCACTACATCAGTTCAAGTAGACAATCTGGCTAACCTTGGGAGTAAATCTGAAAAGCTGCAGTTCTTCAGAGAAGTATGTATTTTATATCAATCACAGTTAGAAGATGGTACGCTCTGAATTTTTATAGACCATGCTGTTTCTTGCACAAATAGCCTAGTAGCTGTTTTACATAAATCCTGATTAAATGCTACCTTTTCACAGTGTTTCCGTGGCTTTTATATATAAACACAGTGAATATTAGTGTGCCCACTCAATTTCTTCATTTTTTATCATTTTCACAACTGTGTGACAATAAAGTTGCAAAGAAGAACTACTAATTAAGAGGGGTTATTAATCTTTGATTGTGCTTTAACCCCAATGATAACCAAACATTTTTAGCTCAAGAATCAAAAAAACAAATGTTTCATGTCTCCTTAGGACCCAGATAGATCATAAATCACCTTAATGTCTACATTTTTACTGTCTCCTCCATCGTCAAAACATAATGTTAAATGCATGTTTTCATCTTATTCTTACTTCATTTAATGTTGCTTTGTCTTGTGTTTTTGTTTTTTTTGTTTGTTTTACTTTGTTTTGGTCTTTTGTGTCATTTCATCTTTATGTATCTTTAGTTTTGTATTTTATGTAATTTTTAGCTTGTTGCCTCTTTTACATTATTTCACTTTTTATGTTTTCATCTTGTTACATACTTGAAATGTTATGTCATTTACAGCATTACAGTTTTACAAAGCTTTTCACATGTCTTTGTTGAAGTCAAACACTTCTAGAGAACAGTCTCCTTTAATTTAATTTCATTTTATTTATGAAAATGAATTAGTATATCATGGTGCTATCATCTTACTGCTATTCATTTCACTCAATTTGCCACCAGATAAATAAAAGCTCCGTGGCCCATTTTGGGTGCCAGTAAGTTTCAGAAAGTTAGGCCTACACATTAGTAAACTAAATCACTTCCAGATTTGAAATATGGACCATTACATTTTTGTAAACTTTCTGATATTGAGTTCTCACTGGAGGATTATTATGTAATTAATTCTGTGAATCAACTGTAAAAAAAAAAAAAATCCCTATAAATACTAATTACTGCTAGTAGCTGCTAACTAACTGCATGTACATGCACGTAACTTACAGGCTATTATTAGACAATATTTAAGATTGTCTGACTTTGAGATTTTGTTAACACATTTAGCTCATGATGATGCTGATAGCTAATATTGCAAGCTAACAAGATAGCAACAAGAATGTCAAGTTCCACACCTCTTGCACCTGACTGAGCAAGTTTTAGACACGTTTTTGAAATAGTTATAAATGTCTGTCCTCACTTCTTGTGGATGATTAATGAGACATTATGCTTAGACAGTGAATATGCATTTTTTTTGGTCCATTACATTAACACTTGTACACTGATGTATTTATTCAGAATTTATAATCTGAACTGACATATTTAATGCTGCTACTTTTTTTATTAGTGTTTGTGTTGTTTTAGGATTCCTCCTTTTACTGTGTTGAAAGTTTACTAAGAGAAGCCAACAGAGTTTCATTGTGCACTTTGTACAATAACAATAACTGATCATTCATTCCGCATGCTTTCTATTCTAGCTGGTTTGTCCTACAATACTAAAAAAATAAATAAATACATTTGTTGCTGGCTTACAGTTCCATATGTTGAGGGTGTCCTTGCCCACATCAAGAGTTTTCAAATAACCTCCCAGTAAGTTCATTACAGAGTGATGATAATGCAATTAAAAAGTCACAACATTGACTTTGATGGATTATCTGTCTGAAGTGATTTTTTTAAAACTTCACAGTGAAAACCCAAAAGACTGTTGTAAGGCTCGACAAACAAGCTGTACAATGTATTAAATGTACAGTGAATGACCATGTTCCTCTAAAAGAGAAGGAGATAAACCCACAACCCAGTTAATAGCCTCTTTCGGTCGTAATTTAAATTCCCTGATTCTTGTCCCTGTAGTTCTGCAGTAATCTCCCTGTAGCCTTACAGCGGCCCGGCCATCTGACATCTAACACTTTAATTATCCCTCCAGAGACTCTTAATGGGTACCTGGATGGTGGTGCTCCTCTCACTGTGGGCAGGGCAGTGAGTTCTGTGATGATGGAGGGGGATCCCCTGTGCTGGCATGCAGGAGGGAGGCTTTGGAGGATGGTGACTGTGATGGCAAGTGCATTTCTGACATGAGGAAATAACAGCATGTCCAGGATTTATTTAAGTCCGTATTTTAACAGCAGCATTTGAACGGGAAATTTGATTTAGCTATAATATCTTTGTCAGCTGAACTGTTTTAGTCTTGTCTGGATTTTAGGTAATAAAAAGTATCCTGTATTCCTAAACTTCAGCACTGAAATACAATGAAATTTGTTATTTTGCATAAGTTTACCAAATTACAACCTCTTATTGGGAATCATATGAAAATTTCAGTGATATTCTGATATTTTGATTCTGATCAGATTGGAAAATGTTCATCTCCTTTTAATTTGCTGAAAATGTCAAGAGATGTTCCTCACTGTTTTTGCCAACATAAATTGTTTCAACTATGAGGAAAGTTACTGAATGAAAGAACAGTGCTTTTAGGAAGTTGTTCTTGAGTTGATTCTACTGTACACTTTACTTCATCAGTCTCCAGGTGTCACCAGACTTGCCCGTCTTTTTTCCTGCCTTCCTTCCTGCTTGTCTTGCTTCATCGTTGTGCAGGAAAGAGGTGTGGCTCCAGGTCAGAGGACAGGCCCACAGGGAGACGCTGATATAGACGTTTCAATCTGTCTGTGTTGCTTGTTCATCTCCCTGTCAGGCAGATGCTCAGTGGCAGCTATACCCTCTGACTCTGGGGGGAGACAGCACCAATCTCATGTTTGTCATTTATAATCAGTGAGAGGAGTTGTCAGTTTCCTCAGAGAAAGCAGATCATTAGGAGCAGGGCAGTGTTTTGTCCTTGGACTGGGACATGTAAAACTTGTGGTTATCCTCACCTCACCAACTCTTTCTCACTGGTGATGCTGATAAGAGTTTTTTCACCCAAGTGGGCTAGTTCGGTGGACATAATCAATATTGACAAATTCAAATGCAAGCAGATATGACAGACATTATTACACATGGCGGATGGATAGCTGTGGCTATCGCTTAGGCTGGACACAAACTGCTGAAGTGAGACTTTTACAGCAAATAGAACTATCTAGATGAAATGGATTTCCCTTTTCCTATAAGGACGGTCACTGCATTTGCAAGACAAGCCTTTTTTCTGCTGCAAGGACGTGTTGGCCTAATTTGTGAACTAACAAGCTGTAAACTACACTCTTCCTGAGGCGCTGACAAAAAAAAAAAAAAAAAAAAAAAAGATTTGTGTAAGTGAATATGGGAACTGGAGAATACAAGCATGTGTCTAAGATCAGTGCGCCTCTGCTCAGATCAGCTTGTGACTGACTGAATACATTAATCTGAATATTTAACCTGCCAGATAAATTTATGCACAACACATACTAGCTTTTATCCCCTGAAAAGTAAAACCAGATGTGATATTTTTCTCCATTTTATTTGTTTCATGACATAGGTCATCAAAAAGACAAAGAATATTATTTTACTCATAGGAATTAAAGCAATAAAGATGATTCACACCAGCCATACAGGTTATTGTTGAGTTTGAGCAAATAACAAGATAGTAATAAAACTCCAGTGAGTGAAGCGTGTTCATTGCAGATATTCTAAAGTGTGTTTTTCTGACCCAGACAGCACGCATCTGAAATTCTGATTTGTGTTCAAAAGTTTTTTCATTCATTTAGATTGAGGGCACAGTTGATATCACTAGTTAGATTCATTATTTAAAAACAAGTAGCTTTGTGTCTCAAGTCCAGATACAATGTAAAGTGGTAAACACTGCCCTGCAATAACAAGGAGATATTTCTTAGAGGTAAATCTTCCATCTTTATTTTCTTGAAGTTTTTCTCTAGAACTTTCAGCGTGTGACGATATGACTGTTAAACCACAAATCATCGCACAATGATGAGTCACTTTAGAGGCACAAATAAAACAAACACACTCATGTCTGACATAAAACCCACTGACATTTGCATTTGAGTTCTGCCTTCAGTTCTCAACATGCCCTACTTTGCTGCCATTTAGAACACTTGAATGGGTAAAGATTTTAACCTAAAGTTTTGGCAGCTGCATTTCTATAAAACACTGACCAGTCTCAGACAGGAAGACAAACATCCCTGCGTTCATTAGAGATGGAGAGGAGTTACCCTCATGTGACATGCCGTTCTCTCTCTGCGCTCTGAGCAGAACTCGACTCCCTCTCTCTGTGTTATTTATGAGAAGTGCAGACACAGCCTGAATCTGCTCTGAGGACCAGCCCCAGTGTTTTAATGTGGTTGGAATATGATCTCTTAGACAGGCTCTATGGATCTGAGAAAAACACATAGCAATCAATAGCTTCCCTGAAAAGATACCAAAGTGTATACACAATCAGTTGTTTAAATGTTTCAGAGTGTAACTGTGTTTCCTGACAAGGCTCTTAGTTTTCCCGTCTCAGCTCTGAAGAGGACACCAAAGCTCGACACAAGCCTGAATTTGTCACTACATCTTTAAAGACATAACGAGGCATTTTTTAAAAAATAGGATATTCAGTACAGCTACAGCTTGTATCAGACCTTTCAGTATCCAGGCTCTATTTACACACATTTTGGATTAAGCAAACTTAAACCAAGGTATTTTCCAGTCTGTCAGTGGCTTTGATACAATTCATTTTCCTGCATGGATTGAAAATTTTATGATGCTATTATTGGGTGTTGGCTAGTTTCCTAAACGGGTTGCCCCTCTGGACTACAGCATCCATCCATTTAGAAACAATGCTCAGTCTCCCTCTTCTTGATCTTCCTCACTAAAGCGCCTGCATCCATTTGCCTGGTGCTGCTTGTCTGCTGGATTCAGCTAGATTCATTTTCTGCGGGGGGAAATTGGTGCGCTGATTGGCCTCTTTACTCATGGATTAGCCATTAAAAAGCTGTTAGTGACTCTCTCACTATCAGCTCAATGCAATCATCACACCAGAGATAAGGTCATTATTACAGTGAACGCAGAGAGGTTAAAATCCCTTGAACTCTGTTCAGTATAAATTGGTTCATGCACTGGAAGGAGGTAATGGACAAGTTATTGCTCCCTCTGATATATCATTGCTATTGAGTCTGCATCATCATACTGGAAATAGCCATTAAGAGGTTTTTAGAGTGTGTGTGCATGAGTTTATTTGTTTATTCTACAGTCAGCTTCATAGTTTTCAACACTGTACTGTTCTACCTTGTAGTACATCTAAATGAGATCTTAGTTCATAGTTATTTTTGGAAGTAAAAGACAGCTACACCGTTGACTGTCCTTACTTGCACACTTCACAAGCCAGCGGGCAGAAAAAATACAGTATACCTGCTTCACAATTAGCAGTGTAGGAGGATGTGAGATGAGACAAGAACTGGAGGAAGTACGAACAATACCAAAATCTTTTGCTAGTACTGGCTTCGGTGCTCATCCAGTCTTCAGGATTGGAGCTCAGGATGCCTACAGGGAGGCACCAGGTCCTTTTACCACCTGAGATAAATTAGGTTTCATATTTACAGACTTTTTAGACTTGCTTACCTCCCTGGAGGTAGAACGCACCTCTCTGACTTATTTGACGAGGAGATTTAAAAACAGAAAATAATAAACCACCTTCTTAATACAAGGCAGCCAGGTTACAGTTCTAATAAGAAATTGTGAACTCAAAGCAGATTGGTTTGGCTCTGAGACAAGCTTTGCCCTGGGAAAGCACTGAGCTCTGGAGTTACTTATCAGAGGAAGCAATATGCACAACCCACCAGCTCTTGAGAATCAGCAATTAAATGTCAAAGGCAATAACTTCGATGTTCTTACATCTGTACCCCCTAAATACTCCACACCCAAATACATCACCACCCACACTCATCTCACATTCCTTTAAAGATATTTGTAAGACACTAAAATAACTGTGTGGGCATTTGTCACCATTTGCTTGATCAGTACAACTGTTCATTTTGATTACCACTGGAATCTGTTACTTTAAAGACAGCACAGCTGTTAGCTTACATGGTGTTTCTCCATTAAGGAAGGTCTTTTTGTGCAACACAGTGCACATGGTCATAACAAGCCTGTGTGTGTTTTCTAGGTGGGCCCTCGAAGTGGTCGTCTTCTCACTGTGACTGCTGCTGCAAGAGCCACAAAAGTGAGCACGAGGGGGAGAGCGGCACTTCCTTCAACGATCTCTCAACATCCTGCTCAGAGTCCCAGTCTGAGGCCAGTTCCCCTCATGGAACTGTGATCTGTGGTCCGGTGAGCCGGCAGTCCAACGTCCAGACTCTGGACCGCCCCATGCCTAAAGGACCGGTTCACATGCTGCAACATGCAGAGATGCGACGCAAAACAGACATGCTCCGTGTGAGAACCTTTGGGGTCCGGGAAAGAGAAGCTGCAAAGAGGAAAGCAAACAAGGAGAAGATGACTCCAGAGCAGGAGCTGGAGAAATGTATTCAGGACTTCCGTCGCATTAGAATTCCTGATCACTTTCCGGAGAGGAAATACATGTGGCAATCAGAGCTCCTGAGAAAATACCGTCTCTAAATTTGAGAGAAAAGAAGAAGAGATGGTAATATCATGTTGCCATCCATAAAGGATATCAGATAGATAGGCTATAAACTGCACCCTGAAAGACACGTACTGTAAGAGAAAAAAAGAATTTAAAACATGAAAGAAAAGAAAATGAAGTCACTTTCCCGCCAGCATGACAAGCAGAGCACACACAGTTCGAAGCAGCGTGAGTCATTGATTTGTCAAGTAAGCACAGTGTTGTGTATGATATGCACATGTGTAAATCAGGTTACTCCTGTTGGGGCTTACATCACTATACCTGTTCTCACTTCAGAGAGCTGGGAGCCAGTCATACTAAAAGTTACTGTATTGTTAGTTGAAGCAACAAAGTAACCTCAGGGGCAACATCGTTTCAAGTCATCAGACTATCACATATGTGGAAATGAACGGCCACAATAACTGTTTTTTTAATGGATGTACCCAGATGGTGCTGTGAGTTAGCAATGGATTATCACTATACTCCACTGATAACACATATACTTACAGTAGGCTTTGATAACAGCACTGCATGTCATTTCACCATTAGCATAATTATGCAATATCAAACAAACTTCAATTCACTGTTTTGTGTGATGGGTAAAAATGGTGTGTGTTGACTGAAACTTCAGTGAGGAAAGCACTGCCTAGATCTGTTTGCCATTGTAAAACTTTTCGTCCAATGTTGTCATTATGTGTTGGATAGATGATGTTGTGTAGGTAGAGTATATAATGCCAATGAATATTTGACTAATCCTTGATTGTAAGTGTGCAAAAAAAGCTAATAAATGGATTAGAGTTGTATTTATTTTTAGTGGACCTTCTTATGACCTTGAAGTAATCTCATGTTGAGCAATTTTATCATTTTTACACCCTTTTCCAGCCTGAGAAATGAGGAGTCTTTGCTGTTTCAGATTTTCACCCTGAATCATCTGGGGTGTTCTATAAAGAGACACTCCGCTGGGCTGAAAACTAAACCATTTTGCCTTGTGTTATGCCCTCCATCACCTACCCACGCCCCCCAACAAAACTGGCTTCAGTGCAGGAGTGAAATAGATCCCTTCTTGTTGACATTTTAATGTGTCTTCCATTCTCTCAAGAGGATCCCAAAGAAACAGGAAGAGAACTATAGCCATGCATCCTAAGCCCCACAGGGAGCACTATTTTTAGCCGACAGACTTCTGCAGTGTCGCTACACTGCATAAGGAGCGAGGCTTGAGGACCATAGTGCTGCAACCCCCCAAAAACAGCCAGTGTGATGATAAATGAAGAACTGTTTCTCTCTTGGGACAGCGAGTGTCCTCCATCACAAGTTCAAAGGATAAAGTTTTGTTCAGGTTTTAGAAAACACAGAGTGGTAACACAGTTTTCCTTTTACATATAGAAAACCATGCAACAATAAGCTGATTATAGCTATTGGATAAAACCTATCCCATATTATAAAAGGGATGTGGATTCTGTGTGTCTCGGGCATCACACAAAATCCAGAAAGAGCTGACTGCTGCAGTTTGGCATACTAATGTATTTTTGGTCAAGGAAGAGACTAGTGAAAACGACAAGTTGATAGGACCAGTATTTTGGGTATATTAGTAATTTTGGAATACAATGGCCTCCCAATGGCCAATCACGTTGCTATGCCCAGAATCATAGAATTATCATTGAAGTGGGTTGCCTAGCAGCAGATCAACAATAGGGCCATGTTGCCATGGTGTTAAATTTCATATGCAGAAACAGACATGCCAGCTGAGAGCATATTGAACTGAAAATGCCAGTGGAATTTACCAAGAAAGTAAAGGAATGAACTGTATCAGAGGATCTAGAACCTGTGGTTCCCCACAGGTCAACGCACTAGTATCTATATAATACATTTAAAGTAAAACCTATGATACTGGTCTAAGATGTCAGATCTTAAAAGTGTGTTTTTCTTCAAACTAAGAAAACACATGGGCCTTAGAAAGTCATGAAGACGAGCATTTGGTTCTTAATGCAGCAGCAGAGAATAAAATAGCAGAAACCTGGAAGAGGACTGTAACATAATGAATTTGTCAGGGGTATAGTGGCCACTCTTCCTCTGCTCTGCTCTGCACTCAGACCCGTATCTCTTCCTCTCAGCCACCATTCAATAGAAACACAGCATGAAACCTTTCAGTTTGAAATCCAATGCCCCTTTCCTCATCTTTGAAAACCAGATCTGTTCTGGATGGCATTTTGTCTCACACTTAGCATGATCTGAATCCTAATACCCCAATGAAAAATCAATTTATCTGTTTTTGCATATCAAATGTACCCAGTGTCAAAGTGTGGCCTGGCCTGGCCTGGTCTGGCTCAGCTGACCTTGCTGGCCTCTCCCACAGACCCACCTGAAAGTGGCCTTTGCCACTCTACTTTCTTTACAGATCAATAGCTTCAGATCCTGGCCCTGGCTGAATGTCGGCCTTGTAATCTTTATAGATGGTCGATAACCAACATCCTCCTCTAGGATGCAGAGCAACATTAAATCTTCAATCAAAAAACATCACTGCCACCGCTAACTGCCCTCAATTATCCAGCAGGGTTGCCTGCAGGCCTTGCATTTCCCAGATTTCTTTAGCTTGAGATGGATCTGACAGCATGATTACAACCCTTGAATTAGAAAATTACTGCAATGGCTGCAAGAGTGGGAGAGTGACCCTCCTTATCAGATATTAGGTAACAAGAAAAGACTGTTATTCACACATAGAATAATAGAGGCATGATGTAAAACCAAGAAAATAGGATTTAATTTTTCATACAATGGAAGAAGGGATTAGACTTGGACAAGACAGTAATTCACTATCCCCTTCCATTATAAATTTGATAGCTCTGTTATTGTTACAGCACGGAAATTGTCTGGAGCTATACATCACAGCCGGTGCTTCATAATTTCTGCCAAACTTGACATCTGTAATAGAAAGATGAAATATGTCATTTATCTGTTTCCTCTGTGAAAAAATAACATCCGAACTTTTTACTGGGAGAGGTATTGTAGCTAGCAGAATGCCTCCATAAATATCCTAGATGTGTTTTTCTGCTCACTCATCTAATTTTAGATGACTGATGGAGTTTTAGAGGAGCTAGGAAAGTGAATAGAAATGTGGCTGACTAACCTCCTGACAGTTACATCTTAGTTATTTGCATATTTTTCATGGCAAAAAGGATATTCCCAGAGTTGTACTTTGGTACACTGTTAATATTCAAGAAAAAGGGCCAATCAGGTACCGCTAAAAAAAGGCTTCAGAAATCATCGCATAACTTACCATGATATTTCTTTGCCATCTCATCTCTTGGGCCAACTTTTCCCCCTTAGTGTCACTTTATTTATTTGTTAAAAAGCACATATTTAGTCAACTTTTTGCAATAACAGGGTTAACTTCCCTGTTGGATTCCACAGTGTGCTCTGAGCTGTGATTATACTAAACCTACATACAGTGTTCTTTCATGGGTTGCCTACAGGGACATAGTTAGAGACATAGGATCCAATTTACAGCCTCAGAGTACATTTGGGGTCCTACTCTGGCCTGATTCTGCCAAATCCAATGCGTGGAAATACCAATGGAACAGATTACAAATGAATCCAGGGGAAGAAATGACAAAATTACGGTGAATGTCATCACCATGAGCCTGTGCAAAAATTGGGAGTGATACCCATGGTGGGACTTCGCCGACTCGAAGGGAAGTGCCAGAAATAAAATAAAATAAATATGAAAATATATAAACACATGTGAATACAGATACACACTGAGTCTTTGAGTCCCCTTCATGTCATCCACACTTAACCATTTTTGCATATGACTGCCAACAACATGCACATTTGTTAATAGCTTTTGGACACTACTTTTTTTTTTTAACTCGCTGCCATGACCATTTTGTCCTCTTCTTTTGCATGTGGAAGAAAAGTCAAAAATACGTATATTTTCTCTTATTTACAGTGGCAGTCAGTCATGCTGATAGCTTGGCTTTGGTTGGCCCAGTACTGAGAATCTCTTTGCTTGTTTGCAATTTTTTAAGGTTAGAGGACATGATAATTACCAGTTTATTAGGTACACCAAGTCACTGTTTTAGCTGTTTTATCTAGTAAAGCATTGGCTTAATAGAATACCACTGCAATATACAATATGTACTGATGAATGCTACATTGTAAGATATTTATGTATGTTTCAGCTTACTTTCTGTAACTTAGGGTGAATAACATATAAAACTTTCCTCACACTCAAAAAAATTATGTTCAGTCAGGTAAGTAGAATATATTTTCAGAACTATAACACATGTAAAAACAGTAAACATGTTGATGATGTGTCAGAACTGTTGGATTATTATCAGTCACACAAAATTTTCACACATTTAAGAGCAATAATTTCCTCTATAAAAATGAATGTTAAAGGTTCATACTTTGTGTTGGAGTCTTGTGTTGGGATACAGTTTGTGATGTTTTGCTTCTATTTTCAAGCTTAATGGTGATGACAGCCTGTAAATTGATGGCATCTAGATTTCATTTTTCCATGCTAATCCTTACAGTCACTCCTGAACCTTTCAGAAAATATGGCGAATAGTGCAGCTCACCAATGACATGAAACTGTACACCTCCTGTCCCTTAAGACCAGATGAGTTGAGACTGTCAAGAAGATGAATTAACATATATTAAATTAACCTCACCAAGCAGAACATAACAGTTTTTTCAGATCTTTTTTTTATGTCCTTTGCAGTGGACAGCATAAATCTGTTAAATTCTTGTCCCCTACAAAGAACATAAACACATTGCTGGGTCTCAAGAGGTTAATGTAGATTAATTATAATAGATGAATATCATAGTTTTTCTTTAGGATGTTAACTTTTGTTAAAATCATAATGTCATTTGCTTTATTTATATGCATGGTTTCATCTCCTTTAAACAACATCTGTGTTGCCAGATCGAGCAAAATCAATTTACTCCTGTTCTCTGTGAAATGCCATTTTAATGTCAGAATATTTAGAAGATATGTAGCTTGGGGAAAACGGCTCCAATATTCACTTAGATGACTACAGGGCAAAAGAATGGGTCATAATGTGAATACAGGAAATCACTGTGCCTCTTTCTGAATAAACTTCTGACTCCAACACAACTTCACATACACACACAAGGCTTTAACCATAAGCTTAACATGAACTTATTTGTTTTCCCTCTCTGAACTGTAAGATTAAGCATTTAATAATTTCCATTTTGGAATCTACATTTTCCCATAATGTGTGTATGTAAACAAATGCATTTCCTCCTAACTTCAGTAAAATGTTATGTGTCCTCTCACACACATTGACACAGTGACAGGTGTCAGTCAATAGTGCTGACTTCAGCAGGCAGTGAGTCCATTGTGAGTCTACTTTTGCACTTCTTTGGCGCCCTATCTCCTCCCACAGCTCACTGCTCTGGCGCCAGCACTCAGGCACAGCAACGGACACACAATCATTCAGCTCCTCAGACAACCACTGTCAGCATCACACTTACTTACTGCGCCTATATTAGCAGTGATGCACCAGTCACTTAGACATGCCTTCAAACTCTGCTGGGATCCACCTCAGCCTCCTGCACTGCACAAAAAAACAGGTTCTGAATCCAGGTGCAAAGCTCCTAATGAGGTGAAGGGTCCTGAGTACGGGGGGGACAAATCATATATGTTGACACTCACCTGGACTCCCTGTGAGACCAAGAGTACATTGTGGGTGAAGAAGGGGAGAAAAATGAGGATCCAGTAGAGATGCCAGTCCCCTGCCTTGTTAAGAGGTCAGTTGCGTGAACTTGAAACATTTGTGCAGGTGTACTTAGTATGCATTTTATTTTATTTTTTTACTTTTTTTTTCAGCAGCTGTAAGGATGCTGATTTACAGCCAAAGTGTCTTCTACTTGTCATTTTCTCCCTCATTACCTTATCCCTTTCTCAAGGACTGCTCTGGAGAATATACAGGCTCAATTAAGCTGTTCTGACCGGAAATCCCATTGCTCATAAATCACCTCCAAGGGCTACTGATCAGCACTGCTACAGCACAGTGTAAAGAGCACGCAGTGGAGTGTGCTGCTGAGCAGGACAGCAGCTATTATAAATCAAAAGAAGAGTGCAGAGTATATTGCAGAGGATAAAATACTGTAGTACACCTTATCATAAATCTGGAAAATAACCACTGATTGTCTGTGAGCTGTGATATCCGACAATGAATACAGCGGGACAGATAAACAGTTATGGTGTTATGGGAGAATGGACAAGGACTTGCTCACCTTCTTATATATAGCCAGTTGGTTAAGACCCTAAAATTATGGTTAGACTCACCCATACTTTGAAATTTTATGATGGATTTTGTAAGTATGTTGTACAAGAGCTTACTTCAGACTTCCATTCAGACAGATTTTGTAGAGTCAAAATGTGCTGCACTCAGCTAATGTGTCGGCCTGTTAAATAATCAGTGGGGGAACATTGTCTTAATTCCTCCCAACATTTTCCCTCTGCTGTGCAATTAGAATTGCATGCTGAATCCCTACCTTGAGGTGTTATTGCTTTATAAAACATCCTCAAATAGCTTCGGAGGACCTTCCGTACGTGTAACCCTTTTTAGCATAGAAGTGAGATAAAGATGCTGCTTGCTGTTAATTTCTTTCATTTAATGAGGGCCTTGGGAGAAACCCTGCTCTGAATGCATTACAGAACTATTACGATATAAGGGAAATAATCTTAGTATTAAATTTGGGCATTTAATTTGACTCTGAGGCGATAGAGCGGGTTCAGGTTTAATTAAAACAAATCCTTCACACAGCTTGTGTGATGTGAGCTTACAACACACTAATAGAACAAAAGGTATTGTGAAAGGATTTGTCTTAAAGAAAGAAAATTGTATTGAGGGAGGTTCAATCATGAGCACCCGGAGGTGTCTATCAAGTGGCAGGCGGAGGAAAAGATGTTGTCTCAGTCTGTCACAATTCTTTGAATATAATCCAATCTATTTTCAGCAGTAATCTGTTGTTTTTTAAAGCATGGGGGGTACAGCAGTACCAACAGAAGCCGCATATTAATGCCAAATACATTCATGTCCCAGCTACACTCATTAACTAGCATTCTTTTCTCTGGAGGAATAATTATCTCATTGTCACCTTCCAATGCAGGCCTGCAGGATATTTTTGAAGGGTGTATTTGAGCATTTTTGCAAAGCCGAGTGTATTATGCTTGTAAGAAAGAAAACTCATCTCATATTACCATGGTGTGCCAGATTAATCCTTACAGAGATTAAATGTTGTACACAGATGGTGGGCACGCTGTATCTACATCGACTGACCTTCTACCACCGCTTTGTTATTATAGCCAACATATCGGCATGGATTACTTAAAGTATTTTCGAGCCAAAAAACATACAGTGAATAAGTTCTGCACATTTATCATTTAGTGTTCCCTGTGCTGAGTTGAAATAAAGCATGCATTTTATCAGGTTAGACTCAGATAAATAACGGCCATACAGTCCTTCTGCTATTTTTATGTAGACTCTTAATCAACTGCTTTCTGTTTACTTTGTTTTTCGGTACGAGAGCCAACCGTAACACTTAGGATACTTAATCATGTCTGTAACGTTTTTGTACAAATTTAGAGGCGGTTGCATTCTGTGAATATTAATAACCGTTTCTGAGACTTTTACATTCAACATAAATGGAATGCCAGCAAAGTGAAACGAAATGGATTCTGATTTAGAGTTCATTTTGACAAGAATGGAGAACTCCTATTCAGTCTAATTTATACTTTAAGGTAAACTGAAAACTTCAAATATGTAACATTTTTTGCCCATTGTTTTCATGTTTTTCTGTGGACTTTTTAAAGGGGTTACAGATGGGAATGTAGAAATGGGTAATCTTTGAACTGTACATATTATACCTGCTATGGCAGAGGTTTGTTTGGCATCAGGGTTAGGCAAAAACATAGATTTTCAGACGTGGCACAGGGTAGGGCTAAGTGGCCAAGGAATTCAGCTCCAAAACGAAGCTTATGTGGAAGTATCTTAGGGTAGTAATTCCACTGATGACTGCTGGGGTTGGCTCCAAAAAAATCTGGCTCCCTTTGACTTACAAAGGAGTTCTCTCTAAAAATACTAAGCCAACATTTGTTTTCCAGTACACATTCTCATTCATTTTATTTGGACCTTTTAATAACAGATGTCTACTAGCAAAATGCTTACGGAATAAAAATAGTGCAATTTTTTTTTTAATCAAATTTTGATCACTCACAAAGACAAATTCAGTCAAAGTGCTAGTTGGCCATAGTTTCCAATACACAGTGTTGGGTGCAAATTTGCAATTGTATCAATTAATAAATGAAGGAATAAATGTATGCATGTAATAATATATCTTGAAATCAGTGGCCAACCAACACTTTTCATCTTGTTTTCCAATTCATCATAACAAACCTTATCCTCCTGAGAACCAGGAAAGTAAGTGTTCTGGCTTTTTCTTTTCTTTTCTTTTCTTTCTTTTTTTTTTTTTTTTTACATTAAATAATCGTCTTGATTGGAAAAAAACATAATACAACACTTTTTAAGATACAATTTTTATTTTTATAAAAAAATTTATGGAATGTCCTTTGCAGTGGACAGGATTTTTTTTCTAAGCAAAGCTGTGAAACTCTTGTCCCCTACAGAAGACAAAAATGCATTGCTGGGTCTCAGGAGGACATAAGATTTAGCACATTTTATCCCAGAAACAGAAAAATGTAAAAATATAGACAGCGGTAAATGGTCTAAGCCCATCGTTCAATTTTTCCTCAATTAATCAGATCTCAGGTTGAATAGAACGTTCAGTGTCTGCCACGTTGGGCTTTGATTGACAGGTCTGAGTCACACCTAACTCATCTGCTTTACTGGACTTTCAGAGATTCTGTTCATTTAACGAAACACATTTTTTTCTAACAGACAGCTCCACTGGAGTTGTTGTTAACTGATTTCACTAACAAGGCAATAAAGTGATTTTGTCACTCAAACCCTAATAAAGTGTACCATTTTACAGAGTCAGCAAATTAATGTTTTGAATAATTTTGCCCATTATCCCTGGAAGTCAGCTCTGACCTCTCACACCCCTGGAACCCCACCCCCTTAACCAAATGTTGTCACTTCCAGAGTCAGCATGGTGGGAGTCAACATGGCGATGGCTAAATCAGAGACTCCTGGCTTCAACACAGGAGTTCCAAGACCAAAGGATGGTGGGTCATGGATCAGTGAATTCTATATGTGGGTAAGATATAGGATGAGGATGAACCTTGTGTTGGTGTGCTGGACTGCTTTAAATATATTTTTGATGAGGAAAAGAGGCATACAACTGCAGTATCCATTATGCTGCTTGTTGCAACACCCTCAGGCTGTCATTCGCCTCATAAAACAATATCACGTTCATTGTGGATTCTTTTCACGTGGCATCATAATTTGCTGGTCTACGAATAACATGTTATAGCTCATCTCAGAGGTGGTCTGATTGTTACAAGACCAACTGTTTCCACAAAGTACTTGTTTATGCAGGGAACTGAGCAATGATTTCCCACAGGACTCCACTCAAACAGAGCAGACTCTGGTCTCCCTTTGAAGACAACAAGGTGGTGATATGTTTACACATTAAGTTTCACATCTTTACCCTTTAATTAGATCATATTTGGATCTGCTAATTAAAAGGCTTCGTCCTTGACCCATGCCCATCATCCCATCAAAACTCATGAAACATTTTTGCATAATTTTGCTGGCAGACAAGCAGATATACAGATGGACAAACCCACCATGGTGGAGATAAAAATAAACTAACCACCAAAAAAAGAAATAGAAGTAAGAGCTTTGCTACCATGGCAACAGTCAGTTAAACTAACCAGTGTCAACAACTCACAAACGCAGTGAAAACAGGTCATAATTTATGTTTTGTTTTTTACATTGTTGTAAGGAGCATATAGCCTTGGTGGAGGTCTGTGTTCTCTGAGTGTCCTAGTTTTCTCGAGTAGTATTCATGCTACTGTAGTGCAGTATTGTAGTGATTGTCTGCTAGTGAGTAAAAATCTAAACAACAAAAAGCTGAAAAGATGCTGTTTTTCCTCCCGTTGTGGTGAAACTGTTAAGACCCCTGCACTATCGTTAATCTCTATTGGACTGTGTCACTGTTCAGAAAGAAAAGCGAGATTGCTCCCATCCCTGGCCTCAGACTCTCATTTAGCCATATACTTCAAGCCATTATTCAGCCATCATAGGAAAGCCACAAAACAAATGATATTTACCTCAAAGGCCATATTACCTCAGGCAAGAGGGATGGGGCCTGGAAGCCAATGGACGGGAGGAGGAAGTGGGGTATAAACAAGAGTTTGAAACTCATCATGGAACTGTACATTCACTTCCTCTGGAAGTGTCAGGCTGTCATCTGTCATCCAAGAACATGACAAACGACTGAATGAGCTGGAGAGGGATTTGACACAGATGTCTGACATCACCATCTAATCCTTCACTACACTCTGGAAATGCCATGTTGGGATGGGCTTGATTGCCATGGAAACAAACTCAAAAATAATCCTGCAGACCCTGAAAGCCTGGGTGATTGGTTTGATGTTGATTGTGGCATTAAATCACAGCCTGCTTCGACACTGAAGAATGACTGATTTCTAAATTAGGGCACTGTTAATTAGTCACCCTCATGAGGACGGCCCGCAGTCTATCACAGTCCACAATCAAGAGCTTACTGGTGTGGTTTTAACCTACAAGCTTCTTACACAGCTGAACCGGAGCTTAGTAACACCGATTAAACTTTCATTTGTCCATCATTTGTGCGACATTGTCACATTTTGTTGGATAAAATATAAACATCTGGACAGGGCTTTACTTAAGAAAGGGAAGGCCAGGCCAGGAAAGTAAAGTCAAGGTGAAAGAGGAGGAAAGACAAGTGTGTTAAGGGCGGGTGCATTAGGTGGGTAATACTGAGCTGCTTTGTGAGTGTGTATGTGTGTGTGATAAATCCAGTTTGGGTGTCAGCCATGAGTCAGGGGCAAGTCTGCTGTGTGATTAACTTTAGATAAGGGAGACTACAGACCTGGCCAACCAGGATCAGAGCTCCTTGAGGAAACAGAGAGGAGGCTTACATGCAGGATGAAGCACAGATCACTGTGTGCAGGGTCACTATGTCCTCATCCGTTATATTCAGCAGGAAAACACACAGAGGGTGTTCAGAACTCAGTGTTTCAATCTGGTGCTGGGCTACTTCAGCAGAACTGTTCCCAAAATATTGTGAGAATACACACTATGGCAGAAAGAGGTTCTGACAAAAGCAGCTCTGTGTGAGTGGGCATGTGTATGAGAGATGTGTATGAGTGCCTTAAGCACATGCACAAACTGCTCCAAGGGACTGGTGACATTTCTGGGGTTTTGTGCGCCATACAGATTATATCCACGGTTTAACAGGAGTCGTGATCTGGCCTCTAGACAGCATTCGGTGTCACCTTAATCACTTCTGACACACTTTTCATCACTGCCATGACCACATCCACCACCTAACAAGAACTGTCACCGGAGACTGAAGCCTGGCTGACACAGGATTCATGGTGTATATTTTAACAGTTTTAAATTAGATTGGACTTTTTGGTACATTTTTCTACACTGTGTTGTTATGGATAATAAATGATGCCGTCACACAGGGTTTTTCTGTTTTAAATGTACTTTATTTTGTCCTAATAAGCAAAGCGACAACCAAGGGATCTCAGTGTTAACTGACTCTGAATTGATATTTAACATAAGTAAAGAACATTTTTACATATCTGACAAACTGAAACCCAGAGATCTTATTTCCTACTAAAATAAATATATGACAGGATTACCTCAGGATCTGTTATCTTATTTGCTGCAACTAAGTCAGAGGTACTGACATAATGTGCTGCTTCACTAACATGAATATGGAACTGTTATAATTTATCTGTCACTTACTTGTCAGCCAGTAAATTAATTGCTGTATTGATGATCAATTAATCAATATTGATGTTAACCCTTAAAGATCTAGAACTATTTTTGTGCTGACTTCCTAATGATTTATGCTCTATGTTTCACCTTTTCTAAGTGATTTACCCCATTTATTATAATAATATGAATATATTATTAATATTACTAATTAATCTATATGTTTTTTAAGGTGACAATCATGTATTTTTCTATATTTAATTTTCCAGCATTGTAGATGTTCATAAAAGCTCAGAATAAATTCAGAGTATTATCCCATAAAGACCTAGTGCTACTTGTGGCAGTTCCCAAATTAATTTGCCTCTATATTTAACCATTTTATGTGATTTGTCACCATGTATGTTAATATTATCCTCTGTATTTTGCATTTTTCAATGTAAATCATATATTTTCCTATATTTAATTCACTGATCATGTAGATGTTCATTAAAGCACACAGTAAATTCAAAGGTTATTATATTGGAAACAGGCAAAAAAATGAAGAAAAAGTAATTTTCTCAGCAATGATATCAATAAGTGAATGTAAAAACCAATGTGTCCATCCACTATCATTGATCCAACTCCATGGGTTTTACTGGTGAATCAATGTTCTAGAAGATGACAGTGTTTCCACGTTCACTACGACGCCTCTGAATGTCCAAATGGGTCATATCTGATGACCATGAAAAGATGACAAACTGCATTTTACACCAATTATTTACATGTATTGATAGGATTAGTGGATCAACAGGTATTAAACAGTTTAGATCAGTAGATGCTTTTGGCTCTTTGGGTCTTTATGGGTTAAATGAGACAGAGAGGAAAAAGTGACTTCTTCAACATAATACTTTATTACTTCATAAAAGCAAATGTCTACAACCACTCCACGGGTTTTACCGGTGAATCGTTACAGAAGATGATGGTGTTTTCATGTTCACTACAGAGGCTCTGAACATCCAAATGGCTAACATTTGATGACAATGAAAAGCTGAGAAACTGCATTTTACCTGAGTTATGTAAATGTGTGGATTGGATTAGTGCTTCAAAAGTTATTAAACATTTCAGATCAGTAGCATCTGTTTAGGTGTAGTCAAAATTCTCTGTTTCCAGCTGCTGTAGTTGAATGTTTTATATTCCTTTAAATCTGCAGGAACTAACATCAAGGGGAAAAACTATTGAATTGGAAAAAAAGGACACCTTTTTCATCTGCTCTCTCTTCTCAGTCCAAATGAAAAGTGTGAATATATGACAGATGACATGATGTTGTTTCAAGTTACAGTAAAAAGAGGCTACGTAGCCAAGCTTCCATGTCAAAGTATGGAGAGGAGCAAAATAATCACATCTGACTGAATCAAAGCAGATAGTATTTAACTTTTTAGCATCAACTATCTAGGAACCAATATGCATGTGATAGGGAACATCTAGTTTCTGTACATCAGTGTACATGACTCAGATGTAACCCCCACTCAATCACCTGTACCAGGGGTGTCAAACTCATTTTAGTTCAGGGGCCACATTCAGCCTAATTTGATCTTCAGCGGGCCAGACCAATAAAATAATAGCATAATAGCCTATAAATAATGACAACTCCAAATTTTTTACTGCAAAAAATGATGAATGAAAATGATGAAACTATTTCTATCCAAAACAAAGAAGATGTGAATAACCGAAAAAAAAAGAAGAAATTTCTGAAGAAAAATAAGTACAATTTGATCAATATTATGCCTCAACTTATGATTTATACATGTGCATTACGGATTGGATCTACAAAGACACTAAACAGACAGAATACTGTTAAAATTACACTTATTTTTCTTTAGACATTTCAGGTTGCTCATATTCGTTCAGGTTATTGACATTTTATTATTAAAGGATATCAGAATTTAATGTTCTTTGCAATAAATCAAAGACAAAAAATTGGTGTTGCCATTATTTAGAGGCAAAATATCATGATTTTTCTCACATTAAACCAAGAAGAACATTTGGACTCATTATTTCTAGGTTATTATGCTGTTATTTTTGAGTTTGATGCCCTTGACTGTTAATATCTTCAGGGTAATTTTTGCATTTTGCACTTTGTAAATTCATCCCGCGGGCCAGACTGGAACCTTTGGTGGGCCGGATTTGGCCTCCGGGCCGCATGTTTGACACCTGTGACCTTTATACTCAAGTGTTGAGGAACCAGTTGTGTTTATCTGTGATCATGCTACACTAATTACTGGATGTTTCCCCAACAATGTCAAAAACACTACATTTGACTGCAGCTTTATAACTGCAACATTGGTGCTGACATTTTTCACCATTTTCTAACATTTTATTGATGAAATAACTAAGCACAGCCATCAGATTATACAACAGTTCACAGTAATCTCCCTTTATCGTATCAGTACCAACATCATGTACAACTATATGCAACTATGTAAATAATATGTATAATACAAATAATATAAATAGAAAATTGTCTTTTATATTTCATGCTCACTCTTGAATGTTTTAGTCTGTTTTCTGCACTTTGTTTTTTGTATTTTTGCTGCTTTTAACACTGCAATAGAAACAATAAATGGATTAATAAACAACAACTATAATCACTAGTTGCAGCCCTACATTATTAACTATGAGGTTCAGTGTGTAAAACAGTGGTATCTACTGGCAACACAGCAGACATGCCATTCTGCCCTCACCCTGATTTATGGTAGCTGCCAAAAACCTATCCCTTGTTAGAGCCAGTGTTTGTCTTTTCAGTTCTGGGCTTTTTAGTGAGGAGGACATAAAGGCCTGTCCACACTTAGAAATAGCAGAGGATGATAATGCAACTTAATGCTGGATGCTATCTGTCATAAAAAAGAAGAGGAGGAAGTCTGTTCTGAACTCCTGTTGGAACACGGTGGACTCTGTGAAAGGTGACCTGCTCCTTCTGTAGATATAAACGGCTCATTCTTAGTGTAGCAGGGGAACATTAAAACACAGGCAAAAAAAAATATGGCTACCCAAGGTGAGAAAAAGTGTTAAAAGGCCCATGAAGCACAGGTGTTGACCTTCATTCCTATTCTGATCATCACTCCTTTTGATAAGCCAAACAAGGGTCCAATCCCAATTCACTCCTTGGTCCTCCCCCTTACCCCTACCCCTCTATTTTGCGCTTACATGTGAAGGGGTAGGGTTGTCCCGATTCTTGATGAGTCAGAGGGGAAGGGCTAAGGGGGAGGGCTGTTTGGCAAAAAGGAGATTTTTCAAGACCACACTACAAATGGAGGGGTATGAGAAAGCTCCCATAATTCTGTTCAAATCATCTGCAAGATGGAGGCAAACAGCAAAAAAGTGCAGCAGTGTGATGAAAGAAACACGCAAATGTATGTATTTTCTTCGTAAACAACTTAAATCATTTGATTAACTGTTCAATGCTGTTTCAATATGCTATAGATCGCATTTCTGCGGTTTGCGGTTGATAGCTGCAAAAAGATGCCCAAAGCCCATGCAACAGAGACAGTTACAGCTGGTGACGGCATAATGAATTCTTTCGGAAAAAAAGTTGTCGCATCTGTTTATAGAGGCAGCAATGACTCCTGATGACGTAACTGGTCTCAAAGGGTTGTCCCATTTCATAGGGGAATGTTTCAACTCCATTTCAAGGGGTAATGCCAAATGCAAGGGCCAAGGGGTGGGGTAAGGGTAAGAGGGAGGGCCAAGGGGTGAACAGGGATTGGACCAAGGTCTCTGTTTTAATAGTGCTGTTTTAATAGGATGAGTTTATTGTTAAAGTTATGAATGATTGCAAATGTACTTTGAGGGAATGATTTATCAATGTAAAATTATTGCTGAATTTATTGGGGGCTCAATCAAACTTAAACTTTATTTTCAAAAGTGCTGGTTGCAGTTCATATTATTAATCTGCTTTTTTGTTATTCATTGCATAAATATTGTTTTGTCTTTGTTTCGATCTGCAGTTGGTGTTAGCCAACAGTCATAGCAATGCAGTGGGAGTTCATTCTTTTAATTTGTGGTGATATTATACAGATGCTAAGTCCCTCCCACTTCTGGTTGGGTCCCCAGGGATCTCATTTGGGACTAAAATTGTATGCCAGTCAATGGTGAAAGACATGTAATTATTTTAATCCAGATAGACTTATGCCATCATTTACACATATGATATCTGTTAATTTAATAGTTCATTTTACAAGTCAAGAGAGTCGAAGGTTGTAGTGAAAGTGTTGAAATGTCAGACCTACGGTTAAAAATTACACACCCAAATGATTTAATAGTGACAGGTTTGTAATATCTCTCTCCACAAATTGTCCAGAGCTGCTGAAGATTCTTGTATCATTACAGCTTCATCATGAACTTCATCATTTTCACCTTGTTTAAAACCGCAAGATTCAAATCCGATGAATTCACTCAATCCATTTATTTAATATTGATATATGGTGGTTGATTTATAAAATACCTACATTTGTATTTATGCAGTTAATATGTTAATAAGTGGGTGTAATGGCTGTTTCTGTGTTTTTGATATTACTTTATTATCTTCATGACAAACAGTGACTTTCTTGATTTTGTAAAATTATCTTTTAAAACAACAAACATCACATGACAATGAAAAGGGCAGGATTTTGCCTCTCTATATGATTGATGATTACGAGATACGAGTATTAGGTTAGGCTTATTTTGTGTATAATTTTGGTGATTTACTATCATTGTGTGTAGTTTTGGCTACTTATTGGTACCACACTCTCAGTGAGTCCGTTAGCTGATTGGTGTATCACACTACAACAGAAATATAAGTTAAACTGACTTCTCTATTTATTGAATTTTTTGTTGCACTGAATTGTTAGTGATCATTTTTATTCACAAAACCATGGTTTGACCCACATTGACTGTTGGCTTTGTTATTGAAGTACACCTGTGTTAATAATAAAAGGCCACCAGTGTCATGTTAGGTAAGACGGATGCAACAATTCATATTTTCAGATTATTATTATTCATTGATGAAAACATAAGTATGAATATCACATGAACCTTTTAAAATACGCTGTTTCCCTGGAAGCTGGAATAAAATATTTTTACCTCTTCTAATAAAACAATTGTGACAATGTGATTTATTTTTGATAGATAAAGTGTAACTGGTCAAAGGTGATTACTGTGTATAAACAGGAATAAAAAGAAGAAAGTGTGTCAAAACAAAATTATTCCAACATGAGCAACAGTGTGTTTTTGGTAAACATGAAAAAACTGGGTGAATACATGAGGGAGCAAAAGAAATGTAGACAGAAAAAATTAAATATAATAGGACAATAATAGAGAATAACTCAAAGAGGGAAAAGGCTCTCCTATAGGAGGTCTTGAGTGCAACCAACAAAAAAGAACTGAGGAGACACTCCAAACATGGAGAGGGTTGGAGATCCTGACAATCAAGTAAGATTAAAGTGAACTGATGTTGTGTAATTATAATTAGAGGATTTCTGTTTGATGCTAGATATAATTTCCCATCATTAGATTAGATTTCTGGTGGTATATATATTGCATCTTGAACCCTAATGCTTCTAACAGACTTCAGGTTGGCCCAGCAGATAATTTCCTGAAGAAGCATTTAATTGGGGTGCTCTATCATTGATATGCCTTTATAGTGAGTATGCGTAAATAACAATGTAAGAAAGAAGAAGGAAGAGGTTGCATAACTTATTTTGAATGCTCCCAGTCTTTCTCCAAATTGATAGCAAGCAAACAGTGTGACACATGTATCTGCCTACAGAATGGGAATTAGACACACACAACAGCACATCAAAGGGTGTGATTGGAAGGGTTTGTTCCACAGGAGATGAGTGAAAGAAACTCAGCCAGTCTTTTCATATGTGAATGACTTTCATCATCTGCACACATACGGCAGGCCATAATAATCACGTTACTGTGTTTACTTTGTGAAAGTGAATTTTCCTGTTCACAAATCCGTAAGGGACAATAAATAGAGGCCACTTCTTTTCTCATTCAGAGGCTGTGCGACGTACATGTCGATAGGCCTGCTTGATTTTCACCCTTCATGGAGCGGAGCCAAATCTTTGTTTCTGCTGCTGCTTCACCTTTGCATTGATGTGAGGGAGAATTACACGCACAAAAGGCCTTCAGCAATTTCATCTTGTTTCACTACTTAAAGGATAAGACGGGTATTATTCTACATTCTTCTTACTGTCAACAAATCTCATCAAAGACAGACACGAACAATGCTCCAGTCTGTCGGTGCTTTTCTACTCAAAGCTCCAGCTGAGAACTTTAAATCTTTAAAAATTCTTCTAAAAATAAAGTTTACCCTTTTAGCCACTGCAGGTTTTAGCAATTATCACTCAACAAGAGGGTTTTTCTATTTATGGGGAATGACTGAAAACCCTGAATTTCAGGGCTCAAATAAGAATGTAAAATGTATATGTGAATGAGATGGAAAAAAAGTTGTAGTGATGAATATTACAAAGCAGATGTTCCTAAACCTTTTCAGCTCAAGACAAGACAAAATCTCCCTAACACCAACATTTATAAAATGCATCTTTATATTTTACTGACTCCATCACTGTCAAACCAATGTTGAATACATGTATTTTTCTGCCAATGCATAGAATGGATGAAGGTCAGTTAATGAAGCTAATGTAACATAACTAGCAACAAACTCAAATGACATTATTTCCCACTTTCAAAACATTATATTTTGAACGTCTCTCTCTTTTTTTTGTTTTACACAGAAAGACTTTTTTTTTTCATTTTGAAGTTCTCATAGGCCATATTCACAGAGCAGCCATTTGCCCCTGATCTCTGAAGGTCAAATGTTGTCTTCTCAAGTGTCCAGTTAAGTCGAGACATCATTTCCTACTTATGGGTCAAACTTGTCCATTCCTCTGTATTCAATATGCTAGACTTCAGTGTCTCTGAGTCCATAAAACACCACCTATTTGTCATTGTACTAATTTACATGTGATGATAAAGAGTAGAGGACATTAATTAAGGTGATAAATAAAGTTACAAGTCTTAATAAAAGGAGAAAAAAATAAACTTGGCTCTGGCTAATGTGTGCACATCAGGTAATTAACATTAGCTCCCACTGCATCTGTCACAGTAGATCTTTATCAATTACCCTGTCAGTGAGATTGATGGCAAAAACAAAATAATCTGTGCAATAACCCCTCACTACCCAACTCCACCCCTCATGCAATATTATGTGCAATATTTGCTGTTTCTGGAAAATTTCAACTATCTTCATTACCACTGATTAGTTTGCTATGGTTACATTTTCATCAATGAAACTGATGCATTTTTTTTTTTTTGGGGGGCGGGGGGGGGGGGGGGGGGGTCAGTTGCAGCATTTCTAATTTATTTAGTATTTTTTGTTATTTTATTTTTATAATTCTTGCACAGTGTTTGCTAAGTGCTTTTTATTTAAGACTGCTATTTTCCTCGGTGTTTAAGCTCTTCACTTGATGCAGAGAACCCTGTACAAGAATTCCAATGTGTCTGGACTGTTTGTTTGTGCATTGATGGCAAATAAAAATCTTGAAAAGTCTTGAATCTTGACACAGAATAAGACACTTACAGGGTGCTTTACATCTTCACACTTGGTTATTTATTTGTTGGCTCTTTATATGTTCTGTCCAGTTCAGAGGAAGGTAAATAAAATAAAGATTTATGTCAATACACAACTGAGCATGAAGTGAAGGAATGCACTGCTGTGAACTGAGCAGGATCTTAAACAGTATTTACAACACTTCAACTCCCAGTCTAACCACTGTGGCTAAAACACTGACTGTGGAAAGTGGCACTGATAGTTCTACTTGACTTAGATAAAGTAATTTAGCCCCTTCTGAACCTTGATCAATGACTCATTTAGGAGGGATGTTATAGTCAACAGCATACAAACTGTACTGACTGGACCCAGAAGAGAGTTTTACAGCACCATGATGTCAGACCTAATAACCAAACACTCTCACATTACTATGTCATATAAATAAAGACACTAACCCATTAACTATAATGTTAATATTCAACCACAGCACAGCTAACATTAGAATCCTGAAAAATCTCTGTCTTTTAACCTGACAAAACTTGAGTTGAATGTAATCTGTGTAAAGACTGCACAGAGGAATGTGTTTTCATTGAGCTTAATATCACATGAACATTATTGAATATCAGAACATTTCTGAGTCAGTGAAAAGAAAGAAGACAGTATATATTTACATCTGTAAGCTTGATTACATCCAGTGTATTTACATCCAAGCTTAATTAGGCTGATATTTTGAAGAAGAAGAATGTTTCTATTTGAATTAGGAAAATATTATAAATATATGCATTTTGTTCTGCCAGTTGGCAAAGACAAAAAGCAGTTACAAAGGTAAGTGCAAAGGTGTTGCTTTTTGATGCATCATTATTGTTTTTGGACAATGTTGAAAGTCTACTGCAGCAACAAAAAAAGCAATATGATCCAGCTGAAAATGAAAAAAGCCAACCTTTTTACTTATATACTAGATACGGAAAACGCCTAACAGTCACTCCCAGGAGGGTTTTTACCGTGAGGTAGAGAGAAGTTTTATAATTATACAGCAAAATTGACAGAGAAATTCTGCAACAAATGCACCACAGCATGCTTGATGTACAGCCAGCCTTGGAAGACAAAAATGTTTGGAGTAGGTTTCTCTTCAAACACATATTTTCTGTTAATAAAGTCCTTTCATATCTTTGTTTGGATTGATATGAATGTTTTTGTGCTCCTTGAATAATTGGATCCAGACTCATGGGACAGAGACATTTTCGGGACTATCATAGTGTTCCAGTTTCCCATCAGGTTGGATAATGGACCACAGAGAGGGGCGAAGCGGTGTCCTGTTTCAGGTCTTTCATACCAGTATAAGACCGGTCAGACACACAAGGCCTGATTCAGGTACTGAGAAAAGTAGGAAAATGGAGTGAGCGGGCAAACAACAGCCACTCTGAGAGGAGGAGGAAGAGGAGGAGGAGAAGAGGACTGAAAGGAGGA
Source organism: Sphaeramia orbicularis (assembly GCF_902148855.1). NCBI lineage: Eukaryota > Metazoa > Chordata > Actinopteri > Kurtiformes > Apogonidae > Sphaeramia > Sphaeramia orbicularis. Next base: position 31,045,016 of record NC_043966.1, read on the forward strand.
GAGAGAGGGGAGACGCTAAGGCAGTCCCAAAGGCGGTGAAGAGGCAGCTGGCTCAGAGGTGTGTGTGTCCTATTTTTAGTTTCCCTCATGCACATCTCCAACTCAAACAGCTGCTGGAACATTTGCACACCAAAAGACTTGAGCACCATCATCTCCTGCAGACAAATACAAATCAATGTAACAGAAAAGCTTTGACTTTACCGGCTCAGGTGTTTCAACTGTAATCGGCTGAGAGGGGGAAAAGTTCTGCCCCCTCAGTGCTGCTTCCCTCAGGTTGCGTTTGAATTACTTTTACACATGAACACCAAGGTGAGGTGTAGCGTGAAGTCACATGACCCAGAGTGCTGCTGATGCACCCCGCCTTAAGCCTGACAAGTAAGGCAGCTGTAAATAGCCATGTCCCATGTGAGTAACGTATGGGAGCTGAGAGAGCAGTCAAAGGAGGTCAATAATGACATGTCTGGCTAAGATGTCACTCTGCTATCCACAAACAACCGCACAAATACAGTGTGTTTCTTTCATAGGATGCAGAAGAAAGGTGGGATAGTACTTTTACCGATTTTGTGAACAAACAAAGAAGTGATTTGATGCTGTTTCGGTAAAAAAAAAATTAAATTCATGACATGCTTTGGAACATCTTCAGTCATTTCTCAACTGCCTACAGAATGGCTCAAAGCTCAATTAGAGGAAACATTACTGAATTAAAAAAAAAAAAAAAAATGTTTTGAGGTGTTACCAGCAGAATCAATGGATCTGAGGCTTATTTCAAAAATAAATGAAAATGTCCCTGAGCCAAACCTAATTCAGGCAATGACTAAAATAGTGTCAACACTGTGATAATAAGCTCCTGCATATGTAGGTAGGGGAGCAACTTAGTGCGCAACCCAGAAGTAAGAAAAGAGGTTGTTTCATTTATTTATCAAATATGAAATATTTATAGGATTCAATCTGCTGGCAGAGGAGGACCAGGCAGAACAAACTGTGGGTGGAAGAATCGCAAAGTTGCTTTATGGATGGATGTTTAAAAAAAGCATCTGGTGGAGGACTGCTTAGTGCTCTGCATACATTTGAGCCCTAAATTACATTCCCAGGTTCTCAGGCTGTCATGGAGTTGGCTTGGAGTGACAACACACTGTGAGACTTCAACATATCACTCTTTTGGTATGGATTCTCTCTGCCAGGTAATGGGTGTGGACAGCTCACGTGCATAAAAGATGAGGTGTCTGCAAACGTACACACACATGCAACTCTCCAAAAAAAACTGCAGATGTTCCCGTTGAGCCAGTTTGACTGGACTGCTGTGTTTTCCACATAGACTGCAGTATCACCTCGTGTTTACTTTGTCAGGGAAAGACTTTTTTTTTGACTGCTCAATGCATTTTTTAGAAAGGAAACAGAAACAACAGAATGAGTCACCTATCCAGCACATGAGAACGGTTGCAGCTATGACAGTGAGTAAGTTTTTGGGCGCAGGATTAGTTCCTCCTCAATGAGAGAAGTTAATTACGTGGCTCTGATGCACCTAAAGTGCTGTTCATTCTGTGGTTAATCCTCATCAAACTGCTGCACATGGATTATGCATTTTTGACTGACACCTTGTTCAAATTAAACTGCTGAAACACTCCATGTGAAGACCATGTGCACACACCACAGCAATGATGATCAAACAGCCACAGACGGAGAGGGGGAAAGAGAGACCCAAAAAGACAGAGAAAAGCAATGCTGAGACAGATCACATTCAATGAGTTAGCAGCACTCTCTGACTAAGACAGCATTTTAAATAAAACATGAAAGCTGGAGAAGAAGGCACTCCTCCTTATACAGGAACTTGTGACAAGCCATGATATTCTGAGAGACAGCACACCGAGCTCAGAGCCATCCCTCGGGAGACCCTTCCCTCTCCATCAGATAGACTATACATCAGAACCATCAAACATGTTCCCTCATCCCACAACATCCGAGGCTCCTCAGCAGAGGCCAGACTGACCGTCGGGCTGCGAGAGGCTGATGAGCACTTATGTACTGACCTGCTCTGAGCAGCAAAACAACAGCGCTCATTCCCTCTCTCCTCTGCATCCTTCATGGTCTGACAGATGTTACATCAGATGGCAGACAATCAAAAATAAGTTTCATTCCAGTCCAGATATGAACTGAAATTAAGTCTGTTTCAGCTCCTCTTTACCCAAAGCCAGAGCCATTAAATTCTGAGAGGCTTGAGAGGAAAGGCCTGTATCAACATTGATATGAACATGTAAATAAGTCATGGCTAATCTGCCTCTCTCTCTCTTTTCTTTTGCACTTGCTCTCTCTGTAAAAGCCATATGTACATTTTTAGAATTCCCCATGTTCTGCTGACGTGAAGAAAGATATGAAACATTCATACTTGTTTAAAAAATTTAAACGGATGTCCTGAACTTTCAGTACATAGCCAATATAGATAAATTATTTATTCTTAGGATGCAAGATGGGGAATTGGAGGTTTGGACTGTACAAATCAAATCTAGATGATGTGAATAACAGCATAACAAGGGCTGTCATTGTTATTTTCAACGTGTGTGTGACTGCTTTGTACCTGTAAAATTTAACAAATGTCCAATTTAGAGACCAAAAAAAGGAAACGTCTCCCTGGTTGATACCTGAGTCCAGCTTTATGTGATTCTCCTGCACTGAGTAGCTCCCATTAGGACTAATGTGGACTCTGAAGGTGATGGAAAAAAAAAGGCTGAGTAGCTGGTCAGTGAATGCACCACCAGAGGGAGACCATGTCACATGACAGTAGCCTCCTGTAAACACTGGCCTTCTCAGTTTTCCTTCGTTTCCTCCTGGTCTACATTTTAAAGTAAAAGTATGACATATAAATGGGAAACGTAAACTCACAGCTAAGTAAGATCTATAACATTACAATAAATAGGAAGTGTAGCCCATAGAAGAGCTTCTTAAAGTCACTAATAACGACCAAGACATGCATTATTAATTACTATAACGTTTGTTTATAAACGTGTAATATTCATTATTTAGGCTATTCTAAATCTATCCGCCATTTTTGCAGTTCTTGGAGCTAATAGTGTGAAACCGAGAGCAGCTCAGGTGTTAAGGGTTAAACTCAGGGGGACGTGAAACTGAAATTCGACACAGTTCCTGATGAATTATCCCAGTTACACGCACCGAGTCTTCACCACCACCAACAGTGGTTTGTTTTAACTCGACTTTCCACAGGTGGGTGCTCGTGTCATCCTATATTTCGGTGTGTTCTTTCTTTCCTTACGATAGAGCTCACTCACGCGTCTGTCCCGTGCACGTTCCTCCGTCCGCCGCGCGCTGCGTCATGGCGACAGCGGCTAAGAAGAAGAAGAAGTTAAACGTTCCGTAACCGGAGTGTCTGGAATATTATAGCTCCGGAAGCAGATAGCCAACATGTGTAAGTCCTACATTTGTTTTCCCGCTGTGTTGTTACTGAAAATATAAGTCTGTCGTCCTCTGTGAGGGTTTCCAGTCTTACCTGTGCAGCCAGGTGAGCTGACATGACACCTGTTCCACCAGCAGTCAGCAGCGTGTTGTGGTTACTACAACGCGTTGACTTATCTTCATACCTTCACTTTCTCAGACACTTTGAAGACATGTTTAAGTGATTTTACTTTTAGTTGTACTTATTTCAAAAGGGGGCCAGTGTATATTAATGAACATATCAATGCAAATATGCCATAATTAGCAAGAATACTATGTGTAATCCCCAGTAGGTCAGAAGAAACAACAATGACAGAAGAAAAACAATACATCAAACACTGCACAGGAAAACACGCAATTAACACACAATGGAAAAAACATCGTACAATAAGAAAACCCAAGATAACAAATAAAAAGGCTATAATAACATGTAACATAAGATATTACACATATTGTCATGAATTTAATGATCACAGATGTGGTTCCTTTTAAGCTATTGTTTGAGATGGTTTTGAATGTATTGAAGGTGGTACGTTCTATTTTTGCAGCTGGAATGTTATTCCAAGTCTCTGATATCCTCATGAGACACAGGTTTGGGCTTTATAAATAATCACCTTTACTGGAAACAACATAATGCAACAGTGTCAGATATATACTTTTTATGGATTGTCCTTTACATTGGACAGCATTTTTGGAAAGCCATGCATTGCTGGGTCTCAGGAGGATTGTTTGTTAGAAGAAAACTTTGGACATTAAACATTGTAACTATCACTGTACAGTTTCAGATATTTTCACTGATTTAGTCTTTCATTCTTCTCTCTTCCAGTATGGTGGATTACAGCCTTTCAGATGAACCAGAAGTAGTCACAAAAAGGGGTGGCTCTTTTAAAATGGAGGAGCTGGCTCTAATAGCCTTGCTGGAATGTCCTCTGTGTTTGGAGCAGCTGGATGTGTCAGCCAAGGTCCTGCCCTGCCAACACACTTTCTGTGTGTCCTGCTTGCAGAGGCATCAGACAGCCCACTCCCAGCTGCTCTGCCCAGAATGTCGCACTCCAGTCCCAGCCAGGACGGTGGAGGAGCTTCCTGTGAACCTCCTGCTTGTTCGGCTTCTGGAGGGGCTCCAGGGCTCCACGGGGCAGAGCAGGAGCAAACAGACAGACGGCTGCGCTGTGCCCTTGTCTGGGGCCAGTGTGAGAGTCAGGGAGGGTCAGCAGCTGGACAGTCAAAACAGAGAGAAGCAAGGGCACAGTGAGGTGAGTGCATGACCCCCGCCTGGAACACATAGCATGACCCAGAACCACTTAGAGCCACACTGCCACACTTAGGTGGCTGAGGAATTTTGTCTTGTAAAATTTGTAGTAAGCTACATAAAAAAAGTAGAAACATCAATAACAGCATTTTCCTTGCATTCGTGGACAATGTTGACACAAGGATAGTGGTCTTCCCATAGGGAAATGTAATGTTTTCCAATAAAAATGGTATGGTTTCATAATTTTGTATATTTTTTATTTGCATGTTTGTGTGAAAAAGCTAGAGCAGATAAATAAGCACCATTTAAAAAGCCTAAAGGCAAAACTTGCTCAAGATGTAGAAAACATTCCTTAGGCAAAAGTTGTTTAGTTGGTTTTGATGCCCTTCACATTGGTTTTACATTAATTTGTCTTAGGTGGTGCCACAAATGGCTTGGAGGGTTGCTCCTAAAACTAATAACTGTAGGAAAGACCATGAATGCTCATATATGATGCAAAAGTGCAAAAAAACAGCAACAAAACAAACAAATCAAATATATGGGACTATGATGCTGTTCACACTACCAGCCGTTAGGCTTGATTTGGATTTATTACTCAGATCTGATTCTATTGTTTGACTGTTCTCATTATTTTTTAAGTGTGGCCAATATCAGATTCCACTTTGAACTGGTCACGGTCTTGACCTGACTCACATGTGCAACAGAACAATAACAAAGACGTCATATGCAGTACAATGTCAAACCAAAGGAAATGTGGAGGTCACTGAAGTCTGCTTCTACGGTGTCATGTTTGAATTGATTTATGGTGGAAGAATTTGTGAGCAGATGATATTGAGGACATAGAATAAGGGCCAGATTAAGTGAACATCAGTCAACATCAGTGTCAAAAATTAAAGATTCATCTATCATTTCTCAAGTAGGGTCATTTTTTAGCTTAAGAACTCTATTTTATGGAACTGTTTACAAAATTTAATTATGACTTAGAAAAAAAGATGTAAAGGTATAATCAACATAAAATGAAACCTAAAAGGGACTAAATATGTAAATGTACTTTTAACTCTAATAATAATATTTTTTCTTGCTTGTATTAGTGACATTTTAAGTCTGTGACTCTGTGGGAATGGGTTATTCACCAGTACAAGAATATAGAAAGGTTATGTACAATTGTAATTGTAAAATATGCACTGCTATTAGCTGTATATCACTTCAGTTGCAATATGTATGTTAAATAAAAATTTATTAGCATATTTGTAGTGTTTTAGTCCCAGCAAAGTCTTTTATTCTGACTACTGAACAAAGTGACAAACTGCTGTCCCTGTGTCACAACATATTTGTGTTCATAAAAACTTAGCATTTAAACATTATTACCCAAATTGTAGTTTAACATCACAGCTAAAGCCCTATGTTTCATTTAGTATCAATTTCTTATGAGAACAGCATGTTTTGTACATTTGTTTAAAAAAATATAAATGATGTTCATTTTGAGTCCCTGTCTCATGCAGCAGTAATTTAAGTATTTTTACCCCAAAATTTAATTTCTTAAATTGTGACATGTGTCATATGAAAGCAATTACTGAGACCTATTCATACATGTATTAAACATGGATTAAGTTATTTAGTTTTCAACACAGAGCTTATTGAACATGAAATGTGTCCCTGCGTCACCGTTTGATCTGGATCATAAAGAGTTAGACCCCCTTTCCACAGGGGTGGTGACCGTTGGGAGATTATTGAGCGATGAAAAAATGGCCAAATCTCCCAAAGACCTGTCAATGAGTGCCCACCAATCACCAAGATCTTTCAATGTTCTCTCAGTGAACATCCAAAATATGTAAAAGACAAAATTAAACAAGATATAAACAATGTAAAACAGCCACAAGTAGATGAACATGTATCTGGATACATGTTTGGCAGTGGAAAAGCCAGTCAGTCTTTTGTTGATTTGTGTTATGTTGATATTCCAGCGAAGTGCATTTAATTTAACATTGTGTTAAAGGGTTATATGTAGTATTGATATTCTGAGCTATCAACAGCAGGAGACAGTCATGTACTAGAACACACCAAGGACTACCAAAACCACCAACGAATCAGCATTATGTATTCACAGACTGCATCACCCACTGAATACAGTATAAAGCTGATTGTTTAAAGCTACACATCTGTACTTTTATATTATCGAGTTTTCCTCTTTGCATAAAAACCCTTAGCCTGTTATCTTCAGTGGAAATAACAGTCTTATAATCTTCATGTAGGTTATTGCATCAGCTGATAGTTTACGTTTTACTTCTGTTAGCTTAGCACTGTATTTAGACAGAAAACAGCCACAGTGAAAACACAAATCAGCCCTGTTTTCTGTTCAGTTTACATCAATAGCTGAACTATAATGTCCAAACAAAATCATAACTGTCACCGTTTAGTGTGAACTTGGCAAAGATAGTAACATAACTGCTAGGAAGTTTATAGCTCCATACGCCTTATAATCAAACTTGTCACCTTTATGAAGGTCCCGAGGAGACGGTAAATTGTTTTTTTTGGGGGGGTCTTGAGCTGAAAATCTTTGGGAACCAGGGCTCTAAGGTGATACTAAAGATATAGAGAGTGCTTTCACTCAGTCCAGTGTGTCCACCAACAAACTGTCCATCAGTCTAACTGTTTTTGAAACATTATTCTGTCGATACATTTAAAGTTATGATTTTCTGTTCAGGTCACAGAGATACCTGTTCCTGATCTGATGTCTGCACAGTCACTATAAAGCTTAGTTACTATAACCTTTCACAAGTACTATGTAAAAACAATAAAGGCTAAATGACTAAATGAAGATTAATTACAATAACTTCTTGTATTGGTAAAAACTAGAAGACCATATCAAATAAGTGGTTGTTTCTGCATCTGCTGTTATTGTTGAGTATTTTTTTGTTTGTCAATACAACACCATAATTCTTCGTGTACATTTATGCTGATCAGTCAAATGAGTTCTGCATAAATGATGGTAAAATTGCATTGGAAATTTTCAGTCATTTCCCATGTCGTCAAGACATTTAAGTGACTGTTCATGTTCATTATTTTCAAGATGTTTACACAGTTACATAAAATGCAGTTCCAAAGATGTGGTAAAGAAGGGAGAAATGATAGGATTTTGGAGCCTTTCAAAGTAATTTATTCTCAGAATAGATCAATGCAACACACTGTCTCCTAATTTAAACCCAGCAGAGATCTGAGGATCATAATGTACTTTGCTGTCAGTAAATCAGTACAAAGTATTCATTTCATGCTGATGTTTTATTCTCTTAGGTGATGCGAAACAAAGAGACCTACCTTCCAAATAGCTTTATGTAGTAACTGTTCAGTATTCAAGAATTTGCATCTAATCCTTAGCTTGAGTTCAGCCAGAGTGCAGAAGACTCAGCCGTGTTCATGAGGGTGAGATTGTTATCCTGCTGCTTTGGACACACACTTAAAAAAACTCAGACCAAAGTAATATACTGTAACTTAATTCACAAAACTGGAAATATATTTACTGGAGTGCTTGTCATTTACTCAATTTACTTTGCTTCTTCTCATGTTAAAGGCAAATACGTTTTGTTCAGCAGCTCATTTGTCTGACAGCTTTAGATATAGTGTAATAGAGGTAGGTATAGTATTTCTATTCATAATAATTCAGTATGACCCAAAATTATCATTAGAGTGTTCAATATAAGGAGTCTTGAAGTTATGTCAAAGATGCTAATGTACTGGATTGCAGAGATATGCAATGACAGTCCAGCAGATTAGTGTGACCACTAGAGGGAGCAGTGAGTGACTCTGTTGGTGTCCCATCATGGGGAAAACAAACATTTCAGGATCATTGACCAAATGTCAGAAAGTGAGGAGAGGGGATGAGAACCTTAAAGAAACAACATTGTTTTCACCACCGAACACAGCTCTAAAGGAACAGAATAGAGTTTGATGCTGAAATGGCAGCAAGTTTGATTATAAGGCTTATGGAGGTATATAGATATTATGTCATGTTATTATGTTATCTAAGTTCGCTGTTTGTTGATCCATGGTTTAGAGTAAACTGTGACCAAACAGATCTTCAATGCAGGCTTTGATAACAGAAACTGTACAAAAAAAGAGGTGATTCATGGCTTTACTCCACTTGTTTTCTGTCTGTAAACAGAGCTAAGCTAACAGAGCTATAATGTAAACTATCAGCCACCGCAACAACCTAAATAAAAGCATAAGATACAGTGTTATTTTGATCAAGTGTCATAAAAACCAGCAGCGAGTTTTTTATTTGAAGAAAACCTGATCATACCATAATACAGACGTGTGTAGCATTAAACAATGAGCTTTATACTTTTTCAGTGAGTCACACAGTCTATGGGTACATAGCTTTGATTCAGTGTTTTTTTTTGCTAGCCGTAAGCATGATCTGGGACGTAACTTCCCATTCCTGTTGAGAGTTTGCAATATCAATACTACATATAGCGCATTAAATCAGGTCACTTAGTTTGTTGTCATTGTTTGTTGTAATTTGTTGTCAAACTTCTGTAATATTAATGAATATACTCAAACTATCAATACCTACTACCAATAGTTCTGTCATTTATTGTTATACCAGCACACATTTACACGAGATGGCGTGAAATTTGGTACTCGAGGTCCCAGATTTAGCCCAGTAATATATATATATATATATATATATATATATATATATATATATATATATATATATATATATATATATATATATATATATGAAAAAGACTTTTGTATAAATTAAATTAAATAAAGACAAAAAAAAGACCTATGTATTAAAACACTTGTGCATGTGCAAAATGTGAGGGGAGGAAGTCTAATTGGCCACTGGCCTGTATTGCACTTAATATTGTGAGGTAGAGTGTACAGTGTAAAATGGTCATCATTATTTAGTTTGTGCCAGGTCATACTATAGACAGAAATTATCAAATAAAAATGACGAAAATAAATTGAAATAGTTAACTAATATGCTTACTTTTTGATGAAATGTCAGCTAACAGAAACACTTTAATTTGATTAATTTTTCAAGTGATTTTGACTCCTGAGCAACTGTTTGCTGTTTTGCCATTTGTGTACTTTCAGCTTTAATAAGTAAGTCACAATCAAATGCCCTGCAGTAACTTTGTTGGAGGACAAAGTAAAAGCAAAGTCTGCTAAGTGACTTCACACTGACATTTGGCATCTGTGAAATTGTCGGTACACTGTGAATGTGAGATGAAACACATATTAATTAATTTTTATGCTCCTGCAAAGCTTGTCATTTTGATTATCATAGTTTTGAATACTCATTAGAGTGCATATTTCCACCAAGGTTTTTACATCGTCCCATGTCACCATATCCATAACTTATATTAATATCATTTATATGCGCATATTAAAGACGTCTATAAAGGAGTTGACAAACATTGTAGATCACTTTTCTTAGTACCTTTCTGTGTCACTTCCACAAATGGCTCTACACTGCTGTGTACAATGTATAACGCTGCAACACAAACATCACTGTCCACATTTCATCACCAATGATTGTGAATACTTACTGACAGATCCATGTACGAGGCAGCTGTGATCAGATTAGAACATAAGGCTTTTGTAAACACATCATAAATGCATTTAGTAACATACATACAGTTATATTCACAGTTTATACTCCTCATCCAGCTCTGCACTAATCAACCTGCTGACAATATTTCTTAGCCTGCACATTGCAACTAAGCGTGTGGTAGATAAAACACCAACACATGCCAAATGTGATTTTTCTCCAAAATGACTGCAAACAAAACTAGCTGTGCTCAATGCTTGCAAAAGTGTCCTGACCTTAATGGAGCATATGTTGAAAAATAAACATCATAACTTTTTTTAACCTTTTTTTTTCCAACTGTCCATTTTCTACAAATTTTTTGAAGGCCCCTTTGTTTTGTCCAGCCCTACTATTGAGTTTATAGAGACCTCAAACCACCAAAAAGATGTATTTTGTATGATGAGACCTCATTGGGTTTTTCCGTGATCCATGCCCTACACCCCTAATAAGTTGAATGAAAATCAACCTTGTCGTTTATGCATAATCCTGCTGAGGTGTTGTATATAATTCTTGAAAAAAACTTTCTACATGTGTTACTGTGGTAATTGAATAAGCTCTTTTCTCTCTCTTTGCAATTCTAAAGCACACACAGTAAAGCTTTATATTGCACTCGCTAGTTGAATTGTCAAGACACTACTTTATTATCTTCAGAGTGAAGCCTGTGGGCCTTCTTTCAAAATCCTTATAAAGAGATTTGTTTCAGTAGTTTGAGGAATGCAATGAATTGTTAAAAGACACAATGGTTGATTTTCCTCTGCTTTTCAGGTTTCTCCCAGAGCTTCAATGTATAACCAGCGAGGTGATTCACCAGAAGACCTGGTGCTTGCGCCTGGTAACAACATCTCCCTGAAACAAAAAGTGGATGAGAACTGGCACCACGGAAGTTCTGGTGACAGAAGTGCTGCATCTGTCAGTGGCGGCGCGCTGCAGGCTGTCAGCCAGGCACCTCAGCTGCAGCCCCTCCAGCAGTCCCAACCGCCAGCGCTCTGCAGGGCACTGTATGACTTTAACCCAGAAGAGATGAATCTGCAAGACAGTAAATATTGTCTCAGCTTCCTCAAGGTTTGTTTCTCAAACTACTTACTAAACACAGCAGGTGGAATCAGTCACCTGAAAATGTGCAATTGATTTTTCAAGTAATGGCAGGGTTTCTTGCAGTGTTGCATAGCAGAGGAGGGACACCAAATGTGAAATAAAGACCAAATAAAATCAACACCCTTGAATTTGGGCTGGGCAGTATATACAATTAATTCAATTATCAAGGTTGTGCTTTTCAATGTGAGAAATACCTGAATTGTAAACTGAGACTGGTGCTCTATGTTTTTTTTTTTGTTTTTTTTTTCAACAAAAATGAAAAATGCAAGTTGTTTTTTTTATTGTAATAAATTCATTGTTGTCATATTTCTATGATCATTGCCTACTTGTGGTATTTACTCACAACATTTTTTTTAGCAAATAATGTTTTACATTTACACCTTTTCTACTGCTGCTTTTTGATAAGATAAGATAAGACAAGATAAGATAAGATAAGATAAGATAAGATAAGATAAGACAAGATAAGATTTACTGACCCCACCGTGGGGAAATTGCAGTATTAACAGCAGCAAAAATACAATAAAACATCATGCAGGAACTAGCAGAAATATTCAAGAGTGAACACGAATTATAAAAGAGAATCTTCTATTTATATCACTTGTTTTGTACATATATACATATTATTTACATATTTGCATATAATTGTTACTGTTTGTTGATATTCCAGGCTTATGTGGTGATGCAAGAAAATTAAAGTGCTTTTCAGTCATGTTATATCTTGGTTTTATGTCAGCCAGAAAAAACAAAATCATGAATCATCTTATTTTGTTAAACTCTAGATTTAATTTTTGGCCATATTTCCCAGCCCTAACTTACTTATTTAATGATTTACATAAGTGAGAAAATATTCCTTGTGCGCCGTTGTACCTTCTATGTCATGATGTTCTATGGACTAAATAATGCAGTGATTAACTGACTACAGATGGATCTACTGTATTAATTATTAAAGGGAAAAACGTTATCTTCCATGACAGTTGCAGTATCTAATAATGGCATAAGATCAGTGCTCCACTTTGACCCCACACCAGGATTGTGTTTCAGCATCAGTCTTGAATGTGTTTGATGCATCAGTATGTACAGTACACAGGAAGTTTCCACTAATGGTCATTGCTTTTTGTTCTTTTCACTGTTTTCAGAGACTTGTGGAGCTTTAGGCGCAGACCTCTGCTGCAGTGGTTGTTACTTCCCCTGAAGGATTTCTCAGGGAGTTATATAAGGGTCTCAGCGCTTGTTTGCTTTCCATTAAAGAACACTTGAGCCTGCTATTTTTTCAATGCAGATGGTCAGATGTTTTTAAAGCGAGACTAGTTACAGAAAGGACTGGGCCTGCAGACACAAATGGAGTTGATGTCACAGTTTGCAGGGAAACGCAGAGCTCCGAGTGCTCGGTCTTCAGGGCGAGCGTCACTCTGTTATGATCACCAGGCATCCTGAGCCTCGGTTTAGCTGGTCATATTTTCACAACTTTTGTCATATCGAATTCTTTCTGTGTGACATATTCTAGGGAGACATCCTTACTGTCACCAGACGGGTGGATGAACACTGGATTGAAGCCAAACTAGGGGCCAAAGTTGGAATTTGCCCTCTGCAGTTTACAGAGGTTAGTTCTATCTTTCTTTATCTCTCCTCTCCTCTCCTCTCCTCTCCTCTCCTCTCCTCTCCTCTCCTCTCCTCTCCTCTCCTCTCCTCTCCTCTCCTTAAATGTAGGTTACAGTCTTCTCACTGTGATCAAGGTTGACACCTGCTGTTTGGCACTACGCTCTTATAGTCTGGCTCTTGTAATGAGCTGAACCATATACATCGTCACTGGCTGTCATTAATTCCAGGTCACTGCCTGGACACTACCTTGATTTTCATTCAAATCTTTGATTCATCCATAAATGTCACTCCTTTGCTACGAAGTGCTGAGGTAGAGAACTAATCTGTGTAGCCCTGCTGTGTCTGCAGCTGCTTATTAGTGTGTGACTATGTGGCTTACTCAGGTTTGCAGAGCTTGCTTACCAAGCTGATTGTCATTTGTTCTCCTCAGTAGTATCTGCCTCCAGGAATTAACTTGATGCATGCATGGGAGAAATTCTATTCGTTCCTACAGTGGGGTTAATATGGAGCCACATTCAACTGTAGAAAATAATTCTGTTTACTTCCCTCTGTTGTAGTTTGTTCATATTTTTTTACTCATCTCTGCTCCTCCTTTCCTCTGCTGCTCCTTGCCTCCTCCTCCTCCTCCTTCTCCTCCTCAGCAGCCTCCTTCATCTCTCTCTACCTCTGTACTCTATTCTTTTACCCTGCACTTTCTCCTCTCCCTCTTCTTTCTAAGCCTTCCTCTCCTCATGTCGTGCAGTCAGGCGTGAAGACACAGTAATGCTTTCTCTGCTTGGGTGGCATAACAGCACATCACTGTGGGGAGTGAAAGCATTAACCCTGCCGTGCCTGCCTGTCTGTGCAGCTCTGTATTTCACATCGCCTCCTGCTACTTTCTCAGCACCAGTCAAATCTCTCTGGCTTATTTGACTGTTACTTATCCTTCTGCCTGCCTGCCTGCCTGCCTGTGTGTCCAACAAGTTGTTGGGGTAGTGATAAGTGGGTGTGTTTAGACAGTCGTTCAGCTGATCAGCAGGAGCAGAGGTTGACAGGCGCTAGTAGAAGGTGTGAGCGAGTTGGAGAAGATTTTGTTGACTGAGGATTGACTATTCTCTCTTAGGATTTATCCTGATTTTCACTTGTGGTTTCTTGTTATGTATTCATCTCTTTTAGCCAAACTCAGTGGCTGCCAAACTGCTTGAAGGAAAGAGTCGGAAGGGGAGTGACTCAGCGGAATTTCACCATTGGACAGGGAGTGGGGGCAAAGAAAAGGCCACTGACGCATCCAATAGGACCACCCATTACGGAGTCTCTCAAGTTCCGTCACAGACACCTATTATCAATGCTTTGCCCCTCTCTAACCAACGGAAACAGCCTGGAGCCAGCAACATCAACTTTTATCAGACAGCCAAAGCAGACGCAAACAACATCACCACCATCAACCATAAGGGTCAAGCACCACACCGCCTCTCTGTGCCCTCTGCCTCCCGGAGCCACTCTCACCCATCCAGAGTAAACTCGCAGCGAGTTAGGCGTCACACCGACGGTACACACAGACACCTGCCACAGGTGAGTCACCTGCCAACATATCTGTCTGTATTTGGATAGCTTTTAATTTAATCTTCATAATCTTTCAACGTAACGTCATCTAGTTTTCGGTTGAGTTAACCTACCTTTGTTTTTTTTGTTTTCAGTTACTTATTTTAACACAAAACATGTGTTTGGAAATAGGCATGGCAGTTTTTGTGTGAAATAATAGATGTTTTCATTTGAGTCACTAAAGGATAATGCTCTCCTCAGGGGTAGAGGGAGGAAATCATGACTCAAAGCTCAAGGAATGAATGAGAAAAAAGACATCGCCCTTGTTGTTGGTCGCTACATGATGAAGTGACTCTCATTAAGAAAACACAGCTCTGAGAAAAGGTCCAGATATGAAACATGTGGGGTTTGAGGAGTGGGGGAGTGTTCTGAAACTCTCAAAGGTCTTGAATCAAGTCCTGGGACATGAGCCAGAGTTTACCCCAGTGATAAATAGCAGTCTAATAGAGAGAAGAGAGATAACACACTTGGGGGAAGTTTAGTTATTGTGAAATCTTTAAGAGTCAGTGTAATGGAAGAGAAATCCTATGACTTTGATACAATCTTTTCATAAAGAGTTAGGTGTTAAGAGGCCTCATTATTATACTTTTGTGAACATTAAGGAAGAACCATTTTTAATATCCATTAAATTTAGTAAACTGAAAATGATCACTGACTCAATCTCACTCTGAAACCTGACTGTTTGTACTTTTTCAGTGCAGCATGAACCTCTGATTTTGGCTGCTGCAGCTGCTTTGTGACCTCTCTATTCATGTGGTGCATGCTGCCTTATTGCCTTACATTTATTGTCCAGACACTGGCATCATTAAATTTTTAGTTCTTTACTCTCCAGGGGTTTATTTACTAATACAGCTGTGACGTGTTTGAGCATTAAAAAATGTAGTTCACCCACCTCGCAGTTCTGTGGGTGGGTTTAGATGATCTCAGAAACCCTCTTGATTGAAACTTTGTAAGTGAGCAATGAAAAATGTTCAACCTATTATGTCTTTTATCTTAACAAACACATTAACTGCACACCTTTCTATCAGCCTTATTCAGAAAAGTATAACAAGATAATTCTGCATCAAATCATAGACAACCAGAGTCTATGCCTGAGTACACAACTAACATAAAAGGCTCTGCAAAGTTTAATAATATAACTTGCTGCCAAGTGCCCTGCCCCCTGGGACAATGATTTCCTTTGATTCAGTTGAAGTTTTGGTGCTCTGCCCTGCAATTATACATGTCAGAACACA
The DNA here is from genome assembly GCF_902148855.1 of Sphaeramia orbicularis. Lineage (NCBI taxonomy): Eukaryota > Metazoa > Chordata > Actinopteri > Kurtiformes > Apogonidae > Sphaeramia > Sphaeramia orbicularis. The sequence continues at coordinate 31,060,818 of NC_043966.1, forward strand.
AAACACGGAGCAGGTTGGTGGAGAAATGGAAGGGATAAGGCTGAGGAAAGGGTATAAGGAAACATTTACAGAAAAGAGCTACTTAGGAACTTGGAAAAGGGGTACAAACTAACTGTGTGAGCTGCAAGAAGGCACAACAGAAGTAGGAAGAGGAGGAAAAATGAGAGATAGATTTAGAGAGTGGGAGGCTTTGAGAGCCCCTCAGTGTGTCTGCTTATCTCTCTCATGCTGATGATGATGAGTCACTGGTGAAGTTCGTTACATAACAGACCCCTCTCTCCCCTGCCTTCAAACTCCTTCCTCTTCACTAAGCAGGTAACACTCACTTTCACATCAGTGGGCCAGTAATAGCAGGCGCCAAGCACTTCCCTTTTCAAAGTCATGGAAGGGCTTCGTCCCTAAACCTGAGGTTCCCCTCCCTACTGACCAAACTAGCATGGGCGCTATTCTTACTGCATCATCTGATCAGCTCTCACCTCTAGCTTCACTGTTTCACAGAGAGATGTGCCCTCCCACTAACTGTGGATGAAATAATGCGTATTGGTGTGAACATCGTCAATGTTATGTAATGTAAGAATAAAATTTAGGATGGAAATGAGCCAAACACAAAATCCTCTTCAGATGTAACACAAGACAGTGAAAAGGCATATCATCCTTCACTGCTACATCACGATATCTGATACCATTCTGTTCTGAGTTATTACTGATCATTTAATGCTAGCTTTGATGTATAGATTGTGAATATGCATGAATACAGGTAGTAATTGTACTCATGTACAACCTGCAGCTTATTATGTTCTATATTAGAAGCTACAGTTCAACTTTTTATTTCATTTAACCTTTATTTAACCAGGTTGGTCCCATTGAGATGGGGGATCTCTTTTTCAAGGGAGACCTGACCAAGACAGCATCAATAGTCGCATAATTACAGTTTTACAATAATAAAAGGATTTGCAAACACAGAAAAAACATAGACAATGAGTCGAAACATTTACAGACCAACAGCCTTGATTCCCAAGTTTTAATGCTCTCTTTAAAATCAGTCAAAGGTGTCAGTGACTGTAAATGGAGCTCAGACTGAAGCTTGTTCCATGCATCAGGAGCTGAAAACCTAAATGATGTCTTTCCTAATTCTGTCCTTATCTTTGAAATGATTTAGAATAACTCATAACTTCATAATTGTATCAGCTATCTTGATGTACTGTATAGATGATATAAAATGGTGTGTTTGGCTCATTTCCCTCCTTAATTTTATTCTGACTGGAATAATTTATAGCTTTATTTAAAGAATATAAAGAATAAAAAAAGAACATATAAAAAAAGAAATCTGGAAGTGTAACCTTAGCTGTATTATGTTTTTTCCTCTGCTATTCATCCATCCTGTAAGAATAAAATTCACAATAGAAATGAGCCAAAGACACTATCCTCTACAAGAGTAATGTGGGAAAGTAAAAAGTCATATCATACATCGGTGCTACTGCTTATGTACCAACATGCAAAGAAAAATGTTACCGTTACAAGGGTATGATATGGTCACACTTCAACCTTCAGGGTTACTTTTGGAAACATGCCATTCCTACCTCCTGATGGAATGTAATTTAGGATGGAAATGAGCCAAAAACTGTAATGTGGGGAGAAAACCTCTATCATAGTGGTGCATAAAGATCTCTAATATTATTATGAAAACATGTTCATAATGAATTACATTTAAGGCTTTGAACCAACTCTTAGAGGCTGAAACAGTTGGTTAATTAAGTACCTCTGATATTGAATTCATTCTTTTTTTTGTTATTAAACTTTTTATTAGAAGAAAAGTGGGTGATACATATTGTTCTTTAGTACATGTTAGTAAGTCATAATAAAGTAGATAATGAAAGGAATGTAGATAAATAGTTAAAATTCATTCTTTTGATTAATTTTTCAAGCACAAATATCAAACTGTCTCTTGTTTATGCTTCCCAAATGTTGGTTTCGTTTTCAGCTATTGTATCTAAACATTTCTGGGTTTTGGACTAAACAAAAAGTTTTAGGACATCACCTTAGATATGGGAAATTGCTGAGACTAGTAGAGTAGATAATACACAGGGTAATCAGTAATTAAAAATAAGCTTTTGTTATAGCTTCTACAATTTTTAAAGTCTTTTTAATTGATTTAAACCTTGTTGTCCATCTATTGTTCATTTTTCATATGTTTACTGTAAATCAGTTTTTGTGGGACACTGTGCACTATTATTATTTTTATTATAAGTTCATAGACTTTGGGGACATAATGAGTACCAGCAAATCTCAAGCCAAATTTTGCCTGACTTGACTTTAAAACACCTGAGTGTAAAGACTTATTTAATCACTCAGCCAAATCCAGAAACATTTTACTCTATTTACTTTGCACCTTTCCAGTTCATACACTTACACAAACTGTGACAGAGTTAAGCTTTTAAGTTCTTGTGTTCACCCACTATTTCAATAAAGAAATATTGTTTTTAATTGGTAGTTATGAATATATGATAATGGTCATGGATTTCTTTGTACATTTGTTTGGTTTTTTTGCTGAAGGTGTCTTACAGTGTGAAAGACACTGCGCTCTTCAGATAAGTAAAAGACCTGGTTTGATGTCCTTACAAGTCAGTAATCTTAATACATAATACATGTGCAATAATCAATATGCACACAGGATACTATCATCCTCAGCCACTGTTGTGTACATACTGTACATACAGTACTGATGATGTAACCCGACATGTAAATAATACCTCCCTTTACATAGACTTCTTTCCTAGACACTATTAATTCACTTAGTCTTTTTAAATTAGCTTATTTCTGTTCTATTTATACTTATTTTTATTCTATTTCATTTTATTACCTTTTACTCTACTATGGAAGGAGGAATTGCAGACAATTTATTTTATGCTGTAACTGGTATGTTTTATCCTGTGCATATGACAATAAACCTCTTGAATCTTGAAAAATCAGATGAGGTGATGAAAATTGATTATTCAAATATAGACTTTCAATATAGACAAACGAGTGATATTAAAATTGAAACAATCAAAAAGACTTAAAATAAAAGTAGACGTTTAATAAGTAACCTGAAATTGCACTCTAACAGTAATGTATTTGTTCCATTTTTACCCCTCAGCCAACTTCTGACCAAAGGGGTACTATAATTGTTTTGTCGTCTGTCCATCTGTCTGTCCACTCAACGACATAATCGCATTATCTGAAGAATGCATTGAGATATCTGCACCAAATTTACACTGTGGATGCATCTTGGCATGGAGCAGAAGCCTATTGAAAATAGATCACCTTGACCTACTTTTTCAAGGTCCAGTGGCCTTGTGCCTTATGCAGTTATATCTCACTACTTTCAAATATAAATATTTATGTAATAAATTGTACACAAAGACAATCTAATCTAAATTATAGGGCAGTAACTTTCAACAGAATCTTACACTATGTTTGGCCGAGAAGTATTAAAAGTGCGCTGCATGTTATGTTTTAATATGAGTGGAGATGGTGCTACTTGACTGGCACAGGAAGACAATAATACTAATAATATTCTTAACTGGCTTATTTGTGTGACTAGATTCTGCTGGCACAACCAATGGCCAGCTTACGCTCTCCATGTAAATACAGCCACTGGCCCTGCTGGGTCACAGCACCTGGCTGTTGCGTGACTGCAGCATAATTGAAACAGAGTCTTTGTGTCTGGAAAAAAAAATACAAACCAGAAATAGAAAAAGACACAGAGTTATGAAAAGAACTAAATAATTGAACACATGAGAAAATGTCTTGGTTGGGCTTTTATCTTGCATACACAGTGTTTTTAGGGAGATGGCTATAGTGTAGTGAATATATTCTTAATTGCATTAATTTTTCTACTACTTTGACACATTAGTGATGCAGTAAAGGATGCTCGTTCATCCGTTATTCTATATGAGGCAAGAATTGCAGGCTTTCAGGACATATTCTAACTTCCTACCATTTCACTTCTGCTTCACAGCGTTCCCTTAGATAAGTGAATCTGTGCTTATATCAATGGCTGCTTCATAATTAAGACTCCCTTTGTGTGTCTCTGAGTTACAACATGAATACTGGTATAAAAGCTGTAAGATACTGGACCTGTTGTATACAGGGAACCCAAGGCGCCCAGGCCAGTGTTAACCCTTCAAGCAGTGGTTGAGTGGTCGTGCTGTAAATAGCAGCGAGCATCTGTGGACGTCACTGAGTAGATAGGCAGTGGGCAAGTTATTTCTGCCTCTTTGTGAGAATAACAATAAGAAAACATTATGTGAGGGGTGTGTGTTTAGTCAAAGGAGATAAGTGTGTAATGAGGATCCCACTAAAAGCCCTTTACTGTGTCATTAACGGCTGTCAGACACACCTCAGTGACACTCCCTGCTATCTGCCAAATGACACATCTGACTTGGGCTTTTTTTTTATCATTGATAAACTTGGAGCTAACATAGAACATTTCTAAAACCACTTGTGTTGTTAGTTATTGTTAATCATTTGAATAGCAGTCTTTAATGTAAGGGTAGCAAAGATGCATGAGAGAGAGAGCCAGAGGCAAGATACAGCATGTATAGAAAAAATTAGAAAGTATAAATAGTATTATACATAAAATACTCACTGCATATAAAATGAGGTTACGCTTCAAAGTTTCTCAGGGAGTTTTTCTTCCTCCTGTAGCTCTGACAGCTGTCAGCGGCACCTTTCCAATGCACTGCAGGCATACGTTTTCTGTAATTTGTTATTTAGAATAATTGCACAGTTAAGATACAGTATTATTTAAATCTAAATTACTGCGTGTGCGGTCTGTGCATATTTCAAATTTGAATTAAACTCAAGCTGCCTTAATGCATATGTAGAGAAAGACAGCAGGGGCCAGTTACAGAAAAGTGTATTAGACTGGTTTTCAGTTTTCCTCCCACTTTAGTCAAATTCAAGCTAGTTTGAAATAAATCACTGATGGACATAGTGGAGAGAGATACACTCATCATTGTCTTCTCACATTCTCACCAATCAGAGAAGCAGCTGTAGTGGACAGTCTCTCCGCTCCCTGAGCTGCAGGACTGAACGTTACAGATCCCTTATGTCCTCATTCTGTGCAATGCCTTAGTTGATGGTGGATAGACTGACTACTTAAATAATTCACTGATGTCTTGTTTTCATTTATTTATTTTTTATGCTTTTCTCAATCTGAAGGACAAATGAATTTCACTTAGAGATCAATAAAGTTGATGTGAACCAGGGAAAATTTGATATAATTTAAGAAAAAAAGAAAAGAAGAGAGAATTTTTTTCACAGGGTTTTTTGGAAACTCCAGTTTGTGTGAAAACATGTCACAGGGAAAGCAAACAGACTAGAAAACAATGTGTCATTTTTGTGTTGTAGAGTGGACAGAGATGGTTTGTAAAACAATGGTCAAGTGGACAGAATAAAAAAATGAGGTTATTCTTTAAAGGCTTCAAAAATTCTCTGTGATCTGTTTTAGCTTTAATAATATTATGGAGTGAGAAATGAGAAGGTAAAGCTTTACATTAAATGACAATTTTTTCACTGATTTTTTTCCACTGACTTTTTTATATTAATGTTGTACTTTTGCAAGTAAAGCATCCTGTAACTATAAAAGTTCGTCATCAAAATAAAGGTTTGCTGCTCAAGTGAAGTGAGCTGAGTGGCTTGAAGTAATGGGATGATCAATCTTAATTTTACCAAGAATTCAAAGCAAATTAGTCATACTTAAGATAATCAAGAACTTAACAGTTTTGTGTGGAGAAATGTAGTCATTTATCTCAAGTCTTATTCTTAGATAGAGCTCCGTCTTAGTGAGAGTCTGATCATGAAAACAGCCCTTGGGTATGCTCCTCATTTAGTCATTTACTTTTTACAGATAACAAAGCATCACCTTTTGAATTGCATGTGACACTTCTGTATGCATACCATTACAGACGGAGAAAAAGATGACCAGTGAGACTCCACCCACTGTCTCTATGGCTCTGGTGAACCCCCAAATGTCATCAGCCTCTGCAGACAGCAAAAACTCCTCCACACAGCAACTCTCCATCAGTGTGTGAGTCAAAGTCGTGGTTTCAGATTTTAAATATTACATTAGTTATATGATAATGATTAGATGTGCAAAAAAAAAAAAAAAAAAAATGATTAGCAGATACAGGGAAAAGTTCATAACTGTGATGATGGTTGTATAAGGTCATGCAGTAACTGATAACCTCTCTGTGACTTCTCAGGTGTGCTGTCCTGTACTCCTACAAGCCCCGACGGCCAGAAGAACTGGAGCTGAGAAAAGGAGAGATGGTGGGGGTGTATGGAAAGTTCAAAGAAGGCTGGCTTCGTGGGTTATCTCTCCGAACAGGCAAAGTGGGCATTCTGCCCAGCAACTACATCACGCCTGTGCTCAGGTGAAAGGCTGTGATCCCTGACCACACAGTGTGGGAGATGGATGTCATCTGAATTCAGACAGTGTGGGCAGAAATACATGTCATCAAATGCATACTGTAATAATTACTGAAAAAGAAAAGTACAGCTACTGCACAGCTCAAGTAAACTCTGCACACAATGTGTTGGCCTGTCATAATTATTACACAAACTCCTTATGACAAATCTTTGAGCTACTAGTTATTACTTAGCATATATCATGCTAATCGTATCTTTTACCTGTATAAAACCAGAAGGATGAAACTAAACAGAATGAAACAGAAATGTCATATTTCATCACTATTTCTACATCATCTCCCACCTTTTTAGATTTCACTGGCACCCCCTTAATAAGTCATCTTGTACCCCTTTATCTTACAGCTACCTGTAATCATCAGTAATTTCTATGTTTTTTGCAATTCTTCTTTACAAAGCCTAAAAGACAAATGAAAGTGCACTTTTAATTGTGGAAATGTTCCAGTCTTCAAATGGCTCTTTTTCTTCATTGGGTGTTCTTTATGTGCATAATTAAACTATTGTTAAGTGTGTAATGTGGTATAGGTAGGTCAGTTTATAATAATAGTTCTATTTGCTTTATTGTAGAACTTCTGCAAGACTCCTGGAGACCAAAGCAGCTAATGTGTCCTCGCACTACAACACAGTAGCTGGAAAGAAACCTGCAGCTGCAAAGAATCCTGCTGTGGTCGTTGCTCTTGATAGAGTAAATGCTGACGGTACAATATACTCAACAGGACAAGTCCCATCTGTGCCGAATGGAGCACAGCATGCAGTGTCATCCACTGGGGCTGGAAAATCGTCCTTCTATGGAGGTTCACAAGGTTGGGACATGGTGAGACGCATCTTTAACCCACATAGAGGTAAGTACCAACAACCAAAACCTGGGTTAAATATGAAATGTTAGAAGGTTTACACATGACTATTTTACATGTTTTTAGGCTCAAATCATCTCAGCCATACTTCCAATTTGAACGTTCCGTCCAACGTACAGCACTTTGCACAAGTTCAGGCATCGGGCTACTCACCCGCTTTACAGAGAAAGAAAAACAGTAACATCCTGCACAACGCAGGCCGACCGCTGGGCCGGATGACTGAGCCAGCAGCGCCCTCTGCTGCTGCTTTTCTGAAAGACAAGGATTTCACTGCTTTACATGAGGCAGCGTTTCATCAACTTCACAACGGCCCACAGTCAATTCTCGTGAGACCTGACTCACACAAGAACAACACAGACAAGGTAGTGTCACACTGTCAATGTCTGATGACATTTTTTACATGAATAATTTTTTCATTTAGCATGTCTTGCTAAAATCAAGTGACCTCTATTATTACTGTATTCTATGTGCTTTAATGATAAATATTTTGTTTCCTTAGCCTGCAAAGTCAGTGCGATTCCTCACAGATGAAGACTCTCCTCCTCTAAGACCTCGGACCTCCTCCTGGTCCCCAGGAAGTCAGGTTCCTTCCAATGGCCGTCCTGGACCCCCTCCTTTAGAAGTATGGGCCCCATCTCTTACTCTGGGAAGAGATGGACCAGGGATCATTCTTAAAGAAGGAAAAGCTCCTGTCCTCAGGAAAAACCTAGAAACTGTCACTTCAGATCTTAACTCTAACCCACAAAAAACTATATTGCCCCAGCCCTCGCTCTCAGCTGTGTCAGCACAGTTTAGCCCCAGCAGGTATAATTTGTTTTGATTTTGTATGTATTTACCTTTGAAATTATAAAAGAGACTTTAAAATGTGTGACTGATAAGATTCAGAGAAGAACTGTCTCCAGTTTCTTATGCTTTCTTTGTCTTCTCAGACACAGAGTGACCATGACGCACTTAGCCCAGACAGACTCTGAGCTCAGTCTTCTTCAAGGAGAGCTAGTGCTTGTCCACAGACCTAGACCTGATGGACGTGTCCTTGTTACTCAGGAGAGCAGTGGCCAGACGGGCTTATTCCACAGCAACATTCTTCATGTCCTGGAGAGGCTCAGCTGACTGTTCACAGTTTCTGCAGGAATGTATATTTCCATGTGTTCAAACTGCCAAATGACTTGACTGACCCACTGAACAACAGGATGCATGTTGAGGTCCAAAGTTTTATACTGCCAAATGACATTCCTAAGGAAGTGTTTTTTTTGTCCTGTATGCTTTTGGGTGTGTTGAATCTCCAGAATTATATTTTGTGTTCATTATTGTATGTGCATGTTTGTGACACATGTACTAAATTTTGCACAAAAACCCACCTGATGACTGTTCCCTGTTTAATACCCATGTTACATGCATTGGTGAGTGCCTTTGTCAAAACCCACAAAGAAAACTAAGTATATTTAAGTATATTTAGAGAATTATACAGTTAAATATATGTACTGCTTTATGTGGTAATAAACTATACTTCCAGAATCTTGATTGGGTAGTGTCTTACTTCAGATGTCTGTTTCACATGTTAAATTATACAAAATGTGCGTAAGTGTGTAAAATAAAGCTGTCAATCCCAAACATTTAGCACAGAACTATTTTACTGGTACCTTATTATTACTACACTGATACTGTTTCATGCCAGTGTTAAGTTGCATTTGACTACTTTTTTTTAGCAAATGGCCATTAAAGCTGAAAGGTCTGAAACATATATTAAATTCTTCCCTGAACAATACTGTTAGACCCCTTTGCTCTTCTCAGAAAAATATAATCTGCACTAAATGGTGTTGTCCTCAGTAATTGTAACTAATTATGGTTACATTTATTTTGCAGGCTAATTTTAATTACCTACATCCATTTACATGTAGATGATTACTCCCCAAGACTGCATGTGGATTAATGACATGTAACGTCATGATATGCATACTTTCATTTAGTTACTGAATTATAGTTACACATTGAAGTGAATGGAACTGAGACTCAGAGCTTTGTGAACAGTTTGAGACACTTGGTAAATATTTTCTTTGGTTTTATTTTTTGCTTGGCTTATACCAAAACACACACGCATATTGACATTTATATTCATATTTATATTTATCTGCCATAAACTAATGATGGCAAAGTGATTTGTGAAACGAAGCTTTCAAATAATTAAGAAATTCATTATGTCAGTATCGTGTATTGTAAGTACAAAATATTAGTCTTAGTCACACAAGAATTTTGGAGCAAGGCTGGAACCTTCCACAGGAATGTCATGCACCCAGAGAGGGAAGAATTGGGGACATGACATTCTCCACTGGGGCCCCCTAGTTTGCTTGTTGTCAGGTGTATGAAAATGTAGTGGAGTTGTGGAGTTGCTTTCTCTGCTTTTGTTGCCCTGGACTGCACTGAACCACTTACACTAAGAGCTTCTGTAAATGTAAGTCGATACTTTCAGCCTCTACTAATGTTCTAGATGAAGTAATCTTAACCCAATGATGCCCTATGCACTGCAGCAGTTATTGTATCCAACCAGTGAGACCCACTTCCCATAGTGGGTCTTGCGCATGCGCACATCGGTAAAGACAGCCGACAACAAGCCATCGGATGTGACCCTTTGATGAAATGGACACTGTGCTGGCAGTTAGATACCTCGGATAAACAGTCACTACTAAACAAAGCCTTTATAATATCCCTCTGCGGTTAACTAAACTATAATCGTGTTTATATCGTCTTAACATGCCGGTAAGTTGCTTGGAGTGGTTTATTTTTTTTGTTTTGTTTGCAGAGGGGTTCCTCCCTTCCTCCGACCTCCCTGATGTGATGCTAACCGGTTAGCATCGATAGCTTATCCGTTTATGAGATATAACTGTCCAAGTGGTAGAGTTCACCCCCACCAATGTAGCAGTATACTTAATTACCCTGAGCATGTGAAAACAAATATCTGCTATGTGTGCGTGTGATATTAGGCAGGTGACGTTATTGTCAGTGTATGTAATGTTAGCTATCGTTTGCTTTGCCTAGCAACTCAGGAAACGGAGGAGGTAAAGCGACTAGCGTCATTTCGGCCAACAACAAATTCTTCATTCTTGAAAATATTTGTTTAGCAGCTTCTCGTGCAATGCCAATATGCCAGTGAGATTAGATAGCTAATGTATCAGCAGGTATTAGCTCCCATTTGATGACGTTCCGCTAACTGTAACTGTCTCATTGGGTTTTTCAGAGTAATAAGCTCGAGAAACCTGACAAACAGGAGGTCAGTGACAATGTAAAGGTGGTGGTGAGATGTCGCCCCCTCAATCAGAAAGAGAAGATGATGGGCCACAAACAGGCCGTCAGTGTGGACGAGATCCGTGGGACCATCACAGTTAACAAACTGGAGACTCCCCAAGAGCCTCCCAAGACCTTCACCTTTGACACAGTGTTTGGGCCAGACAGCAAACAGCTGGACGTGTACAACCTCACAGCCCGCCCCATCGTCGATTCAGTATTAGAGGGATACAATGGTACATGAATGTCACACAGTGAACCAGTCGCTGTTAAATTTTAAGTAACAACTGTTGAAGACATTTTGTTATTTTGTGTTTTCAGAATCCAGTGATTATGGCTGGCCCATGTACAGAATTAATTTGATTAATCGTGTTATTACCCTTGGAAAATCATGAGAAATACTTTAGTCACAGATTTCAGATCAGCACATCCTCTTATGAAATACTGTTTCATTTATTACATACAAGTAACTTTATTTTATTTAAAGTTATTCTTACTTTTTAGAAAATAATGCATGTTGCCCATATGTGCTACTTTTTGTTATTTTTACCCTTGAATGTTCATATTGCACATACTATGCCTTATAGTTCTACGAAAGGAAATTACTCTTAAAGTATGTTCTGTCTTGAGTTCACATAGACAGTAAAAAACATCTAATAAAATTCTTGTACATGATACTGAAAAAAGCTGAAATTTCATTTTTTGGCCATATTGCTCAGCCTCATTGGTAATCATAATCCTCATTTCATTTTAGCTGTACTACAGTGGTTGCACATATTCACAATAATACCATGAAAAATAATATCCTGTGAAGTTTTTTGTTAATTTTTGTTTGTTTGACTTCATTCTCTGCTGTCTATTTCAGGCACAATTTTTGCATATGGGCAAACTGGCACAGGAAAAACATTCACTATGGAAGGTGTGAGAGCAGTGCCAGAACTGAGGGGGATAATCCCAAATTCTTTTGCTCATATTTTTGGTCACATTGCTAAGGCAGAGGGTGACACCAGGTAAGAGAGAAATTAGCCAACAAACATGAAAAAAACTGCACGTAGAATAATACACTGCCTGCCAAAAAAAAAAAACTACACATCTATTGAACTACCTTTAACTTTGGTTACAGAATGCATTTGCTATGGCAGTATGTATACCTGACAATGCTTATGTAATGCTACAATAATGTTTCACCGAGATTCTATTTTGATGATGGTCTGAACTCCTTGATGTCCAATCCTTGTGTGGAAATTATAACCCTGAATCGCTCTTTCATTTGGGCCTGATGAGTCCTGGCATTCAACCCTTGTCATTCAGTACATTCAGTTTGTCAGCTGATCTAATTTTTTGGACACATAACTCTGCTGAATCTAGACCTGATCAGGGGAAGCAACTCCAGATCATAGCACTACCCCCACAGACTTGTACTGTAGGCACTAGCCATGATGGGTAATCACATCATCTGCCTCTCTTCTTTGCAACAGTCAATCTGGACTCATCAGACAGTTTGACTTTTTTCCATTGAAACACAGTCCAATCTTTATTCTGTCTACCAAACTGATGTTTGTTTAAAAAAAATGAGAGGTTACTCACTACATCAGTTAGGGTTAAATAACTTGTAGCTCAAACATTGTAATCACTGCTGTAATTATCTGATGCGAGGGACTTACTTATTTGCTTAGTTAAATTTAGGTGGTGACTCTTTTTTATTTCTTCTCCTTTATGTGTCAAATAGTGTTGTATGCATTTTGTATGCAGTGTTTATTAATCAATATTAAGTCTTCTGCAACCAAACGGGTACACTCACAGAGCTCTAAAAAGTGCCACAGAGTGTCCCCGCAGTTTTAAACTTTTAAGGCAAGACATAGTATTTATTATTTAGTACAGTATTTTGCTTTATGTGCACACATAAATTTCCTACTTAAACCTCCTGTAACCATAGCTGTATAGAACCTCACTTCCAACTACATAATTTCTGCACTTCCTGAAATTATATGTATGTTTATGTATATGCTATAATTCAGGTTTTTGGTTCGTGTTTCGTACCTTGAGATTTACAATGAAGAAGTGCGGGACTTGTTGGGCAAGGACCAGATGCAAAGGCTTGAGGTAAAATGACCAGTCAATTTATCATCATCATTTTTAATCATTATTAAAATGTAGAGGGAGGTGAGTAAATGAAGTCCATACTGGAGGATGTGCCATAAAAGGCATTACAGTCATTTGACAACCCATAGAGATTAATAGATTTACATGTTTTAACTACTTGTGATGTCAGCAGTTTTCTGAGATAAAGTCTGTTTTTTTCCCTGACAGGTGAAAGAAAGACCAGATGTTGGCGTATATATTAAAGATCTCTCTGGATATGTTGTGAATAATGCTGATGACATGGACAGGATAATGACCCTCGGCCACAAAAACCGTAAGCCAAAATAGATCACCACACAAATTCAAACTTTTTGCTGAAATAGTCATCTCTGGTAGATTAAAAAAAACAAAACAAACAAACGCATGGAAATTCAGAGCCATCTTGCTTACCAGGTATTGATTGAGTAAAGCACACATATCTAGTAAAGAGACATGTTTATGCAGGTATTTCCATGATAAATAATAAAAGAACATGGTTTTCAAATGTGCAAGACTAACCACTGTTAGTTTTGTACCATGTGCAATGTTGTGCAACTTTTAAGGATGTAGACTAAAATATCCAAACTTATTTGGTCACTCTAAATACAGCTATTAACTGAAATCAACGTTGCCTGTTAAGCAGTGAACTTGTTTGCAAAAAGACTGTGCATTTTTACTGAACTTAGAAAAAAAAAATACAATGTGCAAAGATAATCATTTAATAAAAATGATTAAAAATGATTTGAGTTAATGAGTTAATATTGATAATATGGTGAATGTTGTTTCTTTAAATGTCATGTGTTTCTCTTTAGGGTCTGTTGGTGCCACCAATATGAATGAACACAGCTCCCGCTCTCATGCAATCTTCACCATTACTATTGAGTGCAGTGAGAAAGGTGTTGATGGAAATCAGCATGTGCGAATGGGAAAGCTTCATCTGGTTGATCTTGCTGTGAGTGTCGACAATTTCTGAGAAAATTAGTAGGCTACCATTAATCACTTCTATCCCATCTAATCACCAATGTACATGCTTCTTCCTCACCTTGCAGGGTTCAGAGAGACAGGGTAAGACTGGAGCCACAGGCCAGAGGTTAAAGGAAGCCACCAAAATAAATCTCTCTCTATCCACACTGGGCAATGTCATCTCTGCTCTGGTGGATGGCAAGAGCACACATGTGCCCTACAGGAACTCCAAACTAACTCGCCTGCTGCAGGATTCACTTGGAGGCAACTCCAAGACCATGATGGTAATGTGAAAGTCCCAAACAGTGTTCAAGTCACACTTGCACTCTGCTCTTCAAACTGAATTTGCATCTGTTTCAAAGTGTGTTGTTGAAATAGTTGTCTGACCTATAAATGTGCACAAACCACTCTGACTCTACTATGTTTCCGTGTCAGTTTTTAAATGACGTACCTCTCTCACCAGTGTGCAAATATAGGCCCTGCAGACTACAACTATGATGAGACCATCAGCACCCTTCGCTATGCCAATAGGGCTAAAAATATCAAGAACAAAGCCCGGATCAATGAGGACCCAAAGGATGCTCTGCTTCGCCAGTTTCAGAAAGAGATAGAGGAGCTGAAGAAGAAGCTAGAGGAGGGTAAGGAACATTTCATCTTCTTCACATGTGAATAACTACACAAACATGCAGTTTGAATAAATGTTATACTATGTGTTGTGATGTGTGATTCTAGGTGAGGAGATCTCTGGCTCAGAGGGCAGTGGATCAGAAGAGATGGATGAGGGTGATGATGAAGGAGGGGAAGCAGGAGAAAGCCGTAGGAGAAGAAGAGGTAAGATTCACCAGTTAATGCACACATCAATTTAAATAACCATTAACATAAATATCAAAAAAATCTCTTATTGTGGTCTTTATAAACCTGTGAAGTGTACATCTGTATGAGATACTTTAATATAGGGTTTAAGTTAATAGCTGAATGGATAATCATTTAATTTCTGTATATTTAGTCTCATCAGTGATGTGTGAGCCCTAAAGTTAACTATCAAACTTATGGTGCTATTGAAGTTAAGTGCTTAATGCTACTCCTTGAAACTAAATGTAACCTAGGACTTTCCCTTGTGTTCTCACCTGTGACTTCCAGCTAAACTAGTACTGATGCAGAGACATTCAGTTCTGAAAATATGATGCAATGCTCTGGTTAATGTAGTCATGTTTCAGGGTGATACTGGAATTGGTATTTCTCTGTATTTTCCAGGTTTTATTATTATTATTATTATTATTATTATTATTATTATTATCATCATTCTTTCCTGTGCTTTAGTATTAGGTTATTCTGAGTTAGTAATTCCCAGATCGTGCGGCTACTGTGAGTATAGTGATGTGTGCATGTGTGCATCCACAGCTGCTGTCTTAGATTTTATATACATAAAGCAGCTACACATTGCTTCTCACACCAACACTTCCCGTGGCTTTTCTGTTTTACTTGTGGGTATGGTGCTTCCTTTGTTTCTCTTCCAGATAGTAGCAGCAGCAGCAGCAGCAATAGTTCAGAGTTTACCCGCTCCTCTTTAGTACCATTGCTCACTGAGGATAAACCTCAGACTAGTGAGTTGGAGCAGCTCTTTGCTCAACCCACCCACCTACCCACTAACTTCAGCCTTTTTCACACATGGAACCCAAAAATGCTAGTTTAATGTTTATTTAAAAATGCTGATTTAGAGTGAAAAAGAGAATTTTAAGTTCAAAATTAAAGTGAAATCTGCTGTGAAAGATCTTTGTGCTGTTCATTCTTAATCAATTGAAGAAAAGAGTGATGAAAACATTGTTAGAGGATATAAGAGTTACAGAAAAGTTATCAGTTTCATGAGCGACTATATGATGACAAAGCATTTTTGGCGTAGGAAAAGTTTCATTGTGGTTTTCTCACACTAACACTTCCAGTAATGGTTAACACACCAGTTAGAGCTGACTTTGAGAAAAATTAAAAAAGTCAATTTGATGAGTTTGACAGTGAATCCTAATATCTACACAGTATTTCAGCGCACAGCTTAAATATATGTGAGATTGGATAAATGCTAAAGCTTTTTCCTCCCTCTCAGTTCCTAGATTACCAACTGAAAGTTCAATATTAACAGTGATATGTCCAGTGTATTGTGGGGGTTTTTGGTGTCATTTTTTGTGTGCACATAGGTGATTTTTCTTAGAGGGAATTTCCTATTTCTTCGATGCTTAAGCAATTTGAGATATTGGTAATATTTCCTTTCTGAAGTCATCTACATCACAATTTTTAAAAGAAAAAAAATCTGTCTTTCTTCAACCCTTTGCAGTAGCTGAGAATGCTGTTTGGAAAAAATAGATAGCATATGCATCATGATAGTGTAGACCTGCAGAAAGAGAAGAACAAGCAGTAACAAGCGCAATAGTGTTTTAGTTTATAGGACCATATATAAAATGCTTATTCATTATATAGGTACTTTATGTTTTATAACTGGACGTTTTTCTAAATGTAGTAATGGTAGTAAACATTTATATTTCTAAAACACAGCAGCTTCATCTGAGTAGGAAATGTGCCAGACCCCATCAGTGCATGTGTGAAAGGGGCTTTATGTTTTCCCTCTGACACTCCTGTAGCTCCAATCCCTCACTTTCACTGACCACTCTCTTGTGTTTTCCTAAACAGAAGGATTTACATGAAAATAATTTTAGTGTTTTCTGACTTGTAAGGGCTGACAAGGATGTCCTATGACAGATGCTTTTTAACATGCAGGGCATCAAAAAGAAATAAAAGTGTTGAACCATGGATATTATCAGAGATTCATAGTTACATATAGTTACTTTGCATGTTGTCAAAAGTAAAAGACCCCAGTTTTGACACTTCTGAATTTTTCAGCTTCTACACCTCTAACTGGCTTTATCATGTAATCTGTTAACCTTTCATCAACATGATTCATTTTGTCACCTGTGTTTTGGTTCCTTAGTTGTACTCACTGATTTTTTTCTTCATGGCTTTCTGTCATTATCCCTGAAACTTTCTTTGTTTGATCTATCTCTCTCTCCCTCACCTTGGCTTTCCTGTACGTGGCATTGAAGTCTGTAGAGTCATAAGACTTTGAGGATCATTCTGTAATGTGTTACTGTTTGTCTCTCTCTCTCTCTCTCTCTCTCTCTCTCTCTCTCTCTCTCTCTCTCTCTCTCTCTCTCTCACACTCTCTCTCTCTCTCACTCTCTCATGGTCAAATGCTGCCTGTCTGAAATGCTATACACCTCTTTATTGAAGAAGAAAGAGGTTGGTGTATGAATCTGTCATATAGCAATGTCTCAACTTGCAATAAATAATCCAGATGGTTGCTGTGTGGTTTAGTTATTACACTTCTAACTTCACTAACAGGGTAACAAACAGGTGTGTCACTATAAGTATTTTTTCTTTGCCTCAGCACTGCTATTATTAGGAGGAATCATATACTTTTTTCTGATTTTTTGCTTACACTAACAAAAATGACTTAATACTGTGCACTATCAAGTAAAAACTTTGTACTGGAAGACTCCAATTGCACTCACAGTTAATACTGGCATTCTTCTAATGGAAACTAAAACTAAATTCAATGCATTTATTCAGGAAACGTGTGTAAAACAGCACAGGTTAAATAATACTAATGCTGATGTAAAAATGCATTAGTCTGCAGTGTAATTCACTTTTAATAATCTTTACTTACACAATTCTTTGGGGAAGCTATGTAGATGAAGACAACCTCCTACCTAAGACTCTGTTTGATACCCTATTTTTCTTTAAAGGGAAGAAGAAGGTTTCCCCAGACAAGATGGTGGAGATGCAGGCAAAGATTGAAGAAGAAAGAAAGGCCCTGGAGGCTAAGCTTGACATGGAGGAGGAGGAGAGGAACAAGGCGAGAGCAGAGCTGGAGAAGAGAGAAAAGGACCTGCTCAAAGCCCAGTGGGTCCAAAAAAATGGAGTAAAACAAAAAGTTTGATTTCTGTCAACATGTCCTAAGTGTCTCATTTTATCTACTTAGGCAGGAGCATCACATTCTGCTGGAGAAACTGTCAGCCTTAGAGAAGAAGGTGATCGTGGGTGGGGTAGACCTTTTGGCCAAAGCAGAGGAGCAGGAGAAGCTCCTGCAGGAGTCCAACAGTGAGCTGGAGGAACGTCGCAGAAGGGCAGAACAGCTGCGGAAGGAGCTAGAGGAGAAAGAGGTAAGAATAGGACTGTTCATCTAGTTTAATGTACACACCACAGTCAGAAAAATTCCACTACCAAGTGTTGCATTAAGTAAATAGTCATTCAGGGTAAGTGGCACGAAAAAGCATCAGTTGCATCACACATTTATAAAACCTCAATGCCAAAATAGTTTAGATGCTGTGTAAAATGTAAATAAAAAAGCATTTTTGGATCATGTGCTCGTATGGCTTCTTTGTATGATTGCACAGTGAAATGTGTGAGCCTATGCAGTAATTTCCATTACAGAATCATTACTGGATTTACTGTAGGACTGCCTGAGGGCCCAAAGGTCACAGGTATTCAGGATCTTTACACTTGTCTCTTTCACACAGAGATTTCTCCAGATTCTGTGAGTCTTTTGATTATTTTAACTACTGTAGCTGATAATTCAGAGTCTTTGCATTTAATGGAACATTATTCTAAGATTATTTCACAATTTTTTGGACGCAGTTTTTCATAGATCGGTGAACCTCTGCTCATCTTTACCTCTGACTGACTCTTTCTACATACTGTTTTTACACACAGTCATGTTTTTTACTGACCTGTGGCCAGTTACCTAATGAGTTATAAAATGTTACTCTGGCTGTTTATTTTCAGTATCACTTTTCCAGTTTTACATTGCCCCCATCCCATCTCCTCAGTTTTTTTGTGAGGTGTTGCTGTCAAATTATGAATTATGATTTTTATATGGGGTACATATAGATATACCAGGAATTCTGTCTGTCCATTGGCACACATTCTTTACGTGTCCCCTTCTCTCAATTTTTTTTTTTTTTTTTTTACAAATTTTTGAAAATTTTGTGAAAAGATTGAAAGTTAACACTGGACTTGCACTGATTAATCGGCCATGCTCGGAAATTGACCACTTTTCACGTGATCGGCCATGACCGTTAACGGCTGAGGGTGTGTTCCATGCTGTACATACCTCACAGTGAGAATGAGCACACCACCATACGACCATACAAAGTGAAAATGAAATAAGACGCTTTACGAATTCCTCTAAGTCTCCCGCTGTTGTGCACCTCATTATCCTTTTTTCTACCTTTGGAAACTTTAATTTGAGGGGCCAGGACATTTGTTTAAGGGGGCATTGCCCACTCTTACCCCCGCAGGACCCGCGGGTAACCGGCTGATGCACTACATGCACTACAAAGCATGCAGAAGTTGGGAATTCTTAAATGGTGTTCTGGTCCGTTCAGTGCAGGGGTTCGCCTTGTTCTCCACATATGTAGAGGCACTTGCTTTTTTCCAAGGTTCTGTTAGATTATTTAAAAGTAAAACTGAGTTGCAACGTGTAATATGTATGGTCTAGGATAATGTGTTTCTAAAGCAGATGGTCTGAGCGACATCAGAATAAAAGTTGGGTGTGTATGATAATTTTTCTTCAAATATGATAATTTTCAGCTGCTGGTATGATACGGGACTCACTAAAAACCCTGCATTTCAATCAATGCACCTCTTTTCATACAGAAAGCTGCTACCTTTTTGCACACTTTCCTTCTATTTCTAAAATAAATGTTCTTATGGGAAAGTTACTTGTTACAATGTCTTGTGTGTTGTGTTTAGAAAAAAAGTAGATTGGAATCGGCCATCCAGCACCCTGCGTATCGGAAATCAGGATCAGCCCAAAAATTGTAATCGGTGCAAGTCTAGTTAACACTCAAAATGAATCCCTGGGTAGGCAGGGTATCACTGAGCAGGAGGGGCAAAGTGTTGTGTGACTGGGGTAGCGGTATTAATAAGCTCCGCTTACTTTTTCACTGTTTTTTCTTAAAATGGTACATGGTTTCCCTTTAAATATCTGATCTTGTCTATGTTCTGTTGTGAATAAAATATGGGTTCATGAGATATGCTAATCATTGTCTTCTGTTTTGTTGTTACAAAAGTTGTAACTTTTGGAATATGATTACTACTCATTCTACAGTTTTGTAATGTTGTGTTTGCTAAGATGCAATGAAAAAACTAAATAAATGTTGTAAGACTTCATTGTTTCCACTAATACAGTCCAGTCGGTACCATTTTAGTCATGCATGCCATGTGAGTATTCATTTCAGCTGTGTCTGGTGTTGATAACAGGGTATGGTGTCACAGAACACATCATCTTGTATGTGATAGTGACCTTGGTTTTATCTGTTGTTTTTACAGTGAAATGGCTCTATCATTGTGGTCAAAAAATTGTAAGATTGTAGTGTTTACTTTTACTTAATATCTGTCATTTGGTTTATACATTTATAAACATGGATTATTCAGATAAAACCAAATAAGAACCACCATCCTCAGAATATTGTAAAAGTCAGACTTGAAAGTTAATTTATATGGAGTTATATGAAATATATTTGTCTTCTGCCTCTTAGCTATACAGTTACTTCTACTGCCTGCTCTTTTACTTTATGTAATGAAAGAATTAACTTGTAATAACTGATCCTTCTCATTTCTATAACAGCAAGAACGTTTGGACATTGAGGAGAAGTACACAAGCCTGCAGGAGGAAGCTCAAGGGAAAACAAAGAAGCTCAAGAAAGTGTGGACCATGCTGATGGCTGCCAAATCTGAGGTGTGCACCACACGCAGAAGTGTAATACTGGGGACAGCAGGATGGTGGAGCTTATAGGGACAATGATACAAAGGGATAATTTACCTCAAGGCTAATCCAGGGGAAAATCAATAGCAGCTGTTGCTTCATTTTTGATTGACCTCTGAAAGAACAACTGGTTTGTTTTGTTGTTAGATGGCAGATTTACAGCAAGAGCATCACAGAGAGATAGAGGGACTCCTGGAGAACATTCGCCAGCTGAGCCGAGAATTGCGGCTCCAGATGCTCATCATAGACAACTTTATTCCTCAGGAATACCAGGTGTGTGGTCCAGTACCTGTGATGTATGTGGTTCACTTACATTTGGGCAGAAACTGGAGATACATATAAACCCCCTTTGCTCCTTTTTTCCTTTCCTTTAACTGAACTTTTTGCAAAGTTTAGTTGCTATTGTGTGCATTCATAATGCAACAGACACTTTTGGCTAAAAAGCAGCTAATACAGTTTGTCTAGTAATAAACAACTTAAGTTGATTAATATGTCATAAATATCCTCTAGGAATATATGCTTGGTTTGATACTAGATACCTAATTAAAGAACTGGCTCGTATGAGCTTTGCACAGCTGATAATGTCTGCAACTGATTCATTTTTGTAGGAGATGATAGAAAATTATGTGCACTGGAATGAAGACATTGGAGAATGGCAGCTGGTGAGTTTTCTTTACATCACTTACACTCACACCACAAGCCCAGCAATTACAGTTGGGTTTGTTAAATGGTGCACATTTTAGTTAAGGATAGTTAAGGTTACATGTTTTTCTGGTAACATGTCTTTCTAACTTCATCTTTCAGAAATGTGTGGCGTACACTGGCAACAACATGAGAAAACAGACTCCTGCACCAGACAAAAAAGAAAAAGATGTAAGTTCTTTGTATATTTATGTCAACTTGAAGAGTGTTTACATCAGGGGTCTCAAACTCCGGTCCTCGAGGGCCACTATCCTGCATGTTTTAGATGTATCCCTCTTCCAACACACCTGATTCAAATGATAAGCCTACCATCAAGCTCTGCAGAGCCTGATAACGACCATCAGGTGTGCTGGAAGAGGGAAACAACTAAAACATTGCAGGATACCGGCCCTCGAGGATCTGAGTTGAGACCCCTGGTTTACATGCATTGAATGCTTTTACTTGTGCCTGTTGTCTCTGTCTCCTGTAGCCATTTGAGGTGGATCTGTCCCATGTGTATCTGGCCTACACAGAGGAGAGCATGCGGCAGTCATTGATGAAACTTGAGAGGCCCAGGACCTCAAAGAGTAGCAAGAGTGGACGTCCCAAAACTGGACGAAGGTAATCAAGTCTCTCCACTGTAGGGGCAGAAATTGCTTGGATATTATCAAGATGCATTTAATGACAAGCTGATTGATGACCAGTTTTTGATTCAAGCTCATTCACTATGCAGTAAATACAAAAAGAGCTGTTGGTGTCAGTGCAGTGTCTTCTAAAACATGAATTCCTGGTGTTAGTCTACAGTACAGCTATACTGGTTCTGATCCAGGTCCCTGTCTGACAAACAGAAAACTATGTGTGTCTGTGTAAGAATATAACTTTTTAGCATGTACAAAGCTGCATTACATTGAAAGCATGTTAATGTTACGTAATATTTCACAGTTTAAGTGTCTTTAGTCAGAGGTTAGTCTGAAATAAACATGTGGCTTGGGGTTTCCTGTTAGTAATATCTTGTACCCATGAAATCAAACAGGATGTCTGACTGCTACTTGGGTGGATTCTATGAACTGGGGTTCATTTTGGTACCTGGCACTTTGCCAGCTTTTTTTAGACCTAATAATAATTGAGAAATATGGACATATTTCCCCCAGGATGTACCTAATGATGACCTCGGATAAATGCAAAAAAATCATACTCTTGCTCTGAGCCATCCCAAAATTAATGAATTTTAATAAAATACTGGGGCTAAAAATAGGACCAAATTGGGCCAGGAAAAGCTACCTATATGTCAGTGCATTTGATCTGGAAAGCAACGCTTAAAATGGTCTTATATACTGCTATAAATAAAGACAGTGTTAAATTGTCGATCCTAGTAGTTTTTCTAATCCAGATATACGGGGTTTTTTATGATCGGCAGTCTCATCCAAGGTTTCGTGTGTAACCCATCGTGTCCACTCACATTACATGCAGAACCTGCCCATTTAAACACAAATAAATTGTGAGTGATTTTGCAACAGCGGTCATTTATGTGGAACATTCTGCCTTGCATAATTAGTTTAATTCCCAAAATGTACCTGTGAGAGAATAAAAAGATATTAATTTTTTTTTACTGTGTTACATGCAGATTTTTGTATAAAATAATATAAAAATATGTTTTATCTGAAAAATAGTTTCTCTTTTATGTCAATGAAATATGTATTTTTAAAATAGACCCAAAGCGTTTCTAAACTTGGTTCATAACATTAATCTACATCTGGTTTGAATTTTTAGCCCCTCTGTCCTGTTTTTAGGGACCAGTTTCATAGAAGCACCCATTTATAATTTACACCTTTAAAAAAGAAAAAAAAAAAATCAGATGCCTATCCAGTCTGACAAAAAACACTTGCAGTACCAACTGGAATTATTTCTGAGACATAATTCTTTTTACTCTCATACCCACTGCTGTTTTTCTACTTATTTTCTACTTACTTTCTCAGAGATAATATTGACTGTTGGTTATTTAAACTTACAGGCTGAAAGAGTTTTTATTTTTTTCTGTTACTAATAACTGGCCTATATATAGTCTGCTGATTTGCAGTTTAAGCATGATCATATCTGCCTAATAATGATCGCTGTTATTCTGAGAATTGAAAAGGCAGAAAGCTTCCTGAAGTTGGTGATAACAATTATCACGTCTCCATCTCCACACAGGAAAAGATCAGCAAAACCTGATGCTGTAATCGAATCCCTTCTGCAGTGAAGACATTTCAACCTTCATGTTAGTCAAGTCGTCCAGTCTGGAGAATTTACTGTCGAACATTATTTAAAAGATTATCTGAATACACTGTATAGTTGACAATGTTTTAAATGTGAAGGTAAGATTTGCTTGGGGACGACCCATGGGTTCGTGTAAGCCCTCTTGGACAAGAGGATCTTTTATCTGTATGATACTGTAAGACTTAGTGAGGATGTCTCAATGCACCACTAACATTCAGGACATAATCTGCCATGAACCAAATTCACCTGCAACATCCAGAAAAAGTTTAGTTAGAATATTAAAAAAAACAGAAGTGGAAATGAATTTGAGACGAGATTAAATCTGTATAAATTTGTTTATTTCACAAGCCAGTGGTTCATGACGGACACCACAATAATCAAGTCTTAGCGTCTAATACATGTGACTGAAAAGTGCGCTTTATTCTTTTTCCATATAGGTCAGATGCATAGGGTCATGCATGCCAGACAGCCCCTATTTTAGTGCCATTTGCTAATCTAAACAAATCATCTTTTTATTTTTTAAATGTCAGAGCACTCTGTGATGTACTGAAATACACAATACATACTTTATGCCTTAGTATAATGCACTAGTATGAGATTTTTGTGGAGCTAATTTAACTTATGTTCAGTAGTTGACATAAACTGACTTTTCTTTTGTATCAAAATGTATGTCAAATGTTTACATACACCAAACAGTGGATATTTTATTTATTAAATTATTTTAATGTTTTATCCCACACTGTTGTTTCATTATTAAATTTGTGTTATTGCAATCAATATGCAGCCAGTATTCTTTTATTAATGTTTGGACTATAAAATGCCAGAAAATGAAATCATGTTTCCCAAAACCCCAGATGATATCCTCAAATGTGTTGTTCTTGTTTCGCTGGGATGAAAGAATTTTGATCTCTCTACTAAAAAAGTACTTTTTACCCTCTGCCCTCACCGCGGGGTATTGTCATCAGTTCATCATCCATCTGTATGTGCACAAACTTTGGTGTGGACTGAAGGCCAAGGTTTTCAAGTGTGGGCATGTTATGTTTTACTACAGCCACTAAAAGCAATTATTGATTTTCCAAAACATTGCAGGTTAATTTAAGAGTCAACAACTTGAATTACTGGAGTGTTCCATCTGTCTAGAAGTGGAGCGTCAGAAAATCCTTGCCCAGTTCTTGACAGTTAAACAGCTGACGTAGACTTCAGTGACAAAGTAGAATCGTTGAAATCTAATCTATGAATCCCACAATCGAGAAAAAAATGTAAGAGTCATTGAATTCAGTACAATCATCAGTGTTCTGGAACTGTAAAGGACTTCAATGGTGAAAATAGCTAGATCTCTTTGCTACAATTCATAGAAGACTACATATTAGCTATTGTTTTTAAGTTTATGATGTGAATATGGAAAAATTTTCCAGTTGAAGAATGACAAAGGTTACTCTTGAATTCTCTTTGAATAATTAACACCTTTTTTGTACATCTTAAAGGATATGACAGGCCCTTGAGAAGTCATGGTAAACTTGAGAGACTTTGAAAAAGTGTGTGGGAACCCTGGAAATCATGCACAAAAAATTACTGTGAAAAATGGAAACTTAAACCAACCACTGTCACATTATAATTTATTGATATATAAATACACAGAATAGAAAAATAACATCTGTAGTAAAATAAATAATCACAGTTTACAAAGAATCTCATTTGCAATTTGCATCAGTGCATCTATGCTTTGCACAATCATTGATGTCCTCAAGCAGGCTCCTGATGCCATATCGTGAACCGCTGGGTGTACATTCAGTTTGATTCATCTGAAAGAAATTCATCAAGATGTGAATCTTACATTGACATATATGTTGCTGAATGCAGGCCAAAAATTACAGTATGCTGATCTTAATTGAACTGAAAGAGTAAATTTTTGAAATGTAAATTTTGAGCTTAAAAAAGTTGGTAATTACAGCACAGTAAATTTGTCTTTACCTTCTTTATATACTCTTTAATTTGACGGTGGAGTCTATTTATCCCATGTATTTTTGAGTCTTTAATAGGGTCTAATGACTTCTCAGCCAAGCAAAAGAAATCACACTGTAAATAAAAGGCACAAGTTACATTCAACATCTACTTTATCAGAAAAAGAAAAAAAAAACAATTAATGTGCATAATAATTATGTTTTGTACATACCACACATACTGGTGATCCATCCGATGGTTTTGCTACCTCTTGGTTTGCGAACTTCAGTGACAAGATAAAAATGTCAATGTGGTACAGATAAACACATGCAGACAAATTAACTACATGTAGGTTCACTGTTTTCTTACCGTCTGATTGGAAATTTTCTTCACGTCTTGAATTATGTCTCTCAGCAGTGGGTCACATCTAAGTGTCGCTGTGCGGACCATCGCAACCAGCAGCATCACCATCAGCAGAAAACAGTGAAAGTTCTTCATGTCTTTGAAGGAGAGCAGGAGCAGCACTGTCAGGTTGAGCAGAAAAGTTCTCATCCTCCAACATCAAGCAGATGCTACTTATAGTGTCATTACCAGCAGACCACAGAATAGACACGTCATGGGGGAAGGCTGATGCGTATCTATCTTTGTATCAAATTTTCCACTAGGTGCTGTTTTAATTATCAGCATATTAGTGAGCAGTTACCTGAAAATTTTTCACCAAGAGTTGCTTATGTGAAGAACTTAGAGCCATAAAGGAAATGGACCTGAGACGCTAATGAGAAGATCAACCATCTTCAAATAAAATGTGACTATTGTGCAAACCCTTCTTGCACTAAACATATTGAAAAGGCATAAGCAGCATAGAATTACTCATTATAAATTGATTGCAATGAGGGCTGCTTATTAATGATAGTATTATCACCTCTGATTTTCCCTCTATGACATGTCAAAACTTCACCTTTGTGTGGGCACATGGGAAGTATTCTGACTCAAGCTTTGTCCCACACATCAGAGGAAGATATGACTGGTAGAGAGTATTACTGTTATCTTCAGTTTTTGCAGACCCTTAATCAGCTGCTGGTATAGACATGTATTTTTCAAATCACACTTAATACCAAGTTTAATGAAAAAAAAAAAAAAAAACCTGAAGTGTAAATGAAGCACAAAGTCAAAATCTTGGTCTTTAAAAAACCCACAAAGCTTCTCAAATTTTAATGTTAACAAATGGAATATACAAAAACTGATTGGAGTAAACATGCCAATAATAATAATAATAATAATAATAATAATAATAATAATCATCATCATCATCATCATCATCATCATCATTAAAAAAGAACTAATTTTGTTGTATGAAAATGAAAAAGTCAGCCACATGGAAACCTCAGATTGAAAACAGTATATAATGACTGATAAAAGAAAGCATATGTTTCCTTTTTTTGCACTAGTGCACCACCAACTGACTACACTTGGAGAAACAGGGGTCGAATAAAGTCATGTGTGCAAAGAAAAAGAAGTCTTAATTGGTTAGTCTCAAGCAAGGCCTCAGTATCTGTGGTGAAAATCAAAAAAGACAATTTGAGTCTGTGCCAAAATCAAAGTAAGACAAGCCAAGTCTCTGTTCAAGTCAAGGAATTTCTGATAGATTGTCCTACGTGAAAAGTTGAGCCACTGATAGTCTTTCAAATGAACAACAGTGATGAGTGGAGTTCCAATAGTTACCTCCGCCAAGGAGGTTATGTTTTTGCCAGGGTTTGTTAGTCTGTTTGTCTGTCCGTTAGTGTGCAACATAACTCAAAAAGTTCTAGACAGAGTTTGATGAAATTTTCAGGGTTTGTTGGAAATGGGATAAGGAAGAAATGATTAAATTTTGGTGGTGATCGGGGGTAGGGGGGCCCACGGGGGGGGGGGGGGCACGGACCAGAAAATTTCATCAAAATCTGTCCATAACTTTTTGAGTTATGTTGCACACTAACGGACAGACAATCAGACAGACAGACAAACAAACCCTGGCAAAAACATAACCTCCTTGGCGTGGGGGGGCCCACGGGGAGGGCCACTGATCAGCCTTGGCGGAGGTCTGTGCTCTCCGAGTGCTTCTAGTTCACTGATATGTTTCATTCCTCTGTTTAATATTTCATTTGGATGGTTTTTTTTACCGTGATTAATGCCTCTTGCATTAGCAATCACCAATTCATACAACAATATGGCTAGTCATCTGCTACAAGTTCAAATCAAGTCTTTTATGAATGCTCATGTAAATCCAAAGAACTTAAACACTTAAACACAGAGAAGTATTTTTGTGTCTCCACATTGAACCTTACTGAGTGATTTATATGTATTATTTTATCCTCTGCATCAGTTTAAATATGTATTTTCCTATATTTAATTCACTGATGATGCAGACGTTCATTAAAGCTCAGAATAAATTCAGAGGTTTTTACCTCCGCCAAGGAGGTTATGTTTTTGCCAGGGTTTGTTTGTTTGTCTGTCTGTCTGTCTGTCCGTTAGTGTGCAACATAACTCAAAAAGTTATGGACAGATTTTGATGAAATTTTCAGGGTTTGATGGAAATGGGATAAGGAAGAAATGATTAAATTTTGGTGGTGATCAGGGTGGGGGGGCCCACGGGGGGGCCCATTTCCAACAAACCCTGAAAATTTCATCAAAATCTGTCCATAACTTTTTGAGTTATGTTGCACACTAACGGACAGACAAACAGACAGACAAACAAACAAACAAACCCTGGCAAAAACATAACCTCCTTGGCGTGGGGGGGGCCCACGGGGGGGGCCACTGATCAGCCTTGGCGGAGGTCTGCGCTCTCCGAGTGCTTTTCTAGTTATATTAGAAACAGAGAAAACTGAAGAAAAAGTGGCTTTTTCAGTAAAATATATCATTAACCGAACATAAAAACAAGCATGTCCAACCACTGTCATTTGTCAGCCTATGTCAACCTAATGTCACCTTCTCCTACACTGATTGTGAATCAGTGTTGGAGAAGATGACATTGTTTGCACATTCACTACAGAGCCTCTTAATGTCCAAATGGCTCATATCTGATGATCACAAAAAGCTGAGAAACTGCATTTTCCTTTAATTATTTACATGTACTGACAGGAGTAGTAGTTCAGCAGTTAGTTAATCATTTTACATCAGTAGATGTTTGAGGTCACCAGTGACTGGTTAGGGCTCTGAGGGTTAAGTCTGACTTTAGTTAAGTCACCTGATTCAAGTCCACACCGTCTGTGAGGAAGGGACCCAGTTTCAGTTATTGTGTACTTTTCAGGATTCTCATCACAATCATTCATTTATTTTAAACCTGGGAACAAATATTCAATCTCAATATTTCCACAGTGGAAGGTTGTGGTGTATACCTTGAATGAATCCAACTCTTCTGTTTCACAACAAAAGTAATAAACTATATCAAACTGTGAACTATTCAATTAATGATCATATAATATATGCTAATTTCTTTAACTGAATAGGCCTCTTATACATATACACATACATATTTGCCATTAGTTAAATATAATCATATCAGTTCTCCATTTGAATTTTTACATGACAGATTTAACATTTTACTAGAATGTTTATGAGTTTTAATAATAAAAAAAAATGTAGCTTTGTAATGTGTAAAAGTGTGTGAGAAAGTGGGACCTCAGGGAGCGGGAAAGCGTCTGAACCGGTCAGCCAATAGCAACGCGCACAGGATTTAGGCTGGATGCGCCATTTTACTGCGTCCACAGCCATCCGGCAAGATGGTCCCCTTGCTTTGTCTCCCCTGACCGGAGTTGTTTCGGCATTCACAGGCTGGTTTTCCTTCCGTGACATCGAAAATCTGTACCGCTGGCTCACTTGCACCTCGAAGAAACCGTGTCTCTGTTATCCGAGAAATGAGTGCGGTGAAAAGTAGGTAAGAGCACTGTTTAATCTGGTTGTACAGTCAAGTCATTTTTGCATTGATCACAGTGCTACATTTGCTAGCGGAAAGCCGGGCCATGAGTGGCTACCTGCTCGTTAGCTCGCTAGGCTAGCTCAGTTGTAGCTGTTAGCTAGGTAGCCGGCAATGTTCAAGTTCGTACATACGCATATTCACATGTTCATTCATGCACACCAGGTTGCATGTCGTTTCAACGGGCTTATCTGTGAAAACAGTAGTCTTTGTGGAAAGTGTTGAGCAGCGAGGCTTGCTTATTGTTACTTTAGATGCCACCAGGTAATGCCAGCCTGCGGTTAGCGCACTGGCTCGTGTCATGGCATTGTCAGAGGCAGGGACGCCGTTCGTGCATTTTTCGATGCATGCTCGTGCAGTGGATCTAGTATGCATTGCCGAGATTGCAATGTTGCCAAGGCAACAGGGGGCTTTGTAAGGAGTTCTGCATTAATGTTGTGCGCCAAACATGCTAATGTTAGCATGTCTAAACTTGGCATCTACCACAGTCAGGAGTTCCTGTGTTTTCAAAACATTGGCTAGATACGTTCAGGATAAAAGGGCTGCACGCAAATGCAGAAGTGTGCTCCGCCTCGAAAGCGCCTTGGCTTTTTGGGGTAAAGTTAAGGCCTTGGTTGTTGTTGGTGGGACTGAGGAATAGCTCGACGCGTCTCATAGCGATGTTATCAGCACATTATGATGACGCAAAACTGCAAAATAAACAGCGGTGCCTGTGTCTAACAGTGATGTACCCCAAATGAAGACACGGATTGACGTGCATTTACAACCAATCAAATTCTAATTACGCCAGTAAGCTGATCGTGTTATTTATTACCTTCATGTTATAAATTCTGATTAATTTTGTTAGCTTTTTCAACATAGCGGGAAGTCTATGATAACGTTTATAGTCTTTCACATGTTATGGTACAGTTGGTCCCAGGCTTAATCGTGTTTTTAATGCCGCAACTTTGGAAATGAGGCTGCCTCACTGCCGTTTTTAGTGTGTGTTTATTCTTTTTAATCTTGTGCTATGCTATTAGATTATATGCAGTATATCGGTGTCCAAATAAGACTTTATGTCTTTCTAGGTAAAATGAGTCTGGCTTCTTCTGAATCAAACTTAGACCAAATGGCAGAAAAAACAGAGGAGGTAACTATATGGATATTATTTGATAATTTTTATATTTTCACAAATGATGGGCATTTCTTGTTTCAGTTGTGCCTAGATCTTCATGTTCTTCATCTCATGTTTTTCAAATAATATTTTGTTTTTTCCAGCCTGGTAGTTCAACGGACACTATGAAGCCATCCTCTTCTCGTAGCAAGAGGTGTGACACTGTTTTTTATTCCATGCTCTCAGAACATCTATTGTACTCCTAGGCACAATGTAAAGGCACTAAAACTTTGTATTCACACATTTTAGGAAGTCCACCACTGTGTCAAAGCACGCTGCACTAAATGAAACCAACGCTTCGGCTGAGAGTGACCATGAAGGTGCCACTTCTGACAATCCTTCAGACAGCAACACAGACACTGTGTCTAAAGGTATAATGAACTGTTAAGGGCTTTGTTGATGTTAGTGTTGTTAATGCTGAACAGGATGCTGATTTTGGAGATGTTTAATGCTGTCTCTGTAGGAACTTTAGTGATGAGGCCAGCTGGGAATGAAAATGAAGGTGCCATGAAGCTCAGAGTGGATTTCAAACAGAAACATACAGGTTAAACACTTATTTTTTTGACTTTGGAGAGTTTTTGGTGAGATAGTGTTGCATATGCACACAGATTTTAAAATAAATGAAAGTAATAGTATTAAAGACATTTATTTGTCTTTCACACAGATGATACCCTGGAGAAGAATGTCAGCTGCACTGCCTGTGGAAAGCAAGTAAACCAATTTCAACGCCAGTCTGTGCATGAGCACCCTGTGCTGAAAGTACTGATTTGTAAGGTAGGGATTTCCAAATGGAGATATGCAGATGTTTTCTCACCATTGCATTAAAGATTGCCTTCTGTTTATTGTTACTGTGTAAACATACATATAATTTCCTTTTGTTTTAGTCATGCTTCAAATATTACACAAGCGATGACATTAGCAGAGACTCTGATGGAATGGATGAGCAGTGCAGGTATGAAATGCATCCAATTTCTTTCCTCTTTAAATCTGCTACATCTTTATTCAGGCATTCATACCTGAATAAATAAGTAGTAGTGGCAGTGTTTAAGTGAAATTGACAGTCTGCATGAGCACAACAATTGACTTGACTATTAAACTGATTTAACTTCAGTGATTTTTAACATCTAAGATGCCCATGAAAGTTTATTTTCAGTTGCGTTCAAAGGACTTAAAGCGGCAGGAGCTGAAATCTGAAGGAAAGATGCCAGAATTTGGGAAAGCATACCTTCCTTCTGCAGCTCTCTTTTTTTCAATCCAAATCAAAAGACTAAATGTAAATATAGATGATGTTGTTTCATGCTGTTATGGAACATAAAGCCACTTCTGTGCTGAGACACAGTAAAGTCACATTCATGTCAGAATCTTATCAGAGCTTGGTAATTACAGCTGCTAATCATGTTTTTAACTCCCAGCTGTCTGGAAATGGCTAAGATTAGAAAATTATTTTTTTACTATCAAATACAGATGCAAGGAGTTGATATAGAATTTGTGTGTCCTTTGAGACCACTTGTATTATAATATACTGAAAAATATTTCTAGGGTTTGCAGATTTAAGCTAGTTACACAAAGAAATTAATTCAGTGGAATATTATCAAAGAAATGTTGACGTCATTTCTTTCAAATAATTTATTTCTGCTTCAGACATTGTTTTTGTGGAATTCTTACCTAAATGCTACTACTTCTTGGAACCAATCCATGTTTAGTTAAAACTGTTGAACCCTTGACCTTTTTTGTTCTTAGGTGGTGTGCTGAAGGAGGGAAGCTTGTTTGCTGTGACTACTGCAACAATGCTTTCTGCAAGAAGTGCATCCTGCGCAACCTGGGTCGGAGGGAGCTGTCAACCATCACTGATGAGAACTCAAAGTGGCATTGCTATGTTTGCAGGGCTGAACCCCTTCAAGATCTGGTTTCCAAATGCCACCGCATTATGGAAAAACAAGACCATGTGCAACTCAAGCAAAGAAAACTAGATAAAACAGAGGAGCACGAGAGCAAAAAACACAAAAGCAAACCAGTCAAAGAGCACAAAGCTGTTGTCAATGGGAAAGAACACCTTGAAGGCTCAGGGACCATGACATTCTCCTACAAGAAACTGCAAGTACCCAAAGAACTTATAAAGAAAACTAAAAAGCTTGTTGAAACTACTACTGGGCTGAACAATACATTCATCCAGTTTATTCAGCAGACGACAGAGGAGCATGAAGAGAAGTCCATCAGGTATCGACATTTGAAAGCCTTCAGAGCAGTACTTAGTGACTTGAAAAAAGCCCATACTGCTTTGGAAGCAGCGTTAGAGCCTGAGTTCAGAAGCATGGAGCTGCAGAATGGTAATGAAAGGGAACCTATTGTTAGAAAAACCACTGGTACTACAGCCCCTGTTGAAAGTGATGAGGTGGACGATGAAGCTGATGCGTTTGATGAGTCAGCAGCAACTGAGGAGCCTTTTGAGGACATGAGTGAGACTGCTGCACCTGAAGAACCACTTGAGGACATCGATGAGGCAGTTGTAGCTGAGGAGCCTGTGCAAACCATTGAGGAGGTGGCAGCAGCTAAGGAGCCCATTGAGGACATGAGTGATGCAGATGCACCTGAAGAACCGGTTGAGGACGTCGATGAGGCAGCTGTAGCTGAAGAGCCATTGGAAACTGTTGAGGTGGCAGCAGCTAAAGAACCTTTTGAGGATATGAGTGACGCAGCTTCACCTGAAGAACCAGTTGAGGACACTGATGAGGCGGCTACAGCTGAAGAACAAGTTAGCATCAATGAGGTGTCTGCAGCTAAGGACCCTGGAGAGGACAGTGATCAAGTGTCAGATAAGGTTGAAACAAAAGAAAACCAAACTGGCATGGAACTAACCAAAATCTCAATTAAAACTGAGAACTGTGAAGATGACTTGGCACACACTGGTGAAATGTCCTTAGATCAAGATATAATGTCAGTTCCTCCATCAGTTCCTGAAGAGCTGTTTCAAATGGTTGAGAGCCTTGCTGATTCCACCATGCTTACACAAACTGATGCTGATATGGACCCAGTTGCCGATAAAAAGTCCAATGGAAACTCATTGGATACTAAACAGCCCCAGCCCAAGGTAAAAAATCTCATAGTCAAACTAACTCCAGTGCCCATAGTGACGACACGTGAGTCGAAGTCCCTCAGGTCCAAAAACAAAGGAAACGATGAAGAGATGTCAGTCAAATGTAAAAAAGAGTGTAAGAAGGAACAAGAAGATGCAAGCCCACCTCCCAGCCGCCGTTCAAGTCGAGTTAAAACTACACCTTTGAGGAAGCAGGCTGAGAATAAGGACAAGGAAGACTCCTCTGAGTCAGAGTCAGATGAAGACCATAAGCGCAAAGCTAAGCCCTCCAAGAAATCGAATAGCATCAAAAAAGAGGAGAAGCATTCCAAATCTAAGGAAAAGACACTGGACTCAGACTCTGATGAAGTTCCAAACATATTACTTGAGAAAGCTGCTGAAGACCACAGTTCAGATGAGGAAAAGACAAGCACAAGTGCTAAAAAGCGTTTATTCAAACTAAACAACAAATCCTCGCAAGATGCAGACAAAGCATCCAAACGCAAGAGGAAGTCCGAAAGCTCTGGTTCAGACTCAGAAAATAGAGCTAAGAAGACATCCAAGAAGAAGAAGAAACAGAACGGTTCAGACTCCTCTGACACTGACAGGGAGGATGAAGCAAAGGGTAAGGTGAGCACAGCAAAAAGAAGATCTAGCCGCGTCAAAAAACAGGATGAAGCAAAAGAAGTGGAAAAGAAGTCCTCAGAGAAGAAGACAGGTGAGCATAGAAGGTCCTATGAAAAGAAGCGCAAAGGATCCAGAGCAGCCTCCAAGCTACAGTCATCCTCCAGCGAGGATGAGGATGAGGGGGAACAGCAAGCTGAAGGTGACTCCGGACAAGACAGTGACGATCAGAAGATCAAGCCTATAGTGGAGAATGTGATGGGAGGCAGTGGACATTTCCATCAGTCCTCAGGTAATCTGTGGCCTTTACCTATTTGTTCTGTCAGTTGTGTAGCTCATGCATAGTTCTGTAAGGTCTGCTTTAAATTTGGTATAAAGTTTACATTAATGATATGTTCAAGCTAGTTACTTTAAAACTAAAGTTGTGTTGAACATTGCACCACTATGAGATAAGGTTCATTTCAACCACTCTGCTGTAAAACCCAAATTCACCAAAGTTACAGTTGCAGAAAATGACATTTTACTACCTGTTGCCAGTTGGTAAATTGTTGTATTGTAATTGAAGTTTTTTGGTTGTTTTTTTTTCTTTTTTTAAAAAAATTTGTGTACCATGCATTTGCTAAGAGGCACCTAACTAAATAGATACAGCATTGTGATTAGATTTGGTGGAGGGGAATATATATATATATATATATATATATATATATATATATATATATATATATATATATATATATCTCATTAGTTTCTGATGTGAAATTACAGCTTTACTTTGGTGGTTCTACATGATATGATTATTGCAGGGATTTGGCTGTGTCATGTTACAGCTCTGCTGCAAGCCAGTTGTAATATCATTAGGCATCTGCATCTCTGCTCGTGGACATAAGTATAAATCTTAATTATCTTCACAAATGTTTGAGGGGTGTTAGCTGTTAGAATAACATTAAAACAGTTGGTGTAGTTTGCTCCCCCTACTCCTCTCTAAGTTATTCCACCTTTTAAACAGTGTTATTTTTCAGAGGAGTTTACAATTACAAAGGGCTTAGTGTAAAATTTAAGATGTAATTGCCCCAGCCCCCTAAGAGGGAGGCAAGGGTATGTAAGTCACAAAAAGAAAACAAGAAGTCATCAGCAAACAGTGCAATCTAAGTAGAGCTGTAATCAATAGTGCTTCCATGTCACTTCCCAATGTAAACATTACAAACTAGAAAAGCACTCGGAGAGTCCAGACCTCCGCCAAGGCAGATCAGTCCCCCCCCCAATCACTGCTAAAATTTAATCATTTGTTCCTTGTGCCAGTATTAACATTTCCTGGAGTTTTCATCCAAATCTGTCCATAACTTTTTGAGTTATCTTGCACACAGACAGACAGACACAGACAAACCAACGCCAGCAAAAACATAACCTCCTTGGCGGAGGTAATTACATTCCATTACCTGGACTTTGGTTTCGTTGTACAATGCAGGCATAATACTAACTGTTTCTGTGAAGTGGCTTTGTGGTGGGAGTGTATACCTCGGCTCAACAGGTATTTAAATGTAGACACAGACCACCCTGTCAGAGTTGGCCAGGAGAGTTACCAGCGCCTCTTCAACTCTGTTTTGTTTTTATGGGCTCTTATTTATTGTATTTATTGTGTCATGCATTAGCTTTGTGATGACAGTGATAAAGACATAGTTAATGTTGTTCATCAGATTCATAGCATTCCTAAAAGTCTTTGTAAAACAGATTTTACAAACGATGACTTGTCCAGTTCATGCTTCCCAGCAAGTTTTTCAAATCTACAACATGCCCACATTTTCAAGGTGCTAAGTGCAAAGCTTATCCCTTGCTGTGAGTGTTGATCTCCCTTTGCCATATTTGAACAGTATAAGTTTTTATGTAGGCTGTAAGCTCTCGATTACTGGTTTACTACATCAATGCAGAAAGCCACATCATCCATGAATCTTAGAATCAAGAAATTTCACACCTCTATAAGTTTGAAGTTGCCTTTAAACTAGGCTACATTCACACACAGCTGAAGCAGCACAGTGTTGGTGTACAAGCGCTTCTCACATCAGCACCTGTAGCTGGTTTCATTTATGCCATATTTGCTCTTTTGTTAACTGCATGTTTGCTATTTTTTTGCATAGGTGATGAAGTGGACGGCAAAGAGGGTGCATCTCACGCTTGTGATGATGATGACGACGATCCTGAGAACAGGTAGCTACAAAGACACAGTTGTCTGTCACTTATTTAAAATCTTATTTAGTTCTTGTTTTTAGAAAAACCTGGAATACCTCTTTGTACCATTTGGTTTGTTCATGTAATGTATGAAAACAGCAGTGACACAATGTTGGACAAACAAAGCTTTTAATATGGATAATCTGCTTACAACCCCTATAGTTACAATGTTGAGGGGGTTTTTTTGGACTTACTCCTAACTCCTGAGGGAACTACCTGACTCTTTAGCTGTTATTTGTGTCACCATATGCTTTTATGTGTCTGCTGATTGGTACTGTGT
The DNA here is from genome assembly GCF_902148855.1 of Sphaeramia orbicularis. Taxonomy (NCBI): domain Eukaryota; kingdom Metazoa; phylum Chordata; class Actinopteri; order Kurtiformes; family Apogonidae; genus Sphaeramia; species Sphaeramia orbicularis. The sequence goes on from NC_043966.1 coordinate 31,097,506, forward strand.
GACAGAACTTAACTTGTGCATTTCTGGGCAGAATATTATTGGTACATGACTGAAAAGTCCAGTTGCTCAAACTTTGGAACTCACTAAAGAACATAAAGTTTCATATCAAATGCTACCTTAAGGGAAGATTTGTCTCTCTTTGGAAAACATGTCTGTGATTTGTCAAGTGGTGACCTTGGGAGTTTAACAATAGTATGATATTCTGGTAGGCTCAGTTATCTATTAACAACCTTTAAGGCCAAACTGAAATCACAGGCCAGCTGTAAATCGAAGGGGTAGAATATACTCAGAGCCCTCTATGCAAATCTTGTACTTTAACTACTGTATTATAGTCGTTTGCTTTTAATACGTAGAAAGGGTTAGGGTGAAAATGTAATAAAAATGTTTTTAATTGTTAATAACCCTACTCATTTTGTGTGGTGTTTTTCTTGTTAATTTTTTTCCTAAAGAATTGCAAAGAAAATGCTTCTTGCCAAAATCAAAACCGATTATTCCTCTGGAGCAGACAGCTCCTCTGATAATGATGGATCAGAAAAGGAAGAAAAGAAGCCCTCCAATAAAGTTAAGAAAGAAGATGAGGATGAAGAAGAGGACCAAGGTAGTGCATCTGTGAATTATTCAAAGTTTATTGTTATAGATTACTTCCATATGTGTCATTTCTTAAAGAATAGTGTTCTTTTTTTGAAGATGCTGAGGATACAGAGGACTCAGGTTCCGAAGTAGAAGTGAAGAAAGCCAGCCGACGTCACAAACTGCTCCGTCATAAACTCTCGCTGAGTGAGGGAGAATCTGGAGAGGAGAAAGATACCAAAAAAGAGGGCAAAAATAAGGGGACTAAAAAGAAGACAAGACAGAAAGGTGGGACAGTTTGCTTTCTGTGTTTAGTTCGTCTAAATCCCAGTTCAGACCAAAGTTCTGCAGTGACTTTTTGCAGATGTTACAGCAGGGCGAGCTGGCCCGTCACCACTCCACTGGAGCTGGAAGATGGTGTTGCTGGTGTTGTATTGTGTGGTGTATCTTTTTCTGAGTGTTTATGGGTACCAACTCTCCTGTCAGCAAGAAGCTGAGTGTTATTAGCTGTTCGTCGGTGAAGGCTTGTCTCAATTTATTTTCTCCGCTATTAGATGTGGCACCAATTCCTCAAAATAACATCTTTGGAAACGTTCTGTGATGTTTTCATCATTATATTAATGTTAAAAATAGAGGAGTTGTTAATAATTTACTATCCTTATTCATAAGACTCTACAAACTATATCCAGCTACAGAAACCATGAAAAGTTACAATGTAAATAAAGACTGTTATTCCAGTGAACATGCTGCATTGGTGTGAACCGGAAGTTTTCTTGCAAGTAGTTCAAGCTTTCAGTTCATCTCATTAATATTTAGTTTGGACAATTCGTCTTGTGAATTTGGTGAGACAAAGAGTGAACATGTTTCTTTTATTTGTAATTTATCTGTCAGTGGACAGCGATGACTCTGACGACTCAGACTTTGAGAAAGAGAACTCAGACTCGAGTTCAGAAGAATCTGGGATAAGTGAGCAACTGAGTGATTCAGAGAAAGATGGAAAGCGTCGAAAGACTAGGTGAGTTAATGGAACTTATTGTATAGCACTCCACTGTTTCACTACCACTGAATCTGCAGTTATCTCCTACGCTTTGTTTTTTTGTTTTATTTCTGCAGATCTGCATTGAAAAAGGACGGGGACAAACAGAGAAGTTACAAGCAGAAGAAGAAGCGGCGCAGGATCAAAGTTCAGGATTCATCCTCCAGCAATGAGAAGGTGTTCAAATTGCAGAGCACCTAGTTGTAGTCTTGAACTGTCCAAAACCACTTTCTTTTGCAGGTTTTGCAGGTGGAGATGTACCCATGTAACTTTTGCCAGTCAGGTCATGCATGACATATAAAATGTATTTGAACTCATCCCTGGGGCGTGTTGTGAGGATTATTGCGGGCACATTTAATCATAGGGTTGCTAGGCTACTGATCAGAGGAAGTGAATTTTTCCCAAGGGCTGAAGATCAGAGGACTGAACTTAATGTTCATTTCCACAGAGTGGAGAGGAAGATGGTGATGACCAAGATGGAGAAGGACGCAAAGGGCGCAAGAAGATCCGCAAAATCCTGAAGGATGACAAACTGAGGACTGAGACGAGGGATGCTCTGAAAGAGGAGGAGGAGAGGAGGAAACGTATAGCGGAGCGAGAGGCACTCAGGGAGAAACTTCGTGAGGTAAAACTGCAGTGCAGTATGTTTCACAGCCTGAGTGGTTATATTTTCAACACCTGGGGTGAGGAGTCCCTGGTGAAATATTTAAGACCTCATTCTGTACTATGATATAATTTCAGGTTTACCTCCTAAGAGATGTTTTTGCTTGCCTCTGCAGCTCTGCATCATTTATATACTGAACTAAAACATAGATAGAAGTGTATGAGATATTGTATAACCTCTGGAAAGACTCATAGTGGATCACATCAAGTAATTGGAGTGTTCATTTGAAGTAATTCACTCTGAAAATCACTTTATAAAGTCTAGCATTAGAGTCCTTTTATTCAAGGCTTTCATTCAGTTTTTCACATTAAATCTCTGGATAGGCCTCATTCAACTGTTAGGTGACAACATAATTCATGGTCATGATCTCCTGAAATGTTTCGTTTTAATGTAGTGTAGACTAATGCTCACAGCACTCAGGGTCATGCTTCAAAGGGAGAATGCTATGGGTCAACTAATTTTTGGATCTAATACCAAACAATTTTAAAGTTACCTGTTGTAGTATAGTAAATGGAACCAGTCATAATTCATTGCAAAAGGCTGTAATTTAGAGTTTTTCTAGGAGGGTTTAGGGCGATCTAAAGTTTCATAAAAAGTTTGGGGGGGACTCGATCTCTGTTTTTCTGTAATATTTTGGATTCAATGGCCGTGATCTGGCAGAGGTACTATGTAAACTTCCAAACACACTTTGGTAAAATTTTTGTATTGTCTTATCTTATTTTAAGTTTGTGTAAGTTGCAGGAAAAAATACACACTTGAAAACAAATTATTGGGAATTTTATCTTTTTGTTTTTTTTTTTTGCATCAAAATAAAGATTTACATTTGTAAAAGACAATATCTGATTGATAACTCACCCTAAGGTAGTGGACATAAGTGAAATAATGGACAAAACACAATATCTGCCTTGGGTTTAAGAGAATTTCCTCAGCTGAGATGGTTAATGTCATGTAATACTACTGGATGAGGATGTGTGGTAGAAAGAATCATCTGTGTCCTTGTGTTGAAGGTTCAGAATCAGGGTGTTCAATCTGTTTGGTGTTTGAAAATGTAAAACATGTTCATTAGACTGTACACTCTTGCAGATATTAGTAAATAACATAATAAGAACACCTATATCCCTATATATTGTTTTTAATGTTTGGCAGAGGCTTTTTAAACCTGACCACAAATTGTGGTCAGATATATCAAATTTAGTTTTTGTGTGACATGATATTTTTGTAATATCTTGCTGGCACTCCTCCCTTATTTTAGGTGATCGTGGTAGAGGAGTCCTCTGAGGTGACCTGTCCCATTACCACTAAGTTGGTCCTGGATGAGGATGAAGAGACCAAGGAGCCTTTGGTGCAAGTGCACAGGAACCTCGTCACAAAGCTCAAGCCTCACCAGGTTGATGGTAAGGACAAGGCTTTAACAGTAATGGTGGCAAACACTGTTGAGATGGTTCGGCCTAACCGTGATGTTTTATTTTCTTTTTTTATTGTTGCTTCAGGGGTCCAGTTCATGTGGGACTGCTGCTGTGAATCTGTGAAGAAGATTGAGAAATCTGCTGGCTCTGGATGCATCCTTGCTCACTGTATGGGACTCGGAAAAACTCTGCAGGTAAGAAAAGACACCTTGTTGTGCGTTAAATTATCCCAAGGAGGTACAATGTGGAAATGTGGAAAATTAAACATACATTGGAGACATATAGTGTGCCCCTCGCAATTCTAACATAAAAGATAGAACAAGCTAATAAATGCAAAGTATTTCTAAAACCCCTTCATTTGGCTCAAATTGTCTGATCCCACTGTTTTTTTTTTTTTTTTTTTTTTTTTTGCTTTGTCAGTAGTAACAAAGTTGCATTATTGCTTGTAAGAACTGTAAAAATGTATTTTACTTCATTGTTGATAAAATGTCACCCTGAAACAGAATAAATGATGGAACAGCTGTCTGAAGTGTCACTTTTGCTCTGTGTAATATGCACTTCTCTTTTTGAACTGTAGGTGGTGACATTCCTTCATACTTTGCTGCTTTGTGAAAAGCTCAACTTTTCAACAGCCCTGGTAGTTTGTCCTTTAAACACTGTCCTTAACTGGCTCAATGAGTTTGAGAAGTGGCAAGATGGCATGGAAGATGAAGAGAGTTTAGAGGTAATGTATTGTCTTTAAAGTATTCTGGATATTTTTGATGACCATGTGTGTTCGGGGTGTAATCTTAGTGGTGTTCTGTGTGCTTAACAGGTGGTTGAGCTTGCCACAGTAAAGAGGCCACAAGAACGATCATATGCCCTTCAGCGTTGGCAAGAGACTGGTGGCATCATGATCATGGGCTACGAGATGTACCGAAACCTGACGCAGGGCAGGAACATCAAAAGCAAGAAGCTCAAAGAGATTTTTCAGAAGACATTAGTTGATCCAGGTACAGTGTAACATAGTTCCTCTGTAGTCTGTTGGTAAAAGAAGTGAAATGTTCTCCAGCACTACCTGTGGCAATGCTCTATCTTAAAAGAATAACACACCATGGAGTGTATTATGTCATTATACTATACCATGTGACGGTAGCAATGGGTCTACCTGTTGATTTGGAAATCTTGTCTCTACCATTGGAGTGGTCCCTGAGCATTTCCTTTTTTCAAGACGGGCTATTTAGCAAATCAGGACTGGAGTCTCTTGCAAGTTTATGATTCTTGTGGCTTATGAATGCAAGATTCTGCTGCCCTGTGCCTAATGTGGCTTAAGCAGCATGAAGGGGCAAATCTTTTTTTCAGAACTCATTCTGGGCTCATTTGCTTTGTTTGGACTCGCTAATAAGTGATTTAGTGGTCCATGTTTAAGTATTTTGTGTTAATAAAACCTCAGCTCAAATAGAGGCTTTGGTGTCTGCAGTGTCAGGCTTTGATTAACAGGTCTGTATGACAGCTCACACATCTGTCTGGTCAGACTTTCAGAGTTTTGGTTTATTGAAAAGAATACATTTTCTTTCTGACAGAACCCTTAACTATAGTTGTGATTAACAGGTTCTATTACAAACACAGTGTTATACAATGCTTGATCCAGTTTACCCTTTTACATAGTCGGTAAGATAGCGCTAAGATAGCTTACCTCTGACCGGCTCATGCTGCTGCAGCTTCACGCCGTTTGTCCAGATGTCATCACTTCTGAACCAAAAAAGCCAATATGGCAAAGGCCAAATCATAAACTATTGGCTTTGTCCACTAATTCTTACAGTCTACGATTTAACTTGTGTTGGGACAGTTCATAACAGTTGTTTGCCTGTTGATGCATAGGGTATAGTGTGTGTTTTTAAAGTGACATTTCAGCAGATTGACAACTGGAGTGTGTGTTAAAACCTGTATTACTGTTAATATTGTTTTGTAATATTGCCTTTGCACATGAGTATGCAAATGACTGATGCGTTTTCAATCAAATAAACTTAACCTCATGCAATGGGGTTACAAACTTGTGCAAATGTAGGTCAGTTCAGGAATGTGATCTGTTTAAGCTCTTATCAAAAATTGGCTACCACAAAATCTACTTTAAATGTAATAGGATGTCAGCAATAAATCTAAAAGGCTCATTAAAACTTACAGTGTGATCCTTGTCTCTGCCTATTTTGCCAGCTGTGAAAATGTTTTTCTCTCTCTCTCTTTACTAATCCCAGGTCCAGACTTGGTGATCTGCGATGAAGGTCATATCCTTAAGAACGAGGCATCTGCTGTGTCTAAAGCGATGAACTCTATCAGGACGAGGAGGAGGGTCGTGCTGACCGGAACACCTCTGCAGAACAATCTTATTGAATGTAAGCCTAGCTCACTGGGATGTACATTTCAGAATGAAAGGTTGTTTTCTATTGTCTGTTGAGGACAGCCTTCAAAGATCTAACTGGGCCATGGTTATGTGGAGTTTTGGATGTATTCAAAGTGACTGATCTTTATCTCCTGACCAGACCACTGCATGGTGAACTTCATCAAGGAAAACCTGCTCGGGTCAGTTAAGGAGTTTAGGAACCGCTTCATTAACCCCATCCAGAACGGGCAGTGTGCTGACTCAACTCCACATGACGTTCGGATCATGAAGAAGAGGGCTCACATCCTCTATGAGATGCTGGCTGGCTGTGTTCAGGTAACTGACAGGCTCCAACACGTGGCTCAGGTGCTGGTTGACCTTACATCTTAAAATTTAGCTTAAATTCTAAACAATTATCTTTGTTTTTGTATACCTGCCTCACCACCCACAGAGGAAAGATTACACTGCTCTCACCAAGTTCTTGCCTCCCAAGCATGAGTATGTGTTATCGGTGAGAGTGACTCCCATCCAGGCTAAACTCTACAGATACTACCTGGATCACTTCACAGGTGGGTTTTAATGCAGCTTTCTCAAAGTGTCAGTGTTGAAACTTGCTTGGTTCAAACCTTTCAGCCTTGTGGGTGTTAGGTGTAGTAGAACCTCTAGGGGCTGCCATGGGCTATTACAGTTAAAGGGCTAATTGCTCAGATAGGGATTTTAGTCTAGTCCTAGACTTAAAATTCCAGTGGAAAACACGTGGAGTGCAGGACTAGGCTGGATCTTACTGTTGGACTTGTGTTTTTCTGGATGTCACTTACTCCGACAAGGTTTTGAGATAAATGGAGTGGCCGTTTCGTGCTGCTTTGTTAAGTCGTTTAGTGGACTTTCCTCTCAGAATGTGGCCCAGGATCTGTGTGTGTGTCAAAGAGTGGCAGCTGGCAGAGTGCCGCAGGCAGGGTTTAAGCCTAGTTTCCCACGTCTCCCTAATGAAGAGCTCTGGGAGAGAGGGAACAGAGGGTGGGGGGTAAAAAGGGGGGAACGTGGCGGCATAAAGGAAAAGAAAAGAAATTTAGACAGAGGAGGGGCCAGAGGTTTCACACCAAAAGTGAAAACAAAGAACAGGAGAGCTGGGATGTAAGAAGAGGAATGATGGGGTGGTGTTGGTGGGGGTCTGGTCGTATGTGCTGTGGCTCATTAGGCTGTGTTTGTCTAAAGCGCACATTGCTGATGTTGTGACTGTGGCCCTGGACCTCCACAGTGGTGTCTTTAGGCCACTGTCAGTCTGCAGGGGTGGGTGGGTGGATGTGGATGAACATGAACATTTTTTTTTTTTTTTTTTTTTTTTTTAAGTTCATATAAAAACTAAGCAAACTTCTGACCTTAGAGGGTCAGTGCTGAAAACAGAGCAGGTACCTTTTAACAGCTGCCACTTATTTCCTCAGACTTGGTTTTCATTGCATGTGAATTTCTCATAAGAAATTGTCCCATTACCTTGATAGGAGTAGTTTTGTATAAATAGCAGACTGTAGATTTTGTTCAGTCAGTAGGCACGTTTTGTTTTGCGTTATACTCTGCACTAGTCTGTGTATATGAAGAGATTGAGAGTACGCTGTCAAGTACATAATGCAAACACACATCCATCTTCCTCCTCACACTCTTTCCCTTGTGTGCAGGTGTGGGGAATGCTTTAGAGGGGGGCCGTGGCCGCGCGGGGACCAAACTCTTCCAGGATTTCCAGATGCTCAGCAGAATCTGGACCCATCCCTGGTGCCTTCAGCTGGACTACATCAGTAAAGAAAAACAGGGTAGGGCTGCGAGGACAGACTAAACCCACACTAAAAAAACAACTCAAAACCTGTGAATACATCAGTACAAATAAACACACACTGAAACAATGGAAACATACTACTGAGGGGTCATGCACCAGGAGAGAACAACACACATATTGCAACTGTGGCAGATTTTTCCCTTATGCATCATTCCTGTTACCCAGTGTTTGGTTGACCCTGTATCACCCACACAGGCCAGTGTCACAAGAGTGCTCTTTATTACAGGGTTTCTTTGACGAGGACAGTATGGATGATTTCATCGCTTCCGAAACTGAGGAATCTTCTATGAGTCTGAGTTCAGCAGACGAGAAGCAGAAAAAGTAAAAGACATAAGATTGATGTCCATTTTTGTTGTTCACATACACAAACAGAGATACATCTGTTCCCCTCCTGACCCTGTCTGTATTAACAATCCATCATTCCTTTATAGGAAAAAGAAGCGAGGGAAGGGAAAAAATAAGGACTCTGAAGATTCGGATAGTGATGATGTGGAAGTGATCAAGGAGTGGAACACCAGCTCTCGAGGCAGGAATGGAGAGGGTCGAAACAGAGCCTCCCCAGTAGAAGAACGTAAGTTTGATCTGTCCGACAGTGGCTTCATATGCTGAACTGATGAGTTCATTGATGGTTTTAGGGCTGCTGCTACTTAACATTTTTCCTTTCTGTTAATCAGGTGATTATTTTAAGAATTAATTGGTGAATAAAATATAGGAGTTTTCCTAACCAATCTCAAACTATTTATATGTAGTCTGAGCACAAGTTTAATTGTTGCACTTTATGTAAACTCTGCCAAAATTTCTCAATCCCTCTGGAGAGAAATGATGATAGGAATAAGTAGGATTGACCTGAATAGACAGTGTGGGTTTTTTTTTTTTCTTTTTTTTTGTCTCTGACATACACCTTTTGTAGATCTTTTTCTATTTGTTGAATTGGAATGTATGTTGATTTCGTTGTTGTAGATCCATAGCTTAGCAAAAATGTTTTTTTTTTTTTTTGGTCAAACAAAAAAAGGCATCACAGCACCTAAACTCTCTGCAGGAAAACTACTGCCTTGAAAAATACTTAATTGCAAGGTTATTCAATCAGCTGTCAAGTATGACAAAGAAATGTCTTCACTATCCATATTAAAAGTTAGTTAAGGTAAGTGAATTGATCACTGATCAAATAATGTGGATTGCATAAATTATGTTTAATTAAAGAAATGTAAATATCCTCACATTTGTTGGTTAATGTCCTGTTTTAGCAATAGCATAGTGACTTTTCAGAAACCTCTGATGGTGTGGCTCCGTTTTTGAGACTTGGATGTTTTTGTCCCACTTGTTGTAATGACCATCCACTGACTAACTTTGTGTGTTTAAAAACAGCTCGACCCTCTAGCTCACAACCAGGGAGTCCCAGTGCTGACTGGCACAAAGAGTTTGTCACTGAGGCTGATGCCGAAGTCATTGAGCATTCTGGAAAGATAGTGCTTCTCTTTGAGATCCTCCGGATGGCAGAGGAAGTAGGCGATAAAGTGTAAGTCCTGAAGACACAAACTGTTGAGCCTTTTACTGTGTGAGTGGAAAGTGCTTGGGTTAATCACAGTAGACATGGTAAAATGACCCTGGCATTATCTTGTTATTTCTGTCCCCACTCAGGTTGGTGTTCAGTCAGTCTCTTATCTCACTGGATCTGATTGAGGATTTCCTGGAACTGTCTTGCCGAGCTAAGGATGAAGATAAAATATCTCCATACAAAGGTACATTCCTAAATGCAGTTTGATGTGCTCCTGTGAATTCAGGCCATTGAGTCTTCATATGTTTTTAGAAAGCCTTGGAAGTCTGAAGAGATTTGTATTTATTAAAAAAAAGTTTTGGGTTTAAAATGTCCTGAAAATGATTTGACAGGCTCAGCAGTAAGATGTTTTTACCAAATTTAAAGTTACATTTATAGTCAAACATGGCTGGGTTTTGAAGTGAGGAAGTCAAACTTTTTTCATTCGTCTCACACTAAGTTGAACTAGTTACCATTAAACAAACTCAAACCACCTCATCCTAATGTAATCGCTGCATATCCAAACTAATGTGTCATGTGGTTCATGGGTAACATATTGTCCTCCTCTCATGAAAAAAGCTGCTTCTGAAGATAAACATATGACACCAGAAAATGATACAACCACCAGCACACGGCCATCAGCCAGTATTGTTCTGAATTCATATAGTGAAACTCCAGTCCCAGAGTAAATCACTCATCACTGCTAACAAGGTCTTAAATTGTATTCCCAGTGGTCTTTCAAAGGCCTTAAACTCATATTTAACTTTCTTAAACCTGTTGAAGCCCCCCCTCTTACTGAATATTAAGGTTTGAGAGGCAATTTTTGGTTTCATGATGTGCTAAAATCACAAAGTAATGTAAAGTAAGTACACCAGCTACTGGTTTATAGAACTTGACAAGCCTAGTTGTCTGTTCCGAGCTTCATTTTTGTGGTTTTACACTGTAGTCTTTGAATTGAGACTGTATGTCGGATGTAAAAAAGCACTAACAGGAGAAGTATTTTCATATGGAGATGGAAGTTTCAGACAGCCTGCATGCAACATGTATTCTCGTACATACTGGTGTGGTTATTACCCTTAAACACACACAGACGCACACAAACACACCGCCGCTGGTGTAAGGTCATGTTCCTAATTAAACTTGAGCAGCTGTTTTTACTTTCATTTTGAAAATGATTAGACCTTGACTTTTTATTCCACAAAAAAATGTTTGCTCAAGGGTTTGTAATTTGTAATGAAAAGATCACAGTGCTGTAATTGGAAACATACTGAAATGTTGGTTATGAAGGCTGGTAGGGGGGTTGGCCATCTTGAAGGCTAAACACGGCTGGCCTCTAACCAACACAACCATCTATCTGCTGTCTGCTAATACCCAGCCTAAGTCCTTTTGACAAGGTAAAGACCTAGCTGATGGTGATGCGTATGTTGTTGAAATTCTTCTGGAGTTTTGATGGTGTGTAGTCAAAACCTGATCTTTTAAACCTAACATGTCTGCGTAGGTGAAGGCAAGTGGTTCAGGAACATTGACTACTATCGTCTGGATGGCTCCACCAACGCCACCACAAGGAAGAAGTGGGCTGAAGACTTTAATGACACCAGTAATACAAGGTAGCACAAAACGCTTTATGAAATATCAAATCTAAATGGATTTGGATGCATGGTGATGGATACTGGATTGGTTCGGGCTGGTAGATATTTAACTGCCAGTATCAAACCAAAAGGTCACTAGGGCCTTTTCAGAAATTTTGTTTGGCAGTGCATTGTGGGAATGGGAATTCCACAAACAGTAATTTGGCTGTCTTTTTTGAAGTGCTGAACCCAAATGTCACCTTTACCTCCATCCACCGATTATACTCATTCTTTAAAAACAACCTGGTGGACTGTATAATACTCCACCAGGAGGTATTGTGATCACTTTGCTTTGTGTGTTTGCATGCGTGTTTGTTTGTTTGTTTGTTAGCAAGATAACTCAAAAAGTTATGGATGGATTTTCCTGAAATTTTCAGTAAATGTTGATGCTGGCACAAGGAAGAAATTATTAAATTTTGGTGCTGATTAGGGGGGAGATTTGTCTTGGCGGAGGTCTGCGCTCTTGGAGTGCTTTTCTTGTATTACATTGTAGTGATCTGGCTTGTTTTCTTGCCCAAATCTGAGAGGAAACCGGCTTTTTTGGTTGGTCACCATTCCCCACAATGCACTTCACGACAAAATTTCTGAAAAGGCTCGAGGGACATTTCAGTTTGTTATGTAAACAAGCAGACTGTGCTTATGATGGAGTCATCTTCAAAGTTGTTCACAGTGAGGGAAGTGATTCAGGTGTGTGAGCTCGGAAAGACTAATGGATTAGTGATAATTAGGCTATCACTTGGGTTTTACAAATTTGAAAAAAAGATGATTGTGATGAAAGTCTACGCTGCTTTAAGTGTTCAGTTTCAGTGTGCATTTACTCAAGAGTTTCCCTAGCATGTGCAGAAGAAAATAATGTCAAAGATAATAAGTCTGTCAACTGCAGGTCCGGCTCTCAGCTCTGACATGCAGTCAGTCATGCAGATGCTTTAGAGTTATGTTAGAGTATGCAGTAGGCCACCGCAACCTAGGTAATTATTAGAAACAATGTAGTGTCACAAATGTACTGTTTTTATTTCATTTATATATTGGACTATATTTCAGCATAATCACGCAAATATATTGAGCTTTTAGTCAAATAACTACAACAAAAACCCATCACACACAGCCAAAGTCTATAATTCTGATTCAGATTGAGATTTTGCTTCAGGAGATTGTCATATGGTCTTTTAGCTAGATCACCAAGCCCTATTAAGACATAGTCTTTCACCTCTCAGTAGATTATCTTACTAGGGTTGGGAATCTTAGTTGGAAGGGCCGATATGATATGCATCTTGATACAGTATATTAAAGATACATGTGTGGCATGTCACAGTACAATTCACACCCAAATCACGATACAGAGTGATTAAACACATTCGAATTCAGCACATTCATTCTGGTGAAAGAATATGCAATGCAGTTCAATGAGTTTGATTATTTATTTATCAAATAAACACCATAACTTTTCACAAACTGGCTTTTGTGCAATTTTCAGAACATGTGCCTCACATATACAGTCAAATGAAAAAGTTAAGATGGCCCCTTTAAATCTTTGTTTTCTTTACCATATCTGGGATTCTGATTTTTTTTTTTTTTTTTTTTTTTTATAAAAATACTAAGATATGGAACACATATACCACAAGAGATGAAACTAAAGAAATGCTTTTTAAAATATGTTGGTAAATTCAATATATTTGGGAGGAAAAGTTGGGACACTCTTATGTTCATTATTCCTTCCAATGCCTAAAATGAAGATTGAATGCACCTGGTCAGATGCAAACCAGTTGAAGGTCATTAGAGTTTTTTTTCAGGATTCTGTCTTTTAAATAATGAAGACAAGGGTGTCCTAACTTTCCCTCATAAATAAATAATTATTATTTGGAATTTACCAAATACCGATTTGCCGAATCAATATAGCATTCATTGGTGGCGCATGTACCACAGTGCATCTGCGGAGCTCATACTGTAGTGTGCAGTGTACACATCTGCGAATCCATTAACGTGGGTCTTCAGAAAAGAAAAACTTTACCCAAATAAATGGTAGCACTTTTAAATGAACGTAAAAATATATTCTGTTGAATGGATCGAATTTTATCGATACAAACATTAAATAACCGATGCATCTCCATTAGAGCTGCACGATATATCAATATGCCACCACACCAACAGATCAGTTCCACAGGAAACACTGCAACGTTGAAAAATGAGCAACAAACAAGAGGAAAATCACTGAAAACGAGACTTGGTGCCAAAAAGAAAAGCAATGTCAGTTATCAAGAAGCATTTTTGGCTATAAGAAAGGATGATATTGAAACTCGTGCCTGTGCCGATAGTGCCTTGCATCTGTTGCCACAGTGAGAGGTAACACAACTAATTTGTTTGACCATTTATGTCGGCATCACACAGCTTTTTTTATTCTGAGTATTTGTTTTCATATTGCAATTATATATGGTAGGGTTAAAAAAATTGCATATCAGCTTTTTTTCCAATATCGTGCAGCCCTTATCTCCATGTCATTCCAAAATGTTCATTCACTCTCAGCTTCTCTACTGGTGTACTTGGATCGTGCATGCGCATGTTGGTGTATTGGTGTGTCGGATCATCTTCCCATCCCAAATTCTTACAGCTCCCTCCTCTTTCCCCTCTCATTCCTTCAAACTTCCTCAGAGGCCGTTTGTTCCTCATCTCAACACGAGCTGGCTCCCTTGGTATCAACTTAGTGGCAGCAAACAGGGTCATCATCTTCGATGCCTCCTGGAACCCTTCCTATGACATCCAGAGTATCTTCAGGGTCTACCGCTTTGGCCAGCGTAAGACTGTCTATGTCTACAGGTTCTTGGCCCAGGTGAGCTTAATGAAAACAAAGACAAAACCAATAAGCCCAAATGGTAACCTGTTCAGAATTCAGAGAACAGTGTGTCTGTTGTTTTTATTGTTAGTGTTATTTTCATCTAACAAGCACAAGTAACAACATCTGGCTAAAGTGTTTGGAAAATAACAAATTTGAAGTGTTTAGCATGTGGTACATGAAAACACTGAAATTTGGAACTGAACGAATTCATGGAGAAACTCCTGCAAGTAATTGTGGGACTCCTGTTTTCCTGCATATCCTATATACTTTTTCTTATAAGTGTGGATGTGAAATAGGATGGAAAATGTTAAATGCTTCCATAATATTCTTTAAAATGTGTGAAAACCTTGAATTAAACATATTTCACACTCGATCACCTTTTGGATCAATTTCCATTGTAGGTTGTTTAGCAGTTTCAAGACACAAATGTTTACTATTCTTTTTAATGGCTGTCTTAATGTGTTGTTTTAGTTGAGGGTTCAGGTAAACTTAAATGCTTCAGTAGACAGTTTGGATTGGTAATGAACTGATCAAACTGGAAGAAAGTGAATACTGTGTAAGCCCTAACTACTTTACCAATACAGAACAAGCTGAACTAGAGGGAATTAAGGAATACTTTTTTCATGGATTTCATTATCTTCTTCAGGGTACAATGGAGGAAAAGATTTATGAGCGGCAGGTCACTAAGGCAGTCACTGTCCATTCCGTGTGGTGGACCAGCAGCAGATTGAGAGGCACTTTACCATGAATGAGTTGTCCGAGCTCTACACTTTTGAGCCCGACATGGCGGACGATCCTTCTGAAAAGAAGAGCAAGAGAGCCACGCCAGTGCTCCCTAAGGTAAACAGTCATCCACTATCATCACACCATGCATGCGTTAATACCAGTGCTCAAACGGGACTGAAAAATCCTTTTAGAAATTGAATTTAGGATAAATCAGACTTGTACATTGGGCTTTGATGAACATGGACTTCAGATTTTATGGAGTTCTTTGTGCTTGATCCCTAAAAGAAATGCAGAATTGCAGGATGAAACCCATTAGTGGTAGTAAATTTTATTTCTCTTCTCCAACAAACATTTGATGGCAATGAATGGAAAAATCCACTTCACATTTAAAATGGCAAACTCACACCAAGTATGTTCTTGTTTTTGAAGTTTAGCACTTAAGGGATAAACTGTTGTATAGAGACAGTGCCAGCTTGTATCTTGCTTGGCCTTTCCGGGATCTTTCTAGTTTATTTTTGTTTCCTTTCATAATCCTGTACTTGCCTCCCTTCTCCTTACTGCAGGTGCTGTGTCACTATTTGGGCCCCCTGGGGTTTAATAAGAACACACGCCCTTACATGGGCCATCCAACCCCCGCACAAGCTGGCACAGATTCATCTGTTTACTGCTATTTACTAAATAGTCTTCTCATTGCAACACTGCTGTGGAGCAGAGCTGCTGCACCGCTGTAAACCTTTCTTCTTTTCTTCAGTCATCCTTCTCTCTTTGTTGTCTTCTACTTTTCTGTTGATCCCTGAACTACCCCCTCTCCCTCCGCTTTTTAAAGTTCATTCAGATCATCTTAAGTGGATTTACCTTTCTGTTTTGGTTTGACCTGGGTTACTTTACAGAAATCTGTAAACAGAATGGATAAAAGAAACACTGCAAACCCAAATCCTGTTCTTTTCAGTGGACATTGGAGAAGCCTTACTGTCCACCTTGACAAAAAAAAATGTGATTTCCATTTGCACTGTTGAAAGGTCTTTATCAATAGGCCCTTTTCCACTGCAGGAACTTTGAGCATTACCCAGATCTTTGAAAAACCTGGGTGCGTTTCCATCTAAATTACCCAGACAGAAATCTTTCCCTCGCCCACAACCTTTCCCTAAAGAAGTTTCTGGTAGGGAGGTAGTAATTGTGTTCATGTGTATTAACAGGTAGGAGCGCTGCATGAATCCTCCCAACTAGCAGTTGATATCATTGCTCTCACCTTCCATGTTGCTTTTAAGCAGGAGTTAGCCTACTTAGAGTGCAGCGGAGCACAGTTGGAGGTTTGAAGAGGAAAGATGTGTTCATTGAGCCACGGCCTGTTAGATGTGTATGATCTTTAATGAGCCCAGTGACATTTATGTGACACAGTATTAAAGACAGAGAGGCTGACAAGCTCTTTAACAAGCTGACCTGTTTGGCCAGGGGGTTTAACTGTGATGTGGCAGCAGGACTGCAGTAGTACGGAAGGAATTTGCTGTCTGGAATGATGTGAAGATGAGTCAGACGCCCTCCATCATTTTAAGCCAACAGAACTCTGAACTGGAGAGAACGATTTGTGTTACTTTACAGAAAAGTGTCAGCTGCTCTGGCCTGAGACAGTGCATTTCTTTAAAACTCAGGTCACATCGTTCACAAATACAGGTTGATATTTGTGCACAAGAAGCTGAGTGGTGGGGAAAATAAAAAAGCTTTCGCCCCCCTTGACATCAAGGTTTATACTATATTGTCCAAATTTCCCTGCTTGGGCCTATTAATGAAGAGTCATCTGAGCATTTTTTTTCAGCACAGACACTAATTATTAGCTATCAGGAAGATTGATACATATTTTCAGCCGTCATGCATTACACGATCATCCCCACATGCCGCTCCTGCACCAGAGATAGGGTCTGGCACCATCCTACTATCCTTCTGGAATGAGGAAAAACTGTCTAATCTGTTTTAAAGAGTTTCCTTTCCTTAAATGCATCTCACACATCTTGCGTGGCACTAAATATTGGATGTAGTAACAATGCTTTTGTACAATTTTGGGAGAAGTTTTGGAGGAACATGTGCACGAGGGGACACAAGCCTGGGTATTAACATGAGAAAATACCCACGAAAGATGATGGTGTTCTTGTTAAACTTTTCCATTTTCAATGTGCAGTTTCAGCGTGGAGGTTGTGTTTTTTTTCTTTTAGGTAACAAAACACATCCCTGTCACAGAAAAAGACAGGGAGCAGAATGCTGACTGAATACTCACCTATAGCAGGTTAATTCCATCTTGTTCCAAAGTACATCCATTGAGGCAGATTACATTTGCAGTAAATAGGACTTTGGGGTGGCGTTTTCCAACTCTAGCAAAAATCTTTGCTGAGAGGCCACTTTCCATGTTGAACAGGGAGTGTTTAAATATAAAAATAACTTGTAAATAAATACTCTCTTCTAATTTCAGTGTTGACAGTCCAGTACTCAATCACTAGAACTGAATCAGTGTCAAATAAAGAAATGAAATAATTAAAGTGGATATTGATTGGAAAAATAATGATCCTGATCATTAGAAAAATGTCCAAAATTTGATCTAATAATCTGTCTGTACTTCCTCATATCCTGCCATCTTTTCTGCTTTTCTCCTTGTCCTTACTGATGTCCTCTTTCATCCCATTCTATCATTACCCCACTCCCTTCTCTGCCCACTCTCTGCATAGCCATCTGTTGGTGTAACTTGCCACTCTACCTCTGAATGTTCAAAGCGAGATCAGTAAAGTTGTTTTTCTTTTTCTGCCTCTGGGATCCCCAGCTTGATGAAGGGTCATTATTTAAACCCCTCTCTTAAAGATGTCTCAGAGAAACTAATTGGAGACAAAGGAACAGGCCCACTTCCACGTAATGACAAAGGAGGTCCATGCGACCCAGACATGAGATTTGACTCCCCACCCACCCATCCTGAGACACCCTCACCTATTTCCTGTCATCATATTCCCTCACCTAGCGTGTGACCACTTGCACAATTGGAAGTGTTGATGGGGTTTTTTGGGAGCCCATTTTCCCCAGCACTGCTTTCTCTGAACATGTTGCAGCGTTGTATGCTGACGGTCAAGCTGGCAGGCTGTGGGCGTATGTCTCTGTCTGTGTTCTCAGCATGTGATGGCTACAGTGGTCATTAGGCCCTGTCAGGTACACTGAAAGGCTGTGGGGAGGCTACATTTGTACCACAGGACAGACTGGAGCAATAAGCCACACCATGCTTGTCTCATTAGGGGTAGGAAGCCTCGTGGACCTAAAAGGAAAATCCTCCTTCAAACACTATTTAAGCATCATATATCATCAGTCTGTGATGTTCAGTGCATTCCGGGGGTTATTTTCTGATGAACATATTGTAAATGAGCTTTTTGTCAAACGCCATCTACTTGTGCTTGGGTAACACGTTTCTTACACTTCTCAGGGTTTTGCCAGCCTTCAGAGAACATGTCTGAGCTTGTTGGATTGCAGGTGGAGAGAACACTAATGATAGTAACAGCAAGCGACCACGTTCTTGCTAGCGAGAGCTGTTGCTCTTTTCTGTATTCAGGTCTGTTGAGACTGTTGTCTGTGGAGATACTGCTGTCTGTCCTTTATCTGTAATGATGCCTTTTCTATGATAATTGACCTTGAACATGCCATGTAATGGTTTCAGAAAGAAGCCTTTCCTGTCAGACATGTCCTTTCCTCCTTATCTACATGAAACTCGGCTGAATATTTTTAGGATTTTAGTTGGTTGGTAGTGGTTTGACAAAATGATTGATCATGCTAAAAGCCATTAGTTGCAGCCCTAAAAAAATGCACAACACACCGAACATGACAAGTTTTAGATAGTGTTGTGAGACTGATGTTACAAGCCTGTTTGTTAAAGGGCAGTGGAAAGACATGAATGGGTGTCATTAGATGAGAATTTACAGAGGCAGCATAAACTGAGGCAGGAATTAGTTTGCAAACTTTGGGTTTCAGTACAAAATTATATCCAATAGGAACAGTCTGGCCAAGTCTAATATGTATTTTAGGCAGTGCATTATAATGTCCTGTCAGTGAAGTCCTTTTACCGTGTGTGGCATAATATCATCAAAAGTCCTCATATCTTTGTATTTTTTCAGTTAAATGCAAAAAAAAAAAAATTTTTTTCCATTGAAAGACCCACAGTCAAAATATCTTTTTTGAATGATCTCAATAGTTGTTTTTTTTTTTTTTTTTTAATCTTACTATTATTGAAATGTTTTATGAATCTACTTCACCACTTAGATTTTTAATTGAGAAGAAGCTTAGAAAAGTCTCTGGGATCCTCTTAGGACACTCATTCAGTTAATGTGAGTCTACTTGGTTTAGGACAATCATCAGACTTCCTTACAGCCATGAGGTGAAATTCACATGAATAATGAAGAGATGGCAAAGTTAGGCCTTTCTGTCTGAACTATGTTCAGTGAACATGCATTCAAAGCCAGTCCAGTTTACAGACTGGGCTGCAGTGCTGAACTGGTCAACACCTCCAGCTGGGAGTAGTACGCTGTTAACAGCCTTCGCATTTTCTTACTTGAGAATTATTCAGAAACCCATTTTATTTTTTTAATGTTTTTCTGCCAGTCGTGTTCTTACAGATTTCATGCGTTTCCCTCCTGACTTGCCTGTCCAGCTCCAGCTGGCTGGCCCTCGCAGGGAGCTCGACTAGAAATACACCCCCCACCTTGACTGCTAGCTGAGGCTTGTTTTTATAGGAATGTGGTATGTTTATTGTCTTTGTTTAGCCCTTTGTGACATGCATGATTTTGTTTCTTTGTTAATTGACTGACAGCTAGATAAACCCCCTGACTCGTCTGCAGGCCCTGGAGGGTGTAAAGACAACGTCGACCTCAGCGCAGTCACAGCGTTTGTTCACAGAAACTGTTTAGAGTAGGCCAGTAGGGTTGTGTGTATCATTTGTGTGCAGCTGGTGGAGGGAGAGTTTGACAGTCTATGTTTAGGTATTACAAATATCTCAGCTCATCGCATTCCTGCTGCTGGGATCCTGCCTTGGCCCCCTGTGTTGCTATGGTTAACCCCATCTGCGTCAAATGACGTTTCTGGCAGACGTAGCTGCTTTGAACACATTTATTCAAGCCTTGGCAACTCTAGAAAATAGTATCTACTTTCAGAAAACAGAAGATCCCTTTATGTTACTTTGTCATATAAGGACATAATTCTTCTTCTTTGTCCCGCCACACTGGTGACAGCTATGTTTTCCTGTTGTCTATTTTCGCATCCAAATCTCTTGAAGGGAAAATTGCAGGGACACATCAACGGAATTTTTTTCATTTCTCACAAACATTCACTTTGACACACAGATGAACTGATCATATTGTGGTGGTCAGAGGTCAAGGTCACTGTGGTCTCATTTAACTAGCAGCTGGCAAGAACTCATGAATTCATACATGAAATAAAATGTTAGTGATGACATCTGTATACAGTCTTCACCCCCATGTTGTGGTGCTGAACATGAATACTATTAGTATAGAGATTATACTACTGTAAAAATGAAGAACGTGTTGACATCTTCAGTTGTGTTAAAAAAAAAAAAATACACTAAAAGTAATGAAATGCAACATTTCATTATTAGAATTTCTAAAAAGGCCAGGATTCTTTTTTATAGAATATGTAATTTTATTCCTGTTTTTATTTGGATGACATTATATCCCTTTTGTTGATGTTAAGTGTATGAAAACCTTCCAGTCTTAAGTCTTGATAAGAAGTGCATGAGGAGCACCTGAACCTGAAAGTCTTTCTACAGACAGTACTATAGGTAATCTATAGCCCCCTGATGTGTGGGAGAAGTACTGACCTAAGCCTACATGTCCTTATATTAACACTAAGGTTTAACATTACTTGCACAGATTTCATTAGACTAAAATAAAAACAAACATCTACTAAAAATGATGTGAATAACACATTTGTACATGGCCTGATTTGTGATCAAGGTTTCAGTCTGATTGACATCAGATAATTTATCAATGCGGCATTACTAGAGGATATGTAGGACATTTGATCAGGGATTGAATCAATAACTTCATTTTTCTGGTATTTTATATTTACATTGACCTTAAATGCCCACTTTGTCAGACAAAGCGTGTAGTTTCTGTTGCATTCATTTACTAATAATTAAGCATTTTTTCTCCACCTGCTGATGTTAAAAGGTGAAGATGAAACAGGTCACATGTAGTAATCAGTAAGTGTTCCTGTTGATGCTGTAGTATTGGTTTGATCATTTTCCTTCTTCTAGTGTTATTGATAAGGTCATAAAGTTATTAGGCATCTACTTTCAAGATGTGCACATCCCCGAGTCTGGTTCACTGGGTGTACTTTGCCAGAATCAGAATGAATATTTCCATTGTGCAATGGCAGGATTGTCTTTCTCTCCGTCTTCTATCTCTGCATCAGTGTTGCTACTGAAAAGAACAACCACCTCTGGGTTCCAACTACACCCTAAAAATGGCAAATTTCGACAAAGACACATTGTTTTACGTTTCGTTTTTTGTTTGTATTAAGCCATATTAATACTACAGTATGCTTCCTCATGCGCACATGTTTTACCAAAGGTCCATCTCTTCTAACTGCATTTTGCAAAAGCAAATGGTACCTGTGAACCCCTCAAACAACTTTGATAGCTTTCACTTCCATTCCAGAACAGTAGTGGAGGATGTTGTACCCATCTTAGAGTGAAGATGGGTCTGACTAGATGTGACTACAGATACACTGTGATGATGACAACTCGCACTATCCCAAACTGCTGTAACAGAAACCCCTAGACCACCTTATGTGTTTGTTTTGAGATGCCTAGCTGCACCTGACCCATCATTTGATGTTTTTATTAAATCCTTTCAAAGTCTTCACTGTATACAATGTATGCATTAATATTGACATGGATGTGAACTGCAGCTTGGATAGTTATTGATGAGATACAACTTGGAGGCAGTAATTCCACTTGCACTTTTCATCTGCTCATTTACAAGTTGTTTTTTTTTTTTTCATTGCAGTCCTGTAGAAGTCTAGCATTTGCAAATTTTCATTTCTCCTCCTTCACTTTTAACACTCCCTGTGAGTTGTTTTTCTCTGTTAAATAGAGGTTTATTGTTGTGGCAATGACAGACATAAAAACGGCAATCACAGAGCCACATTGAAACACAATAAGCAGCCGTTTAGGTGCAGGAAATTGGGTTAACAGAGTCGACAATGTTCTCAGCTCGAGAAAGTATCTGATAACATGGCCAAAAATTCTGCTGTATAGAAACCAGAGCTATTAATGCAAGCGGGTGTTTAATTGCATCAGACCTTTTACAGTTAAGCGTCACCTAAAGTCAGTGGGTAAAGTACGTGTTGGTACCTGTGCCAAGTTGTAAAGTCTACATGAGGCCCACTTATGTCGACTCCTAAATTTTCATCCTTGTGATGTAAGAGAAGGCTGGTTTCAGAACGGCTTTACATCATTTATGGACTGCTGGCAGGATAACAGTTTTCATAATCTTTGACTTGTTTAGCAGTCAGCTGCAGCAGACTCCCAGCTCAGAGCTCACTTTACATTATTAGCACATTCGCAGACCCTTTGTTGAATAAAACATACTTACACCGCATTTAGATAGCAGATTAGGGAGTCAATCTGAGGCCGAATTTATTCTTTGGTTTAAATTAAGGAAGGCTTGTGTTTATCCAAGCCTCGGCATCCTCATTATGAAATGCAAAAACATAAACACAGTCTGCGATGCCCCATGCCAAAATTCCTTCTGAAATTTGACTTGTAACAAAAACTCTCTCTGCTCCCCATATTTTTCTCAAAGGAGAAAAAGGTTGAGTCGAGTGGGGTAATTTACCACTTTCTTTTCTGAGCACGTGCCCACCCAGCGTCCCTCATGCTTTTTCTGTTTCCCTTCAGTAAAGCGATAGGCTTTTCCATGCAACTCCATGAGGATGACAATAGCCCTAGGTCAGGTTACCTACAATCATTAGTGTTGGCTCTGAACACATACACACACAGCGCACCAGGCTAGGAGATGGACCGGACCACCCAGAGCCATTGCTAGTGGGGATTACTTAGGTACCCCAGAATGCACTGGGTTCCAGTGGGAGCGTCTGTACTGTCATTTGACCTGCAGCTCCACTGACCCGTACCCTGTCAGTAGTGAAATGTGCTCTCTGTCCATCCATTTGAAGAACACGTACAAACACTGTCTACATGCAGCAGGTTTTTATCCTCAGCTAGGAGTGGAAAACTAACGTTAATAGAAAAATAAAAGTCAATGAGCAACCTTTTCTGTAAGGCTGTAGTTATTTCAGATGAAGCCAGTTTCAGGTGCGCTTTTCACTCTGATGTGTTCAAGAGGAAACATACAGCTTGAAACATAAGCCAGTGCAAAGCATACAATGTCAATTTAGCAGTGATGCTACCTCTAAAAAATCTTGAGTCTGTAACATTGTTGCCTGTGGCAGCCACTGTTGCCATGGTAAAGTGACATGATGCTTGTCACAATATACACAGGCTATACATTCACATAACCAGAAGAATGCCAGCTTAAATCTCAGTAAAACCAATTGTCGGACACTAGAACACAATCCAAAAAGCAAGCATTTTAATGGGCAAATGTCTAAAACAAGCTAACAGTCTTAGACCAGGGTATGTCATGAATAATTTCATGAAACAACAGATCAGTGTGACAAACACTGCACCGCTAAACTGACACTAAGCAAATTCCACATTCTTGTCAGTTCTGGACCCTAAAAGCCAAACCCAAGGCTTCAGAAAAGGTGGCAGCGAATGATGTCACAGGGGCTACATCCACTTCTTTGGTCCAGTTGGTCGTTGTTTTGAGAATAGTCCAGCTCAGTCTGCCCTAAACACAGCTTACCTCGTCTGTATGGGATGGTTACACAACCTATGGCCTACATTAGCCACTCAGACTCTAAATGACTCGAGCTCTGCTACGACAGCCTGTCATCTAGAACTTTAGCACCGAGTCTATTTTGTCACGTCAACTACTTGGTTCTCAGCAAAAATAAAGAGTGACATCTTTCATTTTAGTTCCAGTTAGAGCTGTAACATCTTATAGTCATTGTTGACTATTAAATTAATTCAGTATCAGTTGATCAAGACTTGCATGTTTGAATAATTTCCATTTTCTGTATTTTTGTTTGACTAATTGAATATCTTCAAGCTGTGGACCAGACTTGTTATCTGAAGATGTATTGGGCTTTTGGAAACACTAATCTTTTCCACCCTTGTCTGATATTTATTTATAAATTAATAGAGAAAATAAATGACAGTTATTGACACTGAAGGCAATTGTTAGTTGCAGCGTCTGAATACATCATAGACATTGAAAAAGTATAAACATTCATTTTCTTAGACTTACCTTCTTCAGGTTTTATCCATCTAAATCTAATATAAATGAAATTTATAATGAAACTGTATTGATTGCCAATAAGGCTGGCAGAAGCAGCTCCATCACTGCAAGCTGTGTCAAATATTACAAGAATTGATCACTGAATCATGTTGCAAAAGTTACATTTTTGTGTCGAGTTTAGAAACGCGTCTTATTTTGTAGGTCTGTGACAGCCATGTAATGGTCAAATGCATGAACTGGCATCGCCTGTGACCTGTATTTGACCTTGAGCTTTCCTCTGTTGGCGAAACAAACCCACGGCGGATGCCTTTTTATCCCAGTCAGGCCAACAGGCTCTTGTATGCTTTTGTGTCCTAATTGGAGAGCAGAGCAGCAGTCGAATCACCGGCTGTGCCTTTGCTCCAAAATGTCTGGTAGTTCAAGGGTGGCCTGGTTTTTTCCTGATTGAGTGTGATGGCTGGGAAATACAAACGTGTCAACAAGGAGCACAATCAGGCCTAAGTGTTGGAGGTTGAAGTTCTGTGTCCTTGTGGAATGCCTCCTACCTGTTTTTGCCACCTTATCTGTCACTTTGTGGACGTGTGCAGGGCTAAAAATAGGGTTTTGTGTAGTTCACTTGCAGCTTGATTCTCCCTTTGCAGGATCTAGTTTCACCCTTTCTGGATGTTTTTTTTTTTTTTTCTGCAGATTTGTGATCAGCATTCACTGCCTTAATTTGGTGTTTCTGTTCTGTCCTTTTATTCATTCATTTATTTATTTATTTATAGCCTCTCAAGCAACATCAATGATTCATTTGTTTGAAGCTTCATGTTAATTTTCAATTTTTATACTGTGAGTGAGAATGGAAAGAGCTCCTTTTGTGTATTGGCCCACATTGAGGTTGAGGTGATGCAACTTCTGTATGATGTTTCCAGAAAGACGTTCAAGTTTAACGTAAAGTCAAGATGAAAAAAAAAAAAAAAAGCTAACCTGCTGCAGAGAGAGTAATTTAAACCATGTTTGTATGAGCGGACGCTGGCCCGGCTCTCCAATTTTACCTAGGTATTGTTTTCAGTAACAATGTGGTCATGGAAACGAGTCTGACAAAAAAGCTTAAGTCATTTATTTTGTTTGTTTTGCTTTTTATATGTTGTCTAATCCTCTTACAGGCAAATCCAATTTTTTTCCCTTCTGAAATCCACTCACCACAACACACTGTTTGTTGCAAAAAAGAAATGAACAAAGGATTTGTCCACTTATTTGTATAAAATTGACTTTAATACTAAGGAAGGGCAAACAAGACACTGCTGAAATTGTCTAATTTGTACTCTGGTATTGAAGATAAACAGCCTGTGGTTCAGGTGGCCCTCAGCCATCTTCTCCTCTTTTCTAATGTTGACTTGAAACCCAGTGTGATATCGTTTTCTGATTCTTTGTCACCCCTCCTGATTTAGGATCTCTTCCTGGCTGAGCTGCTACAAAACAACAAAGACCAGATCGCCTGTTACCACGAGCATGACTCGCTGTTGGACCACAAGGAGGAGGAAGCCCTGAGTGAGGAGGACCGCAAGGCTGCTTGGGCCGAGTATGAAGCAGAGAAAAAGGTAGGAAATGAGAAACTCACAGATCGGCTCACATCCAGAATCAAAGGTGGACATGTATGGCACTTAACCTTCGTGTCCATCATTCCCCACATCTCTGATTTCTACGTTCAAGGTCGAGCTATATGAAGGCCTGCTTTTCAGCCCAGGATGTTAGTTTGTGTTGGATCTTTTTTAATCCTTTCATCACAGTAAACAGATGACGGAGCCTTTCCATTCTCCTGTCTGTGATTGTCATTTTGCAGCAGGCTAGTGATCTGTGAAACGAGCACTGCCGGAGTCTGAGAGTTAGGGACTCTTTCCACTGCCCCCTCCCCTTTCCCTGTCTTTCTATTCTTGTAGGACAAATCAATGGGCAATTAGTGGGGTTTATTTGGAGAAGTGTATGGAGGGGGAGCTGATGTTGTAAGAGATCAGGAGCAGGTCTCCTCTCCCTCCCTCTGTGTAATCCTAGATTCTAATTCACTCTAATGATTATTTTTCCAACACACTCTTTCTCCTCTGCCCTCTGTGCGCCTTAAGCGGCTTTTCCCTGCAGCTCCTCTGCTTTTCAAGAGAACAGAGGGTTCCCAGTCGCAGAGGCCCAATATGTGGATTTCATTTGTTTTCGCATCACTGCAGTCTTTTATCCAGTGAAGATGCAGGAATCAGTTGCTGTCGACTGAGCTGCCGCAGTATCATGTTGTATTCTTGGATCTTTGTGGGAGAAACAACTGGAACGTAACCCTGCCTCTGCTAATGTCTTCACAACTTAGGGGTTGGCCAGTGGCAGCAGGGAAAGGCTGTGTGTATGAATATCAGATTTGCAACTCAGGAAATGGGGGAAAAACTGTGAGAACATGATCAGGCGCCCAAAACTAAACTGAACCCAGTAGCCCTCCTGTCTCTCTGGGACGACCTCTGCTCAGTACAGATCTCCGTGAGTCTCGTGTCATAAATCTCCAAGCTTTGGAAATTAAGTCCAGTCTAGATTTTTGTGTCTATGTGAAGATGTATGTAAGTCAGTGGAGAATCTGGTGACAAGGAAGTCCAAAAGAGGCTGCTTGCTGAAAGTGAAGTGCGTGTGTGCACATATGTAGTTGTTACAAGGTTTTGTTTAGGCCTGCACACCTGTCTGTGACCAAAGACTGTCCAAAGACCCCCATAGGCCCCTAACAAACACACACACATACACACTCCTACATACCGGATGGCCAGATTACAGGGCACGGGAAAACCATCTGCAGCAGAGGCTCAATTACACACAAACATCGGCATCCTGCTGGCCTTTACTGGGACAAGACTGTTTACCTCAAGTCACTACACACACAAATGTTAACAAGGCGATGTGTTGCTCTTCTACGGTGAAACAAGCCACTTGTGTCAAAGTTTAATAACTTTATCATAGATTTTGTTCATTGAACGTGAGGTGAAGAGCCAGACAGTCGCTGTATGAAGGAGTTTGTCAGGAGAAGTGTCAGTGATGGCATACAGTCTCCGATCATGCTCTTGGTAACTCTTTAACACCTGTTTAATAGTTGTGTAGTAATCCTGTCTCCTGTCTCTATCTTTCATCTCTCAGGGTCTGTCCATGAGGACCAACTACCAGTCTGGTTACCCCCAGATGGACATGGGCACCTCAAGCTACTTCTCCTTCAACATGGCTGCTTTGGCCTCCATGACCAACCAGCAGCTGGAGGTAAGTAATGAGCTCCACATGCCCCTTTCCTCCCCCCTCATTCCCCACGGCATGGCGCCCCACATTCCTCAGACCCCACTGCTAATTGTGACAGCAGACTAGTAGCTGGCGAGCCCAGCTCTGCCCTGCTTCTCCACCCGATAGTTTGTAATACTCCATGTCTGTGGCAGCGTCTATTTATACCCAGTGGCACATCTGACAGAGGGCCAGGACAGCACACTGGTCATTGTCAAATCTTTAATACACACAAACAGTGGAAAAATGTGATGAAATATTTGGAGATGTTTTTAGTTTTGAGAATTGTACATAAAACTCCTCCTCCATCTCAGGCTTTTGTTACACAAAGTACAACCTATTAGATGGCCCTATAAGAAAAAATACTTCTCATTATTGAGCTTTGTGGATAACAGCATCCAAAGAATGGAATTCATAACCACATCAGAGAAATTAACACTCACCCTTCTTTCACTGGTCAGCTGAAAATGTGGCTCATAAACTACCAAACTCAAAAACTGAACATATCTGCCCCTACCGCTGCCATACTGTGGTAAACCGTAGTCTACTTCATTTTTATCAATTGTTTTCATTAATGATTTGTATTACATGTGATATTTCTTTTGCTAATTTTTCTATAATTGTTGTTTCTGTTCTGTTCAAGCTGTCTTTTAGACAATAGGCATAACAGAAGAAACATTAGCCACGTTGGCTTACTGACTCATTATCCTTATGTTGATTTATGAGCACTATCTGTCAAATAAAGCAATCAGGAAAATGAAAGACAGACAACTGGCTAAAAAAATAACACATGCTTGTTTAGAGCTTTATGACCATTGCATCTCTGTTTTGTTGAAAGTATTCACACTTAAAAGCTTGTAAAAGTAATTCACATAGTAAACAAATGATGCATCCTGTGAGTATTTCAGTAAAAGCTCATTACTAGGGATGGAATCAATAAGTTTCCGTTGATACTAGTGCAATTGTCAAGTCCACTTCTCAGTCCAAATTTTTAATGATTTTGCTAGGGGTTCCTGAACAGGCCTAAAGTACTCGTGTTTTATTATCTCTGTTTGTCTGACAATGTGAACACTCAATAGTACCACAGATAGTGAACACTGTCTTTCCTACCTTGAAGTCAGCCCAGTGTTACTGTATTAGGAAGCTTTTGTAATATGATCTAAACATAAATCTCCAAGGTATGGTTGCAGCCATTTGTCTTTATATAATTAAGTAAATCCCATATAGTTTAGGTGAGTCTGAGCATGTTTCATGCACATGAAGACTTCTTGATGTGTGACATAGTTAATGTTGCAGGTGATAAATGCAGTTGACTGTTGGTATTTATCAGAATCAGAATATGCTTTATTTGCAGAGTATGTAAATGCATACAAGGAATTCCTTGTCTCTCTAGATTAATACAAAATATAATAAAAGTAGAACAAGAAAAAATCTATATACATAAAAGCAGAGCTTTCTACTAATATTAAAAATGTAATGCCTAGTTTAATTTCATTTTCAAAGATACAAAGTCACAGAATATTGTCCTGGAAGTGACTGTGCAGCAAATGAGACACAGATGGACAAAGCTAAGGGATCAGAAAGATGCAACTACTGCAGCAGCTCATCACTTAAGGTTACCGTTATGAGCTGGCATCAATCTAAGAGAAGAAAATACAAGATTAATGATGGGGGGTTTTTTACCCCCTTTTCATGATCATCATCTGATCTGACTTACTGGCTACCTGACAGGTTTAGTAATAATAATCTGCACGCTGAAAAAAGATGAGGCGTAACCTTTTTTTTAACTAATTCCTACAGTCTTGCATTAATATTTGCTCCAACTGCAGCTCACCAGTAATAAATATGTTGTCTTGTCTTCAGGATCTTATCAACCAGGGACGGCAGAAGGTCTTTGAAGCAACAAACTCATTGAAGTCTTTACGTCCGGAGGCACTAGAGGACACTATTGCCAGAGTGGTGAGTGGGAAAACATTTATACAAACAAGGGCAAAGTCTTTGTCAGAAGAATTCCCTTAACAATATCCCTGTTATAACCGGACTTGAACAGTTCTGATGGTAGTTAACTGGTCCTTTCTCCCTCCAGTGGAAGGAGAACCCGACACTGACAGAGAGCCAGGTCCAGTCTCTGGCCCTGAGCCGACAGGCCTCAGTGGAGCTGGAGGTCAAGCGTAGAGAAGCCATTTACAGGGACGTCCTCGCCCGGCAGCAGGGGGTAAGAGCTGCTCTGGGAAAAGCCCATAAAAAACATTAAACTACTTTTAAAACAGGAATAAAGACTACGCATGTAGGTGAACCATTGTGACAAAACTGGCAAGATTTGGTTGAAATCATCATCATCTTATAAACTGAAATAACATGAGTATCTCTTTGGATAGACAGAGCATTTAGAAACAACCTTGAAAAAGATGTGAACATTTAAGCCATCAGGGTTTTATTTTCTGCAAATATGAGGGTAAAACCTGGCAAAAGACACACAAAATTGCTTAAAGGTGCGGGAGACTTTCATGACCAATTTTTCATCAAATCTGTAAAACCTCAGTCATAGCCTAAATATCACAAATCTGTAAGTCTTTTTGTGATTACTCACCTGAATCTCTTGCATTACGGTGAACAATTTCGAAGTGCCATCCACCATAAACAGACCTTATGTTTACAGAGCCGGGAGGTAACTCGGGCATCTTCGGAATTTTGTTGCTACATTTACATCCCGGTTCTGGATGTAAACAGACGGTTTGTTTATGGTGGATGGCTCTTCAAAACTGTTCACCATAATGCAAGAGATTGAGCTGAGTAATCACAGAAAGACTTACAGATTCGTGATACTTAGGCTATGACTGAGGTTTTACAGATTTGATGGAGAATTGGTCATGAAAGTCTCCCGCACCTTTAAAATGTCCATCCATCCATTATCCACCGCTTATCCGTCCTTTAAAATGTAATAGACATTAAAATTATGAATAACAAAAACAAATTTTCTTAGTAACAATTAACATAAATTAAGAACATCTGGTACAAGGGCTGTTCAATAAGTTCATGGCCTCACCCAGAACAGAACAACACAGACCGATAATTTATATTTTATTTTTCAACATAATCTCCATTTACAGCAATGCACTTGGTCCATCGATGTTCAAGCATCACTATCCCATCACGAAAGAATGTAACATCCTGTATTATAACAACCAGTATTTCTGGGTGAGGCCATGAACTTATTGAACAGCCCTCGTATATGAAAAAACAACATACAGAGCAGAATATCAGTTATGTTTAAAGGCTACAGAAAATCACAGATTATTTCCATAACTGTACTGTAGAGCTGGTATACACGTCAAATCAATTTTCTTCATTATAATCAGAATCCTAATGTAAACGTATCATACATGAACTGTGTCTCAGAAACTAAATGATTAACTTAATCATAATCCTAATGTTTTTTTTTTCTAACCATCAGCACAAGTATTCATTCTCAAGCAGCAACAAGTTGCAATAAAACAATCACCACATACAGCTTTGTCCACAATACTTAATATCTGAAAACAAAAACCCTTCAACATCAGCCAAAATACTTTAACCTGGAAAGTCAGGCATGCACTGCATTAACTCATTTATTCCCATTAACTTGCATGCAAACTTGTGGTTTTGTTCTCTCATGTTCAGTGCAGTAACCCAATTTGTTATGACATTCTCCCTCTGCGATGAATTTTGTTCTATTTGGCCAATTTGAAATCTAGATAGCTGAGTATTTCTTTCCTGTTATTTTTCAGTGTACTCTGAAGGTTTAAGATGTTTTTGTTCAGCTGCTAGATATTTCTCTGTCATTTAATCTAGAAGATTATAGATAATTTGCAATATTGTGGATCTCAGGACAAACATTACATATATATATATATATATATATATATATATATATATATTTATTTATTTATTTATTTATTTATTTATTTTGTAATTTATTATTATTGTTTATTTATTTATTTTTTTTACTTTTTTTTTTTTACATATGTGCTGTATTTTGCAGTATCAGTAAACTGTAACAAAAATGGAAAGGTGTCATCGGCATTATTTATATATAAAACAAAATGATAAAATATTCAATAAAGGCTAAGTTGGTAGCACTAATCAGGCATTTTTTGACCCTCAAAAAGCTAAACCTTGATTAGACAAATTAACACCAGTTCCATCTGTGTTGCCAGGTAATGTTTTTTTTTTTTTTTTTTTTTTTTTTTCAGTATACACATTCTGTACATCCACGTAACCAGAAGAACGTCACCTAAAAGCTCAAACCAATTGTCAGACAATAGTATACAATCCAAACAACAAGCACCTTAATGGGCAAATATCTAAAACAAGCAAACACTTTAAGACCAGTGTCTGTCATGAATAATTTAATAAAACTGACCAATGTGACAAACGTAGCGGTGCTAAGCTAACCCTAAGCAGATCCAACAGTACAAGTATTATTTCTCTATCGCTAAAACTCACTGAACAAGCCATAGTCATAACTACACATTCTGTTTTACCTTAGCTGTTTTCTGATCATAACTTGATTTTTTTAGCTTCTGCTGTGGTTAATCCATCGTTTTGTGTTGCATTAAAATGATTCTGACTGGAAATAAATGGCCCAGGGTTCAACAGGTTAATTGTTGTTTATCATCCAGCTCTAGTCTGGACATCTTTCAGCCTGGTCTTAGGTTTTCTTTTTTGTTTTTTTTAATGTGTACTTCTTGTTAACCGCCTGTGTGTTTGTGTCTCCACAGCTAATGACATACGTGCAGAAACTGATCACCAACAGGAAGGTGCAAGAACAGCAGCTGGCCATGGCCAAACAGGCCACTTACCTGAGCCAGCTGGCAATGCAGAACGGCATGCTGGGAGGCCCTGGGATCAGCCAGATGGACCTGCTGGGACTCTACCAGCAGCTCCACGGCCTCGGCACTCATCAGGCTGCGGACAAGAATCCCGGGCCCTCCAAGGGCCTGTAGGTCAGGATGGCTCCTCCACACCCTCACTCAGCTAGCCGGCTCCCAGTGGCCCAGTCCCAGCAAGGCCCTGTGGTCTGTACCAGATGCATCACGAGACCACTTAGATCTCAAAGCGACCCGGTTCATTTCAACCTGATTGAAAATGGAGCCCCAAACAGAGGGTGGTGTAGTTTTGAGATGAGGGCCACACACAGGATCGACTCTCAGTCTTTTATTGTGTAGTTCACTGAGAGAAAAGGCAGTATGATGTAAAAATAGGTGTGTGAGCTGGGTCGAGTAGAAAGTTAAACAGAAAAAATGTATATACAGCCTCAATGTTATTCAAGTTCTATATCTTAATTTTTTCATGTATTTAAAGACAAACAAATCTACCCCCAATGCTTTAGGCATTGTATCGTTTCCCCTTAAAAGAGGGCTTCGTTATTATTTAAAGTCAGTTTTTTATACTGTTTTAATGCCTAACAAACCTGAGTGGGACCAGTGTCGATGGTGACAGGACTCGATGTAAAGCTCCTCATGATAGCAGCCCCAGTAGGTTCCTCCACCAACATCCCTAAGTTGGAGAACTGTTGGTGCTTCAAAGTCCTGCTCTTTTTTGAAGGGTAGAATAAATTGATACATCAACGAAAAAACAAGAAAAAAATATGGCCTTATATTTGTTTCCTAAAAAAAATGCAGGTGTAAAGTACTAAAATTTGAGATTTGTTGAGGATCTTTTCTATTATGCTTTTAAGTGTTTACATTAGTTGTCGCTGAACATGGTAATGGAATGCTTGTGTTGTTCAAAACTGCCTGCCGGTTCTTATGACCTTTTTCGTAACATCATTCACATTGTCACGTGTTGTCTAGCATAGCACTGTGCGTCCTGCTCATTGTTTATGTTCCACTTGTGTTGATCCCAAGCCAGGGGGCGATTGACTGGGTCTCCAAAAGCACAACACGGTCAGCCTGGTATCACAGGGCCCAAACTCGTACACTTTACTCGTCTGTCAAAGTCAGGAAGCGTTTGATATGAAGTGAAGACTGGAGATCTTCGTACTTCCGGCTGACATGCATCTGCTTTGAGAGATGTGCCCCCCTAGACGCTGTAGGCGCAACAGGCGGGACCCCCAGACCCCCCGTCTTCTACTTTGGCACATTCTTGCTTCTAAATGCTTAAACTGGTGTAGCTGTTAACCATGAGGAACATGTACATTTCTCATGAAGAGGCGCCTGTTGTCTCTAGTTGGCTCCTGTGTTTGCACCACTTGTATTTCATAATTGTAGATTAACTTTTTTGCCCTCCTAAGAATGTTCTTATGTTAGCAAATACAACATGATTTGCCATGAATCTGATCTGCTATTATCTTGTTAAGTATTTAATATAACATTTAATAAAGTGACCAAAAGGATGAACTCTTTATTCTGAGTCATTTATTCGGTTTGCTCTTATTGTGGTTTCCTATCATACACCTTTATGATAATCAATATTTCTGTTTAGGTTCAAATAAGTTTAGCGTGGAGTTTGATTTTTATTTTCAACTAGCACTTTTATAAGGATTCTGAAATTGACTTGGATATAATTGGAGTTGTGAAGTGGCTTGAGTGTTAACATCAAATTATTAACTCACATTTATTTGGCACGTCTCTACTGCAGATTCTTTTTTTGTACCCTCTGGCATCTGCACCGCTACAGACATGTTGGCTGATATTATTTGATTTAATGATTGCACTGCTTCATTCAGGTTTCTTGTTTATTCTTGTTTTCTAGTCAGACAATCAACAAATCAGATAGTGGTGGTTTGAAGTAAAATAAACAGTGGGAAATCAGATAACTCTCACGTCCTGATGCGCTGTCCCTGCATTTCACACACAGTGCACTAAGTGCCTTTTGTCCCGCTCTCTTCCCTTCAATCTGTCATCTATTTTTCCCTCTCCCAGTATTGTTTTCATTTCTCAGTCTGCCAGGGTTTTCCCCTGCATGTCTTTGACTTTTCCATTCCCTTCCCCCAGGGGAGCTTGCTCTCACAGCTTACAGATATCTGCCAGTGGAGAAACATTACAACTATTGCAGATGTTGAAATGTTGATCCCATCCCCTCTTAGCCCCAGATTACCACCGCTCCAGGTTTGCGGCACATCCACGCTGGGTCTCTGTGTGGCAGGCAGCTGTTTCTGTCCATTGAAAAGGCCCAGTGCAGAGACTCCACTGTAGTGGGGTCAGTGAGGCCCCTGCACCCATGGACCAATCGCTGCCCAACCCATGCTGATGTGTAAAGCCAATTAGTAGTCGGGATCCAGTTGCATAAGGAATCTGATTTGATACGGTGTATGTAGGCCGACTAAGACCTTATGGAGACAGAGAGGGTCTGTGCGTATTAGTCCGTAAAGGGTTTATGAGGGTAAATTGCCATGAGATTGCATGGGTGTTCACCTCTGGGAAAATATCTGCTGCATCTGTCAACTGTTTTGTCAGGACACTGTATCGAAATAATGGTTAAAGTTGATCCACAGGTAAAAGAATATACTCATAAGTCTTAAAAATGAAAGAAAGAAATGCGGCATTCACATACAATATGTTTTATATCTGGTTTAATTGGTACATCATATTTTTATCCAAGCAAAAATAGTCTCACAATGAATTCTCGACTAGCAGGACAATTTTATTGTCATGTTCATTGCAGTTCTTCATTTTTTTGGTTTGCTTTTTTTTTTTTTTTGGTGTATTTCAGTAGAATCTACAGTTCAGATAACTTCAAGTCATTACAAATAAAGTCTTTGCAATAAATAAATATATAGATTTATATTTATACTTTATATGTAGAAAATAAATATATTGTACATCTCATAAATAGGATCACCATATGTACACCTCAGCTGCTTGCATTTTTAATAATGTTCGTGACACTTTGACCATTACAAGTCACCATCCTTTAAAACCCATCCCTAATTCTTTACAACCACGGTCAGAGAAGTGCTTTGTCCCAGACTTAGTCACTTTTTTTTTTTTTTTGCTTGTCATTTCCTAGAAGATGGTGCTTAAGATGTTTATTTAATGTGAATCAGATGAAGAGATCAAATGAGCTTACAGCTGGGACCGGGCATGTGCAGTAAGTGCTCTTTCATTGATCCCACATTCATTGTAAAGATTGGGTTCCATCTTCACCTTTGAGTTGGAATAATTCTTAATAAAACTCCAGTTTGGCTCATTACAGTTTGTTCTCTGCCTCACAGACATTCCTCTCACAGACTCTTCAGTACCTGACTTTGCCAACCTGTCACTTTTCATGCGCTATCTCTGACCATCCTATTTATCATCATGAATGTGGAATGTGCCCTCTTTTACATTTCACATGACCATTGCTGTGTCATCTGCAGTGCTTTCTGTCATCCGGAACTCCTAAAAGTCTTTTATTCAATGTTACTCACTTTTTTTCATAGTTTGTAAAAGTCAGCCATCACGCTCTGCCCACAGACTTAGTGCTACACAAAGAAAGGAAAAAAAAAAAAAAGGCTGTGGACTGCAGCTGGTCGTGCATGTCACTTCGATACACGTCTAAAAAGTGGTTATTGACAAAACATGGCACTGATTTTAAATTGGCCCACAGCCGGCAGTCATATGGGCCTGAGGCCACCGTCTCCATCAGTTTTGACCTCCTTTCTCCATGTCTGCAGTGGTTTTACAGGATAACTTTCCCTCCTCACTAAGGTCACACGTCCACTGTAGAGGCAAGTGAGGCTTCATCCAGGGACATGCACAATGTTTATGTCAGTGCTGTACGTGTTTGGCCGAGGCGCAAACGCAAGTGACCTCAGGAGTAGCTGATGAAAGCAACAAGGTTGAGAGGGTAAAACAGTTCGGTACCTAGGTTCCAAAGTCCCACAACAACTGCTCTCTCTTTTTCTGTCCCTCCAAGTGAACCACTTGTGAGGGGAGCACTGGTCACCTGTACTGGAATAAGTCCCGGTATGCCTGAGGGATCTTTTCAATCTCCCTGGCCTGGTAAGAAGTGGGTGAGTTTCTGGTGTTTTTTAGTCCCTGCCGCCCTCCCTGGCGAACCATCCTTGTTTAAGGCCACGTAGTAGAACCGCCCCGTGTCCGTGTGTTTGTTATAGAGTTGAAGCGTAGTGTTGTACCAGTTCTCCTCAAACTGCTCCCTGAACACACATTCTGCTGTCAGCTTCTTCTGCAGGAAAGAAGCAACACATTAGTCACATGTTGAAGGTCCTGCTCACATAAAAATGACCTGAGTAGTGAAAAGCTGAGATGGATGATGCTGCTTAAACAGACAGACTCTCCTCTCACTGATGAACTGGTTAATACATGCTTCTGGCTAATCGGAGCAGTTTTTGTGTTTGGCCCATGAACTGAAATGAACCAGTAGAAACTCATTTACGCAGGTGCTCATTATGACAAAGGGGGGGAAGTCATTACAAGCAGCTTTTCACTTTACACCCCATACTCACTCCTTAGACCTGTTAACCTCTCATTGGGCACAGAAAAATATTTCCTTCCCTCTGATGCAACAGTGAGCACACACACCCAGTGTTCATCCACTCTGACTGTGGTGCACACACAGAGCAGCTCTCAGAGCCTCAGCCTTCACTGACACCACAGCATGAGCGATGGCTGTGGGTTCAGCAGGTGAGACTGTGCTGGCTGAGTGAGTGTGTGAGAACAATAAGAGACATCAGGGTTAGAGCTGCTTTCTGCCAAAAACAGTCAGTCATGCAGTGGTTCTGCTGCAACGCCTGCTGCTCGATCTGCTCTCCTGCTTCATGCATGTCAAGGGTATCACCACAATGACCAGGAGCCAAAAATGAGCCCCGTTTGAAGGTGGTGTGTGGGGCACAAAGGGTACAAGGTTGGCCCTGATGTCCTTTGTCCTTCCTGGATACCTTTCCCTTGTGTTTACTTTTTTGGCTATGAATACATGGTGCCTCCACACAACAATATTAATGTTCCTGATCAGTCTAACACTCCCTTCAACACACTTTACAGTTTAAGAAAGTGTTTGTGCAAGAGTCTCGGTTTTTATTCCAGAAGCAATTTTGTTGATTGGCTGTCAGGCTGTGCTTGGCTGCGGCTGTGTGGTGAAGCTGTTGTCTGTAAACACAGCCTAAGGGCACATGACTGGGCCAGCTCCATCCGAATACACACAAACCTCATCCGATCAAAAGCTCGTCAAGGTCCTGGTGGTTGTGGACGGAAGCACCCTTCTACCTGTTACCCAGTTTCACTGGGGCTAGTTCCTCCCCCCACCTATAGGCCTCTCAGGCTCAGACAGATATGTCTGCATCTCTCTCCCTCTGTCAGTCAGGTGACTCAGGTCAGGTGTGCAATTATCCCCACCCCCCAATCACTGCCTACCCACGATCACTTGCCCCCCTCCTCCCAGGGTCAAAGCTTCAGGATGCCAGACTCTGATAGCACACAGTAAACAATTATCTGCACTTTCAACACAATGGCCGTACTTAAAAGTAGCCTCTGTTCAGAGCCGGGGGGGAGTCCGAGCCCTGAGAGGCCCTCAGGTAATGCCCTGGGACACCTGATACATGTAACCCTCACATACTTCCCCTCATTGTTTTTATCTCTTTCCTTTTCCCCTTGCTGTCCCCAGATATTAAGCTTATGTGAGACAAAGTCAGTCAAGTTACAAAAACAAGATGTACCACTAACAAATGTCTTCTTTATTCAACCCCACAGTCTAAACTTGAATCCAGCTGCACACGCAGAGGTAATCTAAAATCCACCAAACCCGCACATCCAAAGTGACTCCAAATGGCCCTGTGTCCACTTTGGGAAATATGTAAATATTTCTGCATATCTGAGAACAGAATGAAGAGGTTGGTTTGCTTTCTGCAGCTCCAAACAAGTCTGAGGTGGATCTTAGTGCTTTTTCTTGACTCCCTTCACTTTAAAGACAAGTAAAAAAAAACAAATTTTTTTTCCCTTTTCTTTGCTTCAGCTGGAGTTTTCAGTCTAAACGTCCACACTGTTTACCAGACCTGCTGTCTAAATGCATTTGCATAGTCATTATACTAAAGAAAATCAGCAGGAGAAGGAGCTATGATACTGAGAGTGTGAGAGTCTGTAGGAGAAACACATACTTGTTTTGTCTCATGTGGTTTTCTCATCTGCCACGTATGGGAACCTTGATAACAAACTGACTCCCAGATGAAAACCTCTTCCCAAAAGATAATACACTTTTACAATGCGAAGAAAATTTTGATTAATTTGCAAATCTAATGTACTCAAATCCAGCCTAGTTGTGAATGAGACCATGGGCTGGATGTGAGGGCGGGGTTGGAAATGGAAGGAGGGTTTTGACTCACCGACCCATAGAGCTCTCCTTTCTCATTCATGCCGAGGTAAAGTCCAGCGTCCACTCCTCTGATGCTGACCAGACCCACTGCCAGACTGATGAACTCCAGGATACCTGAGGTCAACACACAGCACACTGCTGGTCAGGGAAACCCACAACCCACTGTAAGCACTTCAGCAGACAGCCTGAACAGGACCACTGAAGAAATGTGAATCAACCTGCATGGTTTTGATGGAAAAAAAAAAAAAACTTATTTTTTTTAACTTTCAAATCATACAATATCACATTACGTTATATTGAAATGTCCAGTGTTCATGCTAAGACAAAACAACTCCCACTAAATATTCAAGGCTATATGATAACTCTCATTGTATCACAAGAGCAGAAGTACTGAATAGAATTATAGGGTATGGGTACACTGCAGATAGGTTTCATTCTTTTTATTTAGTCTGACCCAAGCTCTATAGTCTGACAGGTTGTGGTGTCTATAAATGTCTTTGGGACTTCCCAAACCGACTACTAATACAAAGTGAGAGTCACTTTTATGGAGCTCAGTTGTGGGTTAAGTCGTTGGGTGAACTGCTGACTCACAGGAAGTCCCAGCAAAAGGAACATGCACTTCAAAGAGGAGGAAACAACCGGTAAAATTAAAAGCCACGGGTTGTTGTGATGTCGAGGTTAGTCAGAGAGGCTCTGGCTGAGCTGACTGGCACAGAGGCCAGCTTCCAGCCACCTGGTCCCCATCTCTCCGACCTCATCTGATGCCAAAGGATGACAGAGAAGATCCCTTTATTTTTTGTGGGGAAAAGAGTGTATTTCATATCCCTTTAATCAAAGCCATGTCTCCCTCGCAGCTCTGACAAAGACCTTGCATTTTAAGGCTAAGTAAAGCCAGAAACAAACACGCGGACCACCATCCTGTAAACCGGCTTATTTGGCTGTAGTCTGAACATTAAACCGTCCCTGAATTCCGCAGTGGTCATGCTTTAATTTAGAGTTATTCCGCTCTTTCCGCACCGAGAGAGCCGCTCTGCACCTGTGAGATGACTGCATGGCTATGAGGCGCGAGACATGTGCGTATCTGCCCTCTGACCTCATTTGTTTATCGTTCTCCAGCGAGCCGCACCTCGCTCCATTGACATTAATGCTACAAGCAGAGCGCGAGCCCGGGCCAGCTTCAAGCGTCGCGAGACGAGCTCTGCTTGTTTGTGGTTGAGGAGAGACACCTGCGGCCCCCACGCGCACTGGGGTTGAGAGTGGTAGGGGGTGGGGGGTGGGGGGGTTGTCAGGGAAGGTGTGGAGCAGTGCGTAATGCGCCAGGTGACAGTGACGCACGGATAGGAGTTCACAGGGGATGAGCGGCAGGAAGCGTCCCAATTAAGCCACCTCTGGAAACGAGCTGAGGAAAATTAGAAAAGGTTTTACATTTTATTGTTTTGATTAAAAAAATAAAAAAATAAAAAATAAAAGATGGATGCCATGTTGGAATATGAAAAAGTAACAGGGTTGTCTCCAAGAGCGCGTTGGCTACAGGCTGACGCAAATTAAAAGAAAACTTCACATTCAGAATATACATTTAATAAAAAGTGTTTTCTAATTTCTGTGGGGGAAAAAAATCACAGCCATACAAGTCTTCTCACCGAATCTGCTGTGGTCCTGTCTTGTCCCGTGTACTGTCCCATTGGGGAATATCTCCAGCTGAAAGCCTGTCCTGCAGTAGAGCTGCCGCCGCCTCAGGATCCCTTTGAGGTGCCCAAAATCCGTCGGTGACCCACGCTGCAGCCTCCCCTCAATCTGTCCCAGCCGCTCATTCAAGCCCACGGGAGACTCCGGTAGGGGCATATTCCCGAGCGCAGGAAAGCTTTGTAAATCCAAGTCGAGTGTCCCCAGAAAACTCCCGACCTCTGCCATCGTATGCACAGCTGTCAAATTAAGCGAAGGCATTTCTAATGTACGGTGGCTGAAGGAGGGAGAAAAGTTTACGGTGCAGCTCAGACTCAGAGGTCCGGTCCATGCACGCACAAAGCGGACCGAGCGCGTCGTGCTCCTCCAAATCAGCGCAGTCCTCTCAGCTTATTAATGGTCCTTTGCTATATTCATCAGTTTGATATCTCTGTTTATCAGATGGAAAGACTCTATTATATACATACTCCCCACGCATTCTCACATTGGATATTCAAACACAAGCCACGCCTGGCTGGCATCCCTTCTTACGCGCATCAGTTTCCTTTACTGAATGTGCGCTTTCAGTTCAACTTTTACTACTGACGATGCCGCCGTCTACACTCGCCTTTCACTGCTTTCTTAAATAAAGGCTGTATGTCTTCCGAAGAATGAAGTCCACAAGTATCTTCTCATAGCTCCTGCGCTCCTGAATGCGGTCCGAGGCTGTCTGTTAAATTCACATAACCTACCCAGAGGCAGGGAAGTCTGGTAAGAGTTTGTGGTGCATTAAAATGCGACGCAGATGCAGAAGCAAAGACCATCATTGTTAAAACACAAATGTCAGCTGACAGAAAACCGAAAAGCTACATGTATCATAAACTGTAACAACCACTCCACCACAAATGCAATCCATAATTTTACACTGACTGCTTTTGGTCACACCATAGCTTATCTTGGAAGAAAACAAAAAGACAGAAAACCGCAGATCATTTAGCGAACGATTCCCCACAAGATTATCAAAATAACCTGTGCATAATCTCAGAGCAATCCAACCTCCTGCACAAGTGACAGTGCCAACCACTGCAGTTGGACGTTTTTCATGAGAGCATTTTCTCCACCTCCTTGTTGGAAGCAGGTGCTTCCTCGCCCCTCTGCACAACGTTTGCACTGTGCTCCAACAAACCAGCAGCCTAACCACTTGTACTACTGGCAGGAAGGGGAAAAAAAGGAAAATCCAAACGCTGATGACGTGCACTATCAAATCTGACTGGAGCAGGGGATCAGGTGAGCCATTTCAATCATCACAGGGGCCACAAGAAAAGGTCAAGAAAATGTTTTAACCTCTCCAACATTAGTATTCATAATGTGCAAAATGACTTTTATTCTAAGAGAATCAGATTTGCAGCTCCTCAACATGAGGTTCTGCTCCTTAGCAGTTATGTAACAACAAAAACTGGAGACCAAACACTGAGAAAACATAGATATGGTGTATAGTTAACTCCTTTACTGTCATAGAGCTTGAAACTGTTGAAACTGAGACAGACAATGAGCACCTGCACATCTCCGCCTCTTTCTCTCAGCTCCAGCCAAAGTCCCACCAGTGATGTCAAACGTTTTCAGAGTGAGCTGTGCTATCATGCTCAGAAAGGTGCACATTAAAGAGAACACAGAGAACCATAACAGGAATAATGAATAATAGGTGTAATTTATGATTGAATGGGGATTTTGTATCTCTTCTGTGCACAATGGGGCAACAGGTTTCAACCTGTGTCTTTGCAGGAAAAGAAAAAAAAAATAAAATGCAGCTGTTTAGTGAAGACTTGATTTCTGTGAAGATTGAAATGAAAACAAACTCCAGGAGTGTTTTAATTAGTTCACTTTCTTTGAGATATCATTGACAGCAGGACGGGTAGGAGGGAAGGACGGTGATTACATCAATAACACCATTTAACTATTAGGCATGTTATTTTAGACCTCCTTCAAGCTGTTTTCGGAAACCCCCGTCCTGAGGAGGAGTTCTCACCTCAGAACTAAGAGCTGCTCATCAAAAGCAGCACCCTTCCTTCTCTGTAGAGAAATGTGATTTATGACAGTGTATCACTTCAGTGAATGGTGACAAATAGTATGT
Source organism: Sphaeramia orbicularis (assembly GCF_902148855.1). Lineage (NCBI taxonomy): Eukaryota > Metazoa > Chordata > Actinopteri > Kurtiformes > Apogonidae > Sphaeramia > Sphaeramia orbicularis. The sequence continues at coordinate 31,139,843 of NC_043966.1, forward strand.
TAAATTTCCACAAAGTATGTATAATTGTTTTGATGTCACCATCAGCCCTTGATGGATTTCTAGCTCCTTGTTTTTTTGTTAATTTATCAACTTGCGTGGTGGCAGTGCAATCTATTTTGAAGCAGATGTGAGTGGCTGTGAGAGTAGGATACAGTACGATTGACCCTCCAAAGCACGCAGGCCTTTTTCACTGCTACTAATTATGCCACTATAAATCTTGCGGGTGTGTCATGGCGGCATTGAAGTCAGAGGAGGGACAGTGGCTTTCAGCTGGTGCGGGATATGAAAGGTGGTGGGGGTGATGAATGCCCATGGGCCTCTGCTTGATGAATTGGGCAAGAGGTTGACGAGGAGTCAGCGATGGTCAGGCTTTGTGCGATCAGACACCAGGGCCCTCGCTGCAGAACAGGATGAAAGGAGGATTCGTCTCAGCTAAAGGCTGGAAGGAGAGGGATTAATGAAAAAAGAGAGGGAAAGAGAGAAAGAAAGAGACTGAGCAAGTGAAACAGTGTAATAGAAAATTAAAAGGAAACACCCAGGCTCCTTTTCTAATGCGTGTTGACTTTCGCTCACTGTCCATGTCCTGTGTGTAAACTGAAATCAATCTTAATGGCTGTTAAGTATTAGGATCAAAATCTAGAGGTGGTACATTTTGATGTGACTTTTTTTGGTAGCTATTAGAACTACATCTGTTGCTGGTCAGGCATATTATATAGTTGACATGGCAGATTTATGGCTGCAGACTAAAAAAAAAAGACTTAAAATGTTCCCATATGCTGAGAACCTGCAGAGGATATAGAAATGAAGATAATGACCTCAAGTGCATGGCTACAGCTTTGAAGTCGCTCTCCCATGAGTCAGAGGGAGGGAGAGTCGGAATTGAAAATGAAGTTACACTTGCAATGGGAATTGGGGGCTAATAAGTGCCTCACCTGTTTATTTGGATTAACCAAACTTCATATGTGTCCTCTTCAGAGGGGTGAGCAAAGGTCAGTCTACGCAAATAAAGCCGGTGTGTTTTACAGGCAGAGATTATAATGTGGAGCACACAGGAGGTGTTTGTCTCCTTTAAACACAGTTCATGTTGCAATAAAGTACTTGTCTCAGTGTTGTTTTAAAAAGAAAACCCTCAATAAATTGTGTCGTGTGTCAGTAAGGGGGACATCTCTTCTCTTGTCAGCAAAGGTGGGAAATAATGAAGTCCAGATACTTAGTAGCCGCAGGTGCTAGAGTTTTTAACCCAATATCAGTACCTGTACATGGGAATGGGGAATTATTGTTATTTAGCATTATAGCACACTTTTAAGTCTGACATCAACTTAAACTGGTTGAGAAGATGATCCCTTGCTTTACTTAATGGTGTATATCAGATGTAAAAGACAAAGGTGAACCCTATAAAAAAAGGTGTCATGACGCTGTTCACTTTTAAGGCTGATTTGCATATTGGAGCATCTTTGTGCTGCCATACTTTGAGTACATGTCAGAGCCTGTACCTTTTCACCTCTACTTGATAAAGAGTGTACTCATTCCACCTCTGCCCATCAGTGCTGTACTGATTGGACATGATGGGTGCCCAGTTTAGTAGAAGGCCTCCTGGTGCTCCTAATGGCTCACTTGATCATCAGATCTGGGATCAGGTTCCTCAGACCCCTCTTGACATCAGCCAAGTGAGGGCATGCAAAAATGGTGGCCTCCATTTCAGTGGCTATTAGGAATGAGTGTTTGTATCTCGTGCCACCTGGTTAACAAGGCCCGTGAAGGGTCAGACCTCTGCGTCTGCTGCCGCCTGGCAAAGTGGAACAGCAAAGTGCACAGAACTCTGAATGTGGCTGTAGAGCACAGCTACAAACCCAGAAAGGGAGAGAAAGGATATCATCTGTTCTTATTTTACCTTTTGTCAAGCAGCATGTGGAAAATGATCTTCACTGTGAGTTATTTGCAGAGCTGGATTCCGTGTTATTTCATTCCCTAGCAGAGACATAACAGAGAGGGTCTCCTCTTTCACGCAGGTGGTCCTTCGGCCTTGTTCAAGGGCGCTGTGTGCACTGGGGCATGGGTGGGAGGGTATGTAGGGGGGGGGGGGGAGGCAGAGGGGTGGAAGACACAGACAGATGCATGCGAATTTAGGTAATGGTGTAACATTTCAATGCCTGCTTTCCTTGGCCACCCCATGTAAAGATAGTGTTAATTAATTTGTTTGCTTTGCTTTCAAGCACTAACGAATGGAGCCCTCCAGGTTTTGAGAAGCCACTAGTATGCAAGGAACACAGTCTAAAACCAACATTTGTTGTACAAATTGCTTGCATATGTTCTTGGGAGAGGAAAAAAGATCCTTGTCATGACACACCGAAAGAGATGTCCCACTTTTTTTTAACTCAATGGGAAAACTTTGGTAGGAATTTTAAACTTTGTCTCCAACATTTTGGTTTGGCAGTTAATTATGCATACTCCAAACTTGTGGTTTTTCTGTTTTCATCAGATGGCTGACGAAAATATAAAACGGATTTCTAAATGTTGTATTTCACGGTGTAAACTTCCTACTTATCCACATCATAAGTGTGGTTTTAAGCCTTTTTCCTCTGGATTTATTTAGACTTGTACTGAATTCTCCTGCTCACTCACCAATTCATCACTGAAAGGATTTTTAAGCTCATGCTGTGTGTCAATAATTTCAGGACATTAGCGAGAGCCACATTAGAAGCTGAAGGTGGGTGTCTGTATCTGAGCGATGCTCCACCTGTCCATCCAGACTGATGACTGATGTGCAGTGTAATAACAGTAATAACAGCTCTGCTTGTGTTTCTCAGCTCTGAATGGCTGCGGTCTGACGTTACAGCTCAGACCACAGAGTGTATATGCGTGATCATGATCCTGTCTGATGAGGGAACAGGCCCTCAGAGCGAGACTATTATTCTTACTACAACACAGAGCAGGAATCTACCCTCAAACAGATGTTAGGAGCCCTTTGTAGAGCCTCTGGCACCAAGCCCAAACCTACCTATCTGCACAGCTATTTACATGGCAATCCAGCTGCTCTCTCTCTCTCTCTTTTTCTTCTCGTCGTTCTTTCCTTCACCCCTCCCTTCCTTCTGCCCTCTCACTCTGCCCGTGTCTATACATTTACATTCCCCGTTTCTCTACCTCCCTCCCTTCTTTCCCCTCACTGTTTGAAATCAAATACCCGTTCTCATATAAACTTTGATCAATCAAACTTACTAATTTGTTTAGCCGTGGAGACAGTGACATACTGATGCAGGTTCAGTTACAGAGGGATGAAAAAGGCCAGGCGCCCCCTATCTCAGAATATCTCTGTGTTGACGCAAACCTTTACCCCACACTTTATATTTAGTCATTCCCCTTCACAGAAAATCCAAATATATCCCTAAAATTTTTACCTGCTATGCTGACTTATTGTCCCCTCTTGTCCAAGCAGATGTGGGAGGCAAGGATTATATGATAACCATTCTGGGAATTGGAGTTTATATTTACTTTCCCACTAATCTTGCAAGGTGATATAAGATGATTTGCACTTCTATTTTAGCCTGCAAGACCTTAGAAATGTGCACAGCCAGAGTCAAGTCATTTATTTCATTTAATTTAACTCATCTATCAAGTTCAGAGAACTTACAAGCAGGAGTGTTACTCCTAAAAATGTAGAAAACGCTAATATTAGTTTATCCACCTCAACGAACAAATGTGTGGCTGTAGAAAAGTAGATTTTTGTTGGTGTTCCTAATCTTTAAGGTTTATTAAGAGCCACAGTGACTTAAATGATCCAAATATTACACTTTTCTGGCTCAGAGG